>NW_010972598.1:1332116-1466098 GCF_000737465.1 Haliaeetus leucocephalus | reverse complement strand
CGGCAGGAGGGGCCGCGCTCCGCTGCCGCGGCAACCGGCAGGGGGGGGGTCGCTGGGGTCAGCGGGGGGGCGGCCGCCGCAGCGCAGCGCAGCGCAGCGCGCCGGACGGGCCGCTCGGTAACAGCCCTTTCGGCGCTGACGGCTCTGCTCTGGCTGGCCAGGAGTAGTTATCGGATTACTTGTATTAAAACCTAATTAAGCTGTGTGCCAGTAAATGCGGCACGGTTATTGGATTCGGTGATTTAGCTGCTGCGGGTCGCTGCAATCCAATCGCGCCATTTCAGCAGATTCGGCTCCGCCGAGTAGAGCGGAAACGTTTTACGTCAGGAACCTGGCTGTACTGAAAGAGTAAATAATCTTTTAATGCCTCTGCCGTGTCAAGGACCGATTGCCGCTGCTGGGTGGATGGACGCTGCCCACAGATCCTTGCATATTAATTTCTTTCAAATCAACCTGAAAACCCAGAGGAGGGCTGACAGGTTGTATCAGCTTTTCCCTTCGCTGCTCGCAGTTGCCTGCGGATTAATGGACCTGTGAGTCCCGCAGGGCAGGGAGCTTGCAGCAGGAGCCTTGTGGGTGCCCCTGCATTAGCAGCGTGTCTTCCTAGAAAGGAAGGAAGCTTTGGGTTTTGTCTGTAGGCCGCAGACAAGGGGACGCTCTAAATGTAACACGGTGGGCGCCAGTCCAGCCTTGTGGTGTTGGATGCAATGGAAGGTTATTCTGCTGGGTGGAATTCAGCCTTGGTGCCAAAGCTCTGCTTTAGGTTTGATGTTTCACATAGTTTCTGCAGGGTCTTGCAGTGGTTGTCTACCCGTAGCTGTCAAAATGGAACAAAACCTATCTATCCTTTTCCATTTCCTTTCTGGGCAGGCTACAGCGTAGCCTAGTTTCCGATCCAAATTTTACTGCTGTACGGAGTGAGAGATGTGGTCTTCTGCAGGTTGTAGCTGCACAAAGTAGCAAGGTAGCTTGGAGCCCTTCTAACATAAAGCTGCATATGAGCTCCAAGTACTGAGAATCAGAGCAAAATGTCTACCTTGAAGCATTCATCACATCTTGGGATGCCTCAATCTCGTTCTTCCTCTGTGGAACCACTTGTCACGTGAAGCTGCTTCTTTCCTGCCTCCATGTAGAAATGGGACTTTTGGTTTAGTGGTTAAGGGAAAATTATTTGTGGGGTATTATTATTACTACTAAATGGGAGCTTATTCCTTAGTGCCAGGTTGTCCTGTAAGTAGTCCAAACGGAACGTGGTTCAAGAGTTACATGTCTTCACCTTGTGCCTTGAAGTAACATGACAGAGCGTGGACTCAGCTCCTGTCCTTCAGCACTCCCAGGCCAAGTTGGAGCAGCCACCCGACAACCCAGCTGGACAGATCTTGCCACTTTGGTGGAAAAAATGATCTCATTTGGAATGGAGGGCAAGGATACAGTGGTCACTCAGATGCTCAGGACACAGTACACGTTTGCCTGGTAGGTGGTGTTGCCAAAGTGAACGTGGCGACCATGCAACCTCGCTCACTCGTATTAGCAAAATGCGCAGAAGGTTCTGTCACCCAGTTGTAAAAATGATGGCAGGCATCGATGTGCAGTTGTAACATATGGGAGGTACAGAGAATGTGGGTGGAGCTGTTCATTTCTCATCTTGAATCATTTACGAGATCAGCAGGCAGGCCAGATACAATGCATATGGGAATGTGTGGCTGTGCTGCACATGTCACACGTAATAGCAGATACTGTGAGAGGGCCCAGAGCCTGTCCTCGGGAGCTAAATGCACCAGAGCAGGCTGGTAGTCCCAGTGTGCGGACCAAGGGCCAGCTTGGCAGCAGTTTTGGGAGAGCAGACTGGTAGACAGAATTAGGGAATTCACAGACTGAGATCTGCACTGACTAGAACTACTCCCTCTTTTATCCATCATGACCCAGAATTGTAGAAAGGAATGTTATTAACCCTATACTCGAGCACTGGAGATAGATACAGATGACAGAAGTGAAGCTGTGGCCTGCTAGTCAAACCCAGCTCAGTGCCTCTGTCATCTTTCTCCCTCTGCTCAAGGGGACAGTCTAAATGTAACACGGTGGGTGGTGAAGTTACAGAACAGAAAAGCATAATTGAGTAGTATTGCCATAATTAAAGACTTTTCTATTTACAGCAGTTTATCCGAATCACGCTTTGCATGATCTGAAAGGATACAGAGCTTTACAATAGAGCGTGCTAAGGCTTGTATCCAGTAATGTGTTTGAAATTTGCACGGGCTGCCTGAAGTACCTAGTAGAAAGTGTTGTTTTGATGCAAATTTCACATGAGCTGGAAATGACTCCTCTCTGGGTGCCAGAACTGGAGGAAGTTCCTCGCGCTGAAGTGGTGGCTCTTCAGCTGGAGCCTTCTCCCTGCGAGAGCAGAGGCACGCCTGGGAAGGGCCTCTCCTCGGGGCTGCATCAGCAGCGTTTGCTCTTCCAGCTGGAACGGGCCCTACCACCGCGACGGGCAACGCTCATCGTGTTGCTGCAGAGATGTGGGTCGAGGAGGTTATGTACTTACTTATGTCATTAGCTGCCAGCTATAATAATTTTGTGCAAGAGGGTCTCTCAAAGACCGTATGGTTGTTCTTAAAACAGGCTGAAAAACTAGCAGAACGGGGAAATTATTAACTGAAAGTAGAAATCAGCAGAAACTTCAATTCTAAGGGCCTGAATCCAGACTGTAGTTGGTAGTTGTTGAGTCTGGCTCTAGTGCGTGAGGAGGATTTCATAGCCTCAGGCTTTAAATAGGTAGGGCAGCACTGGAGTTCTTCCCTTGGCTGTCCGAAGACAGCACTTCCCAGTTACACCTCCCTACCAGTACTGCTATAAAGTAATAAGTATTCTAGAAATAAAGGACTGGAAGATGTCTTTACAACAGATGAAGCAGCACAGTAAGGTCACATATCCTCCTCAAGTTAAAGGAAATCAATGGCAAAGTAGTGAGCAGAACTCAGCTCTCCAGTCTGAAACTACGACGTCGCCTCCAGCAACCACCACCGTTGTTCTGCACTCCCCGGGAGCAAGATGCTTGTAGAAAAGCTACTATCTTTAAAAACAAAACAAAGAACAGTACAAGGGTGGGGGTTTTGTGTGTGGGAGTTCTGCTTCGCTTTTTTGAAGTTCAATGCCCCCGATATCACCTTTAGTAAAGAAATGAAGCATAAACAGCTCCTGTACCAACACGGTATAGTTTGGAAGGTATAGGGAGTGTGCAGTCAGACAGAGAGCGTCCCAGTCTGTATTCAGTAGACCATCCTGTGCTGTCAAAGCAGAAGTTTTGTTTGCTTCATTGGATGTTTACAACCAGCTGTCGCTGTTTGCAGCTGCATCTAGGTTTGTTCTGATCCCCAGGAGATGGTCCTGCACCTCCTCAAATCCCTTTTGCAAGGAAACATTAGCGGGGTAACGGGACGCTATGAAATATGGGCGTTCAGTGTTTGCTACTTGATTGCTGCAGTTTGATTTCAAGGAAGTTGGCTGGCAGATACAGATCAGTAAATACTGGTTTTGACCTAGATTTTGGCAATCTTGTTTCAGCTAGATTTTCCTAGCTTTTTATCAAGAAATTTGGGGGTGTTTACTAATGCAGTTATTTGAACAATCCTGATTAAGAATGTCGATATTCAGAGTGATTAGCTTAGCTGAGTTATGACAGCTGTACAAGTCAAAACTACCACATGGAGCTGAAAGTAGAAAGATTCAGAAAAATCACATGCCTTATTGTAAGCGTATAACTAATTCCATTAATAACACAGCCTGTATAAGAGATACAACCTAAAAACCTTGTTCAGCTGAAGCTGTATTTCAATATGTTGAGCAAGAAATAGCTTACAAAAGCAAGTGCAAAGTTTAGATCCAGAACTAACCTTGACAAAAACAGAGTCGGTTCATGCTAAGTGCATAGTGTTTAGATGTGTAGGTTTTTCTCTAGAGTACTGTTATTTAAAGACAAGAAGCTTCTAAGATATCTGAAAGGACCTCTAATTAAAGACATTTCTATTTAGAGAGTGAAATGCATTTAATGTAAAAACACAATTTCCAGCTTCTTTGTGTTTACATCCCATGCTCAGGTCCCAAGCAGACTTTTTAATTTTTTCATGGCAGGAGTAATAAACAGTCACTAGGGACGTAACAAGCCATACCGACTTTTGCAATTAAAGAAGTAAAGGTGCGGTTGCCCTGTCGATAGCAGTGTTGTCCCAACTCGGACACTTGTTTTTCAAGTGTAAGCAAAAGGCCTCTGTGTGTTCTTTCTGATACCTGCCAGCTTGTTCCCTCTGTTTTGCAGCCACCGATGAGGAGGCCCTTTGGAGGGATGGACTTTTAACATCCTTCCCCAGGAATCCCTGTTACACTATTAAAGGATCTACACTAACATGCTTAATTAACACTAAGCTCACTTGAAATAAGTGTTGCATTCTGTAACAAGTTTTGAACATTGACCAGGTTGCAAAGAGCAGTGGACAGAAAACAAAAGTTATTGTCACTTCAGGTCCAGTTTGTCAGGGAGTTGGGGTATTTGGATTTATAATCTGGGCTAGTGTGTGTGTTTCAGGAAGATGGTTATTGAAGCAGCTACAGAGTGTGCAGCTTGCTTAGTTACCTACAGGTATCAGGATGCAGTCCTGCAGTTTTTACTGATGTCACTTAATGGCAAAGCAAATTTGCTGTCATGTCGTGATAAGGCTTCTAAATTGGAAGTGCAAACCTTTAAAAGTGCTTGTTTAAAGTGTGAAGATAAAACATATTGAATGCCCATTCTAGGAGTAATACTTTAGTCTCAGCCTAACCACCAGACCGAACTCTGTCTTCTGGGAGCTGCACCTGCCAGTGCAAACATCAAAGCTTCTACCATGAACTCCAACTTCAGATGCTCTGCAACCCTTTTATCTATTTTTTTTCCAGGTTACAGCAGCTTGACAAGCACTGCCAGGCCACTGCCCAGCAGTTAGTGGAGTTGCTCAACAAACAGAATCAGCTCTTCAAAGAGAAGCAGCTGCTTACAGAAGAGGTGCAGTTTCTGCGAACACAGGTACTGTGCCAAAAGAAAAGAAAGTCTGAGGGGAATATTCTGCAGCTTTAGCAGAGAAATCTGCCAGCAGTCTTATTTCAGCAGTTGGATTTTGTTGCTGCTGTTGTTTTAAATGAGGCATTACTTTCTGAAAAAAAAAAAAATAAAAATCTATGCAATTGGAAACCGAGACTGGTAGCTGGACCCGAGTCTCACTTAAACCTAAACTAAATGACAGAAGTGTTTTGAAGAAACAATAAACCAGCAGAAGTTATTCTTGGGTGACAGCTTCTAGCTTTCTTATCAGAAGGTTTTGTGTTCCTTTTTCAGAGAAAAGGGAAATCTGTTCTTTAACAGCATTAATGTTTGAACAGTAGCTTGATGTTGATAATTTCTTTGAGCTTTTTGCTGACGTTTGTCAGACTTAAATCCCCCTACCACTTCATGATTCCCCCCCCCAATTTTTAAAAGTCATTTATCTTTCCTGCTGCTCCTTCCAGTCACCCAAGTGTGAGATGGTGAACATGAAATCAGTCTGCCTGAGCACTAATCACTGCACTGCATCTCTAGCAGGACTGACTCTTGGTTCCAGTGGTCTCCAGGAAGCTGTGGCTTCCCGTGGGCTGTTGTTGCTGGGGTTTTTGACCACTGTTCTTCAGTCAGTGCTTTGGGAGAGGGCTGCATGGTTTGTTTTTTTCTTTGTCTTTCTTTTACTTGCTTCAGAAAAAGAAGAGGGAGAACTGACAAGCACAGAATGAGGTTTTCAGTAAAACTATCAAATAATCAAACCCTTGTTTTGTGACTAAGTAAATGAACTATTTCAACCACAGCATGATGTTTCCTAACTTGCAAACTAGTGAGTTTGCCCAGGATAACTGGAGTTCTGTTAACAAGGTAACAAGACATTCAGTGTAGGAAATTTAGTCCAGTAGCACACCTAGCAGTAAACAGAACATGAATCATCTTAGAACTTTAAATCATACTATTTTCCATAGGCGTTTTAGCTGTAGAATTTAGTAAACATTTAACCTAGGAGAATAAAATCCATACTTTGTTATGCCTTTAATCATGTCAGTGTGTTTGGTTTTACAGGATTTCCTGTTGTAGTAGACAAACTTGGTAGCTCAAGATAGTGTAAGGTTATCAGCATGTAGTAACTACTGGCAAATTTCAGGGCAATCATACTGTTCTCTCTATAAGGTAGTTTAAGAAGGTGATGGTTCAGAAAAGAAAATTAACATTTCTGTTTTAAAGGAAGCACTCTTGGTAATGTGAACAGACTTTACATGGTCCACAGGGAGTTTGTTATTGATAATCTATTTTATCCGGAAGTGAGTGTGCTTTTATTAAGTTGGGCAGAAGTACAAAAATCATACAAAAGTGGAAAAAATCACTCAGATATTATACTTCTATCAGGACTTGACTGGCAAAAGCTTCCTTCTTTATGTTCACTACAAGTTAATTGTGCTCCAGAGGATACTTTTTAACATGAAAACACTCAGAAGAGAAGAATGATATAAAAAAATCATTACAAAATGAGTCCTAAAAATCTATTTGCAGTTATTTAAAGCAACAGGGGTTCTCTGGGAATTGGAATTCAGCCCAAAAGAGCTGCCTGGAATATCAGACAATTGGTTTAAGAAAACTAAAGAACAGTTCACCATAAATGGGAGATTTTAACTACAGAAAGATGTATGTAGTTAGTGTAGAAATAAATTTTTAAAAAAATCAATTGCAGAATCAGTGTTGATCAAAGGTGAAAGTGACATCATATTCCACATTTTACTGTATTGTTCAAGAGTTCTCCTTTATAATCTTTGGGGGGGGGGGAGAAGTCAATCATACCTCATCTTTTAAAAATGATGTAAAATACACTAACCTAAATGTGCTATTGTATCTTGGAACATAAGCCACTAGTAACTGCAGTTGCATATTTCAGGAAAAAAATGGGATGCAGATCTCAAACAGGACACAGATGGAATCAAGTAAAAACCTGGATGGATAAAGAGAAATGAGCAGAAGTAGGTATTTTTTCTATATCCTATATATAGAGAGAGGGGAGGGAGAGGAAAGGAGGACTAAAACTATTTGCAGATGTGGGCTGAATCTGGCAAACACTTCAAGACAAAAGAGAGAAGTGTTTGAAACATTTTTGGGTTTGAAATTGTTGGAGCTTTTTGTGTTTGTTTTTTTTAAGCACTTAAAAATTTAGGACAAGCACTCCACAGCAAAGACAGGTTTATGTGACAGAATTAAAAAAACAAATCTTAAAAGCTTTAAATTGGAGGGAAAGGGGGACAACTCTTAGGAAGGTGGGAACTTCTAGAAGAACTCAGATTTTACCTTAGGCACTTTTTGGTCTGGCTTATCACTGGGTGTTTGCCTTTTGATTTGGAATTGGTTAGTTTTGTCACTTCCGGTAGTATTTTCCTTCTGAGGAAGCAGAATCCTCTCTATTTCTTCCGAAAGGCTACAATTTATTCTGTAATAGATCATAAAACCTAGTGTCATGTTGAATGAAACATTATATAAATAACTGTATTTGGAGCAGTGCTGTTGCAGTTACAGCACTGCTACATAGTTATAGCTGTTCCTATTGCCTTCTAAGAGTTACTTTTGGGGTGGTTAACTTTAATTTAAAAGTCACAGATTTTAAAATTGCGTCATTTGTTTTAATCTAGCTGACCTAGAGAAAAAAAAAAAAAACAAAACCACTGACAAACGTATAACCTTCATAGGATTTGTTTTTAAAGCTCAGGTTGCTTCCACTGCAATTTTTATTTCTAGTGGTAGTGTTTGCTGTACGGGGGGGAGGAAGGGAGGAAGGAAGGAAGGAAGGAAGGGGGGGGGGAATTAAGAGATCTCTTTAAATCCAGCTACATTCTGGTGTGTTGAGAGTCTGTTTTTCATGGAAAACTCATTTGACACTGTAAGGAAAATTCTGTGTTTTAAAGTCATTGAAAAAAAGTCATCATAAAAGAAATACCTGATCCTACTACATGCTGAATTCCCTTACAGGCAACATGAGTTAAAGGCTTTTAACATCCTTGTTGAAGGAGTAACCAAGACAAATACCACAGTTTTCAAAACATCTTTCTCATTCTCGGCAGTGAATTACATGCTTTTAAAATAATAATGTTAAATCTCCTATTACTGAAAGAAGCTCAGTATTATTTCAGAGTAACTACCTGCCTACAACATGATGAAGATGCTCACACTGTAATTTTCATTTTCGGAGAGCTAAAAAGGACCAGTATGATAATGTGGCCTGACCTTACAACATGGGCTCTGTATTTAATAGATGGCACTAATATTTGGTAATGGTGTAGAGCGTAACTTATTCAGGTCCACGTAAAGGTAATCAAAAGTTTAATTATGGGATTTACACCTCTCGTTTTGAAAGTTTTCTGAAGATTCAAGTTTTGAGTTTCTACCATTGAAAGTCCCTCTTACATTGCAACTTGCTCCAAGTCAGGAGAGCAAGAGATATTTAGCTCCCCTCCTATATAACTACTAAATACAATCAGCGTAGTATAGCAAGCAAACACCTAAACTGAGATTACTGGAGACCTCAGCCCTGCCCACCCAGTATGAGTATGTTTCTGAAAGCTGGGTTGCTCCTCACTTGCAGGATCTGCCTTGCTGTCCATCAGTGTGTGACAGAAATAAGTGTTTGTCCGGGTTGCTAATCCCCTCGCAGACCCCGGCTGCCAAAGGGGTTGCCAGCCAGCTGAGCCAGCGAGAGTGCAGACTGACAGGATTCGGACCTCGGGGATTAACTCCAGCTAGGGCTGTCGTTGTCGTACGCTGCTGCTCTACCTTCCCCCCTGAAGATCTCTTCCTGCAAGCCAGCCCCTCCCTGGCAGGAACCCGTGCTCTCCTGTGCTCTCCGTATGGCTGAGCCACTAAAACCATCTCTTCCCTCATTACAGATGTCCTTTTCACAGTGAGCATGTCTGTGAACAAACCGACTTTCTTTCAAATAGCAGTTGAAGTATACTCACCCATGACTATATTCCCACCCTCGCCCCTCTAGTCGCTCAGTGGGAGGTACTGTCAGAATTACAGCTGTTCCTAAGCAGTGTTTTTTTCTTACATCAGCACGAATTTTCAGTGAGGTCCCAGCAGCCAATGGAGTGCTTGACATGCTCCCAAGTGCCCTGTTTGCCTTTTTTTTTTTTTCATTATATGTTACAGAAGGGGAGCTTTATGTCCAGAAAACAAGTAGCTCGTCCGTCTCTGATGTCAGAAGTGATTCAGGCTGATCCTTACACGGCCCTCAACGGTTCTTCAGGAGACCTGAAGACTGTAGGTTATTGGGGAGAAAGCTTTTTTTTTTTTTTTTAAGCGTAGTCTTAATGCACAAAAATAGTGCCTCCGCCAGGTGTTTGTAGCAGCTGATGACGTTCCACAGGCAGGGGTTGCTGGTTGTTTTGGGGTGGGTTTTTTGGTTTGGTTTGTTTTTTTAAGCAGGTGAAAGGAAGGTCTTCATTATTCCTTGGATGGAGTTTAGTCAGAGACGATGAGAGTTATGACAGGAGTGGATGGATACAGGTAGACCTCTGCTTGATGTCTTGACTGCCTTGACATGACACTTAAAAGTGCTGCATCACCTAGTATTTAGCTCTTAAGAGTTTGTGAATCTGCAGCTGTAGGAGGCCCGTACCTCCTGTGTGGTGTCTGGCCAGTGGGCAGAGCTGGGGAGCAGCTCAGGATATAAGCTTGGCCCTCCCGAGAGTTCCACCGCGGGTTCTGCAGCTGCGCAAAAGAGGACTGAGGCACCTAAGCAACCCAAGTGCTTTCTAACCAGACAGGAAGCTCGTGGCTCTTCTCCCCTCCGTTATGAGTATAGTTTACAGCAATCAAGCCATTCAGATATCCATGGTTCTGCTCTTACAAAAACTTCCAACCCATGCCCCTAAGAATACCCAACTGCCAGTTAAAACAGATGCCACTGAGGGGAGGAGGGAGTGTCAGGAGGAACCTGGGCAGTCTGTGCTGCAGAGGTCTGCTCACTGAATACCGAAGTACTGCTGGGAGGAGGAGACACTTGAAGATGGGAAAGGCCCCTGCCTATCCAGTGACCAGCTGCCAGTTACTTGGACATTACGAGTGACAGATTTGTGTCCATTTAGTCAGCGAACTGCTTTAGCATCCAGGCTGTTGGATAATGGGGTACACCGAGACTCTGCCAGTATTTGGGCTTTCTTTTTAAAGCGGGTGAGGCCAGGCTGTGGTCAGGTGGAGCAATGCTTACTTTGTCAATCAAGCTGAGGTTCAGCATCTTGCAAAGCATTAGCACTGGGTAACTGGTGATGAAAGACATGTAGGCACCCCAAGGCTTTGGGGTGGAAGTACTGGTATCTGACTGGTTTACGTGCATACAGGCAGGGCTCATGAGACCTTTTTTGTGGCTGTAGGTGACAAGAAGAGGAGAACGACAGCTTTTGAATTAGATGCATATATGGCAGTATGACATTTCCAGGGTAGAAACGTTTTGAAGTTTGGTGGTACGAAATGCTACTGTCTGAAAAAGGGTGCCTAAAAAATAAGGGCGGGGGGGGGGTCTCTCTACCTCGCTTTTGTAGTGAGGAGGGAGAGCAGTGAGTGAGCCTGCCAGGCTGTCAACTGGGCCAGCAAGGGCAGCTGCCTGGCAGAGGCAGGGGCTGGTTGGGGATATTGTAAGACACCCACAACAGCAACAATTGCCAGGAGACTTCTTCAGGAGGTGAGTGTTTGGGCAGCTTTTTGCCTTTTTAATCTTCTGCCAGTGCTCAAATGCTGGCCATAATGCCAGGGGTTACGGCGCCATGGAGTAGGTTTCCTCTGGCTGTCACTAACACGGAATTTAAGCCCCAAGGCTTTCTGTGGCCGTAGTTCATTTTTCCTTGCACTGGTTGCAGGCACAACTGTAGCAGTTGGTGCTGGTGCATGTATTTTGGGGGAAAAAGTACCATGTTATTGTTTTTAATTCTTTAATGAACTGCAGCTTCACAAATCTTTTTTAACTCAGCCCTAATTGCCTTACCAACTAAGGGCGGCGAGGGGTGTGTGTGGAAGCAAAACCCTTTAGTCTTCTAATGCAAAACCAGCCAAAGTAGAAAGTTTATTTTTATTTGAGGTCATTTACATCTCTTAAATCCAAATTTTAGAACTCCAGTGGCTTAACTCTAGGTGGCTTCCCCAGCTTCAATAGAGTTTGATGTCTCACTCTGAATTCAGTCCTGAAGTGCTACTGAGGAAGCACAAACAATAGCTATGCAAGAGCTTCGAAACTGCAAATTAGCCTTCCCACCAGAGGTTTCCTACCAGCACCCAGGCCCCAGCTTCCCGTTTTGCTGCAGCTGCCCACCCCACACACACGCTGTACAATTCACAGTAAACACTCTCTGGCACAAACCTGCCGCCTCCTTCCTGGAAAGGAGAAGGGGCAGGATCACAGACGTGCCCCAAAACAAGAGCTCAGTTATTTACTGCTAAACATGAGCCATGTCTAAAGCTCATGGAGATCCTGTTTTTCAGAAATCAAATAGCTCTTGTTCTTGCTACCTGTAAGACTTCTGATCTTAGAAAGAGGTGAGGACAGCAGGCCTGCAGGAAGCACAGGCTTTGAAACAGCGCTTGTTTACATTGCATTACCACAGTCTTAACCATTTCTGTACTTCTCTTCTAAGAACTCGTCCGCAGGCTGAAGTGACACAAATAAGAAACACAAGCAACGCGATACAGGCTACTTACTTACTTACTTCTTAACACACCCGTCTCTTTTATCTTTCAGGTCTGCTCTGCACCTGGCTGAACCTTGTCTGAGGCTCACCCAAAGACACCTCTGCAGAAAGCAGGCACGCTTGCTGGCTAATTTCAGTTGGTTTCTATTTAACTACAGAATTACAAATATTTTGAAGCCTTTCCAGCCTACCAAACTTCCTAGGAAGACAGCTGAGATTTTTCTGAAAAGACTAGGCTTGCAAGGCAGTTCTAACAGCTATTACGTAGTGTGAACTTATCCATAATTTGTACGATTTTTTATATACTGTTTTTATCTATTTTTATAATTGAACATAGATGTCTTATTTACAGACTGAAATACCAATAAACTTAATTGGATTCTTACTTTTCTTGTTCTGTCCTTCTGAATTCAAGGGAGAGCATGTGCATGGGGAGGAGGGAGAAGGGGGGCTGTTTGTAAGTCCTGCACAAGCACGCTGCCCTCCTCTTTATAACCTCATTACCAGAATCTACCTGGGAACTTTCTTTTTACAAGGTATTTGTCACTTTTTATACAAAAGTGGGAGTCCCAATAACTACTTATCCATCAGAAAAGCCCAAGAATGGTTGAAAAATATTCCATATAAAGTGGAAGAATTTCCATGAGGCAAGTTTGGATACAGCCTTTAAGGGAAAGGAACCCTTAGTACAGATTAGCCTTGAAGTTGAGGTGCCTGGCTCTCAACACTGAAGTGGTGATGCTAGACTGTTCCACCAGCAAATATTTAGCAGCCTCAGGGATGGGCACCAGCTGAACTTGGCTTCAAACTCTTGAACTGAAAACATTTGGAGGATGCACGGGGAGGGTTTTTTTCTGGTTAACTGTGCACTTCTGTTTTTAAAAGTTACTTTCCAAATACCAGACTGTTTCAGAAAGAATGAATCTTTTGCTAACTAGTGCAGGATAAACTAAGTATGTACATACTTAAGAAAAAAGTTTCTACATCTATTATCTTCAGTGTGGCAGTAGAATGCACTAGTAAAGGTGAAAACCAGTGCAAAGGAGTTCTCCATTAATAAAGCGACCTCAGCCAGCATGAACACATAAAATGTAACAAAACTAGGAGTAACAACAGATGCAATAAGTTACCATTTGCTGTGGGACACAATCTTTCCTTCCCTTGTATTTTAAGAATTATTAGTGGTACAGCCCTAACATCAAAGTGGTTTCTCCTCCCTATTTCAATTTCCTGCCATATTAAACTGCCAAACACATCTGATCGCCTCCCTGAACTGCTTCACCAGTATGACAATAAACATGCTTAAAATGGCCTCAGGACTTTAGGGACAAGAAAGCCTGATGAAGAAAAGTCCTCTCTAGTTGAACTCTGGGTTTTCCACAGTAATCAGGCTGACAATTTTTTAAGTGTCAGTAGTTTATAGATGGTTACACAGGTAAGAATATACATTTATCAATTTAGCAATATGCAAACTTTTTTTTTTAATTTATTTTTTATTATTCCACAGCATAAATCTGTGTTGAAATAGGAGAAAGCACCCATAGGCTACGCATGCACAGGAACTTGGGCACCTAGCCCCAACACTTTGGCTTCACTGAGATCCTGGAGCTGCCCTGCCCCGGCCCGAGGCACAGCTGGACCCTCAACCTTTCTGGACCAGCCTCACCTACCAGGTGGCTTCTGGTGGCTGCGTGCAGAGCACAGCTGCTGGCCACCCGCCTGCACAGACCTGGCTGATTTCAAGGAAGCATCCTGGGCTGCGAGTAGACCCAGCTGGAAGGAGGTTTTCATACTCATCCCAGGTGTAGGCTCAATTCATTATGTTGCCGGGAGTCTAGAAGGAATCGGGTTCCCCGCAGCAGCTACTCTACTTTGTAGCAATTAATTACTCATTAAGCACAGAGAGCACCAGGTCTACCTGTCTGATGTTCCCCTCCCCCCGGCCCTGCTTCTACTTAGGCACAAAACACTTGGTTTTACAAAGTTTACACACGTCAGACCAGGCGATCAAATCCAGGAAATCCCACATCCGCTGCCAGAGGGTGATATCGCGACATGGGACGCAGCCTGACCAGACAGTCCTGCTGCTGCTGCAGCCCAGTCCTGGTCACTCCTCTCCCAGTATCTCTGAACTAACGAACGGCTGGCTGGCTGGCTGTCTCACGCTCTTTCCTATTGCAAGGCGGGGGAGAAAAAAGAGAAGGAAAAAAAAACCCAACCAAAAAACCTGAGACCTGGATGAAGCACCTCTACTCCAGGGAAGGATCCGTGTCTGAGATCTGAGCTAAAACGCAGATGACCGACTGCTTTAGGGACACTCAGCCCTCCTGAGCGGCTGGTTCCAACAGCCCTGGACCAGCTTGTGGGCTTCAAAGAGTCCCACTGCGAGGTGCCCTGCAAATCCCACCTTCCCATTCCTTCCTCTCCTTACCCTAACACATTACCTAGCTATGGGATATGAGGCTCTGACTTTCATTAGATGACAAATCCCTTAAATCGTGGGTGTTCTGACAGGAACACAGCCCTGTGTAATCATTACTTGAAAAGCGTAATCCAAATTTACTTTTGCAAGTGACATACACCTCGTAGAGTTAACATGAACCACCTGTATGGAAACAGCCTTGGTCCAAAGCACAGATACATCTTGCTCAGTCATAAAAACTTTTTTTTTTTGACAATACTGTAACTTAATAATTTACAAGCTGAAACTGATCACCCAGTATTTGAGATACGTCACAGTGAGTTACAGTTATCACTAGGACTTCACAGCAAATAAAACTTGTAACTAAACATGCACAGATCATTATATATACAGTGATAAAAAAATAACGATGTACATTTTCTTGTAAGAAGAAATTAAGTAAATTCTTTGTGCATTTCAGGATTGAAACATCTAACCTATATAAAATTACTTTAAAATATGAAGTAAATATTTAACCCAAAACTCGAGAAATCTTTTGTAATCTGCAATATAGCCTTCTCATTTCCGTTTTTCTTTCTCTGACACAGAACAACTTAGGAATTTTATCCTCTAAGATATTTAATAGTAATGTGCAGATATAAAAAAATACGTCCTTTGTGGCAAGCTTGAACATATATATATATATATATTTACAAACCTCCAGAACAAATTAGCATTAAAAAACACAGAAGTAGCAGATTGACATAGTGCTTTATTTAAGCTGTCTGTACGAAGGAAAATAATGTGCATCCCTATCATATACGTGTAAAAATACTAAGGATGTACAGTGTACAAAAACAGTTTCTTGTAGTTATTTCACATCCTTGTGGGTCATATACTTAAGGAAATAAACAGTTTAAGTATGACCAACAGTAATACGGTTTCTTGGGTTCATAGTTGTGTCTGCTTAATATCCTTAACCATATGACTAGATCTTGCATGGATCTAATGAAAGAACTAGCAAGGTCAAGAAATGTCACAAACTCTAAAGCTACAGGGAGGTAATTCAATTACCAATTTAGAGGTTTTTATTTAAATAAATACTTTACATTTCATGCTTGCCTGTAATGCACTACCAGGAGCAAGATAAGGAAATTCTACTGTAGACAGTACAAACAGTAGCAGCAAAGTGTGTACATTGAGGTGTAATATATAGACCCTGCAGTTAGTAAGGAAAGACCTTACTTTTGTACTCTAGGAGAAGCACATGGCCCCTGCAAGAACAGTCAGCTTTAAGAAGCTGCAAGTAAAGATGGAAAAAAACATAAAACAATACTGGAATAAATGTTCTTTAAGCAACAGGAATGTACTGGGAGATGGGTTAGTGTGGAAAGCGAAGCTGTGTGCAAAACTGCCAAAATCCTAACAGAAATGACCTATTTCCTCCGAGATGGCTGCAGTACAAGAGGGCATACTGTACATCATGGAAGTCAGTACAAGCTGGAGTCAAAGTCTGAAATGTACTGTGCTCGAAAGGCTCGCCAAGGTAACCAGCCACCACCTCCTGTCCAAATCCAACCACAACTGCGAACAGCAAAAGAAGAGCTTCAAAAGTTTCTCTCAGCACCACTCGCCCATTTGTCTTTCATCCATTTCTAACACTGGTAAGAGAGAGAATCCCCCAACCCCGGGCGGCACGAAGTGGCTGCTGACTCTCTCTCTAGCATAAACTTGATCAATGAATGTTTTGGAAGGCAGACAATACAATGCAAAGTGAAGTCTTAAAAGGTTTTAAAATAATTCACTGACAGATATTTACTGCAAACCGCATTCTAACTAGCTACGCGATGGTGAGCTAACCACAGGGTTTCTTCTGCACACAAGGAACGGCTGGCCAGAGGCACGGTGCCAGTTGGTCATTAGCTAGAGGTGCCCTGTGTCAAGAAACTTATTGCTATTACAAGCTGAAAACACAGGGGGAAAAACACACAGGCATATAACACAGATTTTGAATCACCATAGTTTTAGTCTGTAAGTACGAGGCCTTTGCAGAGAACTAATTAATGCCCATCGGTTACTTCAGTCACTCACTCACTGTGTCAGCGTAGACACCTCCACACTACCGGTGCGGAACAGACCTGCAACGCATTTGCTGTGCTCCTCTCTCTCTGCAGAGGGATAATCTCTACACGTTTAGTGTTACAAGGTGACAGAATGAGATCCTATGTAGTTAGAATATACATCATGATACATTGCTGACTGATTATCCATCCACTACTGAAGATAAAACACAAAACATGAAAAATTGTCTAAATTAGTCTGCGTCTTTAGCTGCCTTGCTAAAAATGCCCATCTACCCCTTGACCGTCCCAGCACATGCACTGCCAGCAGTGGGCTTCATGCTAGGGCACTCAACCTTCCACATCAAGAGGCTAAGGCATCTGCTTAGGAACATCTCTCCTTTCAGACTCATCTACTCATTCACACAACGCAACCAGTAATACTCTGCGATATCACAGTCTTCATGGGAGCTAACAAGATCCGAACACAGAGATACTTCAAATGATAATCCTGTGGAGTCGGGGTTTTCAGATGTCGTTAGCAAGGGCACGTGCATGCTATCGCTGCACGGCGTCATGTCCCGACTCCTAGCACCAAAGGGTTTATTATTAAGATTATCATTGCTGAAGATCAAAGCTAAAGTTTATGCACATGTTCTGTTAGACACAGACCTTTGGAAATGGAAAGACATCCTCCTACCAGTGGAGCATTTCTCGTGATGTTTTAAATTCAGTCAATCGGGTACCACGGTAACATGCTGGGTTTCGGGACTCTTTTGGTTGAGGGTGAACCTTCCTTGAGAATGGCTGATCCCAGAAATTTACTATTTTCATTATTAAAATAAAGTGCTTTTCTTGTAATCAATATGGTCTCATTGTTCAAATGCAATTCCTTCATATAGAACAGAAATTTTCTATTGTGCTGTCAGGCTCTTACATTACATTTATCCTCAACGGAGCATAAGATGTAGGGGTTTTGTCTGTCTGTTTTTAACCCTTTGGCACATGAAGTTGGAATTCCTCACCTCCACTGCCAAACAATTAAAAGACAGTATTTCATTCACAAAAATCTGATTCTAAGCAGTATGTACAATTTCAGAGCCTTGTTAAAATTTCCACATGGGAGAAAAGTGCATTATTCCCTTCAGCTTGTACAGTCCTTCCATATATTACAAAATTAACTGCTATAAGCCTGTTCTATCCAAGATGTAGCAGCATTTGCAAACATGACACATACAATCCTTATCTCTAAAAATAAATACTACCGCAGTATAACCAAAAAAAAAAAAAAAAAGAATATTCAGAGTTAAACACCTGGAGAAAAAGCTAATTCACAAACTCAAAATAAAAACAAGTAAGGCAAACACCTGTTTACCTTGGTGCACACATTTTGGTGAAAAGCAATACCATTATGCCTGTCTACATTCTTCAGCCATCAGAGGTGATGTATATCATGAAAGAAAAAGAAAAGCATGAGAAAGATGTTATCTGGTGCAAATTATAAGACCCTTAAACAACTTCAACTGCTGCTTTTATGCCTTCATTTCTTGCATGTATAATGTTTGATTCTCCATGATTGCACATGAACCTGGAAGTTCTAAGTGGCAGGCTGGGTGAGCCCAGCCCTTCTGCTTCTTCTGTAGTATCCAACAGTAATTAAAAAATAATATATATATATATATTTATATATATCAACAGTTTAAGTCCTTCTCTCAAACGTTTCCCAAACAAATTCCAGCCAGATGTTAATGACAGAGACCTGCTTCAAGTAATGATATGCCTAACAAAAACCTTGCATATGTACATCACCACCCCTATGTTTCCTTGTTCTAACCAGCACAAACAGATGCAAGAAAATGTTATAGACTAGTCTTTTTAGACTAATTACAATTTTGATTCATCTTCTGGAAGAAGATAAGCTGGACCAACACGTTTTTTGTTTAGCCTCCACTGTGAGGAAAAATAGATGACTACTTGTGCACAAAGTGTACAATGCTGAAGTCAAGTCATCTACCTTCAAAGAAACTGTTAGTAACTTCTTGACGTTGCTATTATACTGAGACTGTGGGCAGCAGCAACAGCAGGAGAGCGTAGTAGAGAAAATCTCATATTTCATGCAAAACCAAAATGGATTTTAGGTAGGTTTGGGAAAGAAACTTGTTCAATTTGGAATGGTCTCTGAAAGTGCCCCTGCTATCTTAAATAGTATCTAGTACTGGTGGTGATGTTCAGGAATCATTTTCAGTGATAAACCTAAGATGACAGTGAAGCAGCAGAACAAAAAAGTTATTCTCGTCCACTTGCAGAGTAGGAAAACTGGGGGAAATGCGGCCGTCTCTCATTGTCCATGCAGTCCATACCATCCTCGTCATCTGTATTATGGGAGAAGTTCAAAATGTCATTATATTTGCAACAAAATTTTATTATTCACCTCATACACAGTACATCTTTCAGGGTTCAGTGCTGAAGTTAAAGGCTCAAGTTAAAGTAAGACTTCAGTCACATAAGCTTATTCTTATACAATAGAATGATGCTCACTGAAAGGATATCCTTTCAATAAATCACCATTTATTTCAGGGCAGGGTGGTTTGTTTGTTTGTTTGTTTGATTATGACTACCACCTGAGAACTTCAGTCATCACTACCTGTTCTAGGCTAATCAAAATGTGCCAGCACATCTCGCTTCTGGTAGCACAGACGCCAATTGCTGATTGAAGCAGCCAGTTGTCATTGTTTTGTAAGCCGAGTTCAGAAAATTATAATCCTACTGTAGATATATTTAAATATTCCTCCATTCTGAAGGGAGTTAAAGGGAAAAACAGCTACAAAATGAACAATTCATGCAGGTTCTATGTGTTTCAATTCTTACATATTATTTTTTAGTCAACAATTTATTTTTACAGTATTTACTGAGATCAGAGGAAACATGGACTAAGCCAAATTCATAAATATTTTTATTTACATAACTCCTGCAGTGCCAATGGAAGCCAGGCACCAGATGTTGCCTAACTCTGAGAATTTGGATCTACATTCTCACATTGATTTTTTAACAGTGCTTATCCTTAAAGACTTGTATTGAAACTGTTATTCTAACGATGTATTTATATGCAACCTTTCCGAAGTATGTATCTCTTGTATCTTCATATATTCTACATATAAAAACTAGAGTTAATGCAGGTTTGAGCAATTGCTATGATTAGGCTGCTTGACTTCAACAGTGCCTCTCAGTTCTGTAACTTCAAATACAATCTCCCTTTTACGCGGTCAGTTTAAATTAGGTTAACGTACAGAGCTTGTTTGTTTTGCTATCAGTTTGATTACTGTAGATACAAGATATAGTTTCAATATTCACTCAGCGTGATTTGTAAAACTTCGATATCTAAATAACTGGCCTAAATATTATGAAAATTATGTCTATAACTATAAAAGATCTTTAGTTCAGCAGTAACTTTCTGATACACAGTTACCAATCCTCTATCCCTAAAGCATATTTTAACCCCTTTTTGCATAACCACATCAGACGGAGGTGATACCATATTGTAGATAATACAATTACTTGTAGATTTTAAAAGAAAAATAATTAAAAATCATTTCCTGTTGCAATATCCAGAAAAGGGAAAACCCCACATGGTCCTTGAACCACTGCAGTTCACTAAAAATGGCAGCAGTTTTCCAGATCTACTCAGCACAAGAGAAAATTCACCTTTGTGCTGCTGGCAGTGATACTTACCACTGCCTCAGGTGATCTCTGCACTGCCGCTGATCACCACCCCCCATTTCATTATTCTTATGACTGGGGGGGGGTTGCAGCCCGTGCTAAGTTTCATGCTGCAGCAGCCAGACCATTACCACAGGCCAAGATAGGTACTTCAGGTAGGTAGGTCGTTTCCCTGCATTGGTACGGATCACCTGCTCTGAATGCAATACATTTAAGGCTGAAGTCTTGGTAGCATACACATATTTTGTATTGCTTCAACCTTCAATGGATAAATCGCCATTCTCATTGCATATGTGGAGTTTCAAGAGATGAGGACTTTATGATATTGAATCAACAGGCTCCAAGTTAATCCAAATTTTAGCAAAATTTTTTCGAATTACAAATACGAACAAATTCTTATCAAGATAGATGGGAGAAGAAAGGGTTATTTTTATCACAGCAGGAAGACTTAAAATCACTTAAATGACTGTGTTCAAACACTAAAAATGCAAAATCCAGAAAATACTTCAGATCTATACACCAACAGAAAACTGCAGCTAAACCTGGGAATCCTAAAACACAAAAAAATGAGCTAGATCTATGAAAGGGTAGTCAACCTTAACTATAGCCTTTATTGTCTACCTTTGTGACCCTCCTTTCCCATCCTCCAATTTAAAAAAAAACAAACCCCAAAAAATCTCACGGAAAGAAAATTCATTCAAGAACTCAGCAGCAAGATTTTACCTGTTCTGGCTTGGTAAGTAACTCTGTTAAGCCCTAGCTTGGCCGATCAGATCACGATTCTCGTGTGTGTAGCAGAAGATGACAAAAATACAAACTGTGGTGAAATTACATTCACTCCAACAAAGGAGCTCTGTGCAAGGCCCAGTACAGCAGTTACTTCTGTATTAGTAACTTCTTTTAAGAGCTCTGCTGAAGCACAGGACTTGATAGGAAATTTAATTTTCCATTGATATCTACACAAGAGACATCCACTTGTCTCTGGCAGCTCTTTTTTTTCCTTTTGGTCTTCAAAATATTTTAAAATATGCCTAACTCACTAAACCTAAACAACCCACTGAAGCCACTAGCAGTGTCCACATGCTTAAAGCAGGGTCCATGTTCCAGGTACTTTGCTGAACTGGGACTTTGACTGCCAACCAGCAAACATTTGAAGCTGGTGTTTTCTCTTATTTAAAAAGAAAAGAAAACAGAACAACTGAACCAAACAAAAACAAAACAAAAAAACCACACCAAAAACGCCTCTAAAACCCAACCCAGAGTGATCTAATATTCTAAGTTTTGTAATTACTCCTTCTTTAAAAGAACACTGTCATTGAGAGTTACTCTTACACACTTCGATATGAAGATTTTTATTAGTAACAGTAAGAATAGTTTTTCCATTCAAACAGAAAAAACCTTACACAGTGCTTTATTATAAACATTATTTTTAAGTTATACTTATGCATAATTTCTGACTTACATTTTTCAGGCGGTGTTATTGTAATAGTCTGAGCTGTAAATTCTTCATCAAAATACCTGGTGTCTGTCTCAGATGTCACTTGAGGTTTAAAAGGAGGTACAAGCTGAAAGGGACCAAGAAACAAAATAAAATTACTATACCTGAAACCAGCCAGATTACTACCAGGAAAACAAGTAAGTTATTCTTTTTCCTTACACCCCAGATCAAACCAGTAGGTCCATGGAGAGGCAGCTGAGTCTCTAACTTCTGGTAAGAGATAGAAGCCATTAGAGTCAATCCCAAAAATACTAGTTCAGAATCTAGCTAATAGCACAACATGGCTAAATGCCAAGTGTCACTCTCACATGACTTGCAGATAAATTGAGCTGCATAAAGATAATTACCTAGAAACTCTTCAGGCCATTCTAATTACCTGCATAGATGTCAGGCAAAGGCACCTCTAGATACTTCACCGCAACTGGGTGGTATAAATGGCTAAGGCAAAAAGGACTACACAGAGGGCATAGTTAAGCACGATGCTTTTTTTTTTTTTTTTTTTTTTTCCAGGGTTAAGGCCTACATCTGAACTTACCTTTAAATGAAATTATGTGAATGTAAAAATAAATTTTGTATTTGAAAACAGGCCACTTCATGCTTAAGTGAGTTGCTGGGTCTAATCCTGCCTACTGCTTTCATAGTACAGTGCAGTATTTCCCAACAGCAAATCAGCAGTATTTGCTCACAGCTCACAGGCAGGACTTCCTTGGTCCTCTTTTGAACCACCCTTGCTATCTACCTTCTCCTCCAGAACAACTGCCTATAGGCCAAAGATTTTAACTGGAAGGCATATTCAGTATGGAATATCACACTGCATGATGCCAGTCCAAAATGATAGAGCAGTTTAGTGTGTATGATATTGCAAAAAGGGGGTGGGTGGGCGTGACAACGTTTTGGTTTATACCTTGGAGCCCTTCGGTGTTATCTCTTCATATGCAATTAAAATACACACCCTGAAGATAGTATATCAATTTCCCATTCTATATAGCAGGTTACATTATGGCTCACTGATACTGTCAGAGCTTGTATGTGGTTTTCACTAGTTTCATGTTCTCTCTCTCCTCAACTCCAGAACACCAACACCAAACCATTAATTTGTTCATTTACCCACAGCAAAGGAAGCAGAACCGCTGTTAAACCCCCTCCCCTCACCAAGTTCAATGCACTAGACACAATTTACGATACACGATGTACACTGCAGAAACTCTTCTTTTTGATGATAATTTTTTACAATAGTAAGAATCTTCCTTGTTTTACTATGTTCAGTGCATAAGATTATTTTTTTTTATATACAGCTTGGAGAGATCTGCATGAACTGGTGAAATGTTAGAAGCAGCTCTGGATCTCAGTGCTAACCAAAGGAGACTAACCAATACACAAATAGAGCCATCCAAAAACCAAAAAAGCTAGCCTGCCCTATGAGGACTAGACTGTGTAAGTACGTAGTGCTGCACAACTGGCCAAAGAAAGAAGGCTTTCAACAAGATGTTCTTCACAGTAGGTCTCTATCCAGAAAATTATTAATTCCTTATACTTCACAGTTTTGGATGAGGCATAAAAGATTAAAATGTGGTAAAGTGCATAAACAGGGCACTTAAACAGCGAGACAACAGAAAAAAAAAACCTAAACAAAAGCACGGGTAGGTGCAAACACTCACATAAAACCTCTCTCCATTTTTTATCGCCATTACAAATGTATCCATAAACTCCCATTGTTTCCAAATCCAGGTTGAAAACTGCCACCCAGTTCTTTTCAAGTCTTACCTCTGGCATAGGACATATTACACTGACAGCTGGCAACATGAAAGCCATGTTAGCTGGAGAAAGATACCTCCACTGTACTTTGCAATATGAGAACCACACCAGAACACTGGGTGGTTCTTTGGACATGGGATTCTGCTGCCATCCCTCCCAGGATACACCTACAAGTCCTTCAGCATTACCCTTTATTCAACAACTTGACTCTCTTCTCCCTGCAATAGTTTATTTGGCATTTTGAGTATATACTAAGAGCTCTATTTTATCTGATCCAAATCTTCAGTAACAGTCCAAGCAGTTATTAAGGAAATATAAATCTATCACTTGCATATACTTAAAACAGTACAATAAATCTGATTAATACTTTTACAAAACTAAATTCAGTCTTCCCTTACATTTTCCTGAATGGAAAACATAAAACAGCAGAGGAGTATTTGAAGTAAAGGTTTGTGGCATTGTAGGATAAATGCTTAAGGAGTTAACATATATAAACTCAACATCAGAAGAATCTTTCAGGTATAAATCCAGTTACATCCCATGTTTAAAAACAAAGTATTCTGTTTTATTGTACAAATTCCTGCACTTTATGAAAATTATTTTTATATGCATCCTGGCCATCCCAATCAATTCTGCACTATTAAAACAGAATTCCAAAGTTCTATGACCCCCTAGCAAAGCAGCCACATAATTCCTAAGCACAGAGTTACTCCAGTGGAACATCCCATGCTGCCATTTTTTCTGTCTCAGAGAATAACACTCAAAAAGTCAAAAAAAAAAAAAAAAAAAAGAAAAAAAGATTACAAGAAGACAAGTAACATACTCTACTCAAGGCCAAGTGATCACCACTGCTCATCTTTTTAAAAGATGCTTTGAAGTAAACACTAGATAAATTCAGTATGCAAAAAATCCATTAGATAACAGGTTTGTAACAATTTTACTACTTCCCCGACTGGGATCATTTTTCCAGATCAGAAACAGAAAACGTCATTTGTCGTGCTTTGACCCCAGCCAGCAACTAAGCAACACGCAGCCGCTCACTCACTTCCCCCACATCCAGTGGCACAGGGGAGAGAATCAGAAGGAAAAAGGTAAAACTTATGGGTTGAGATAAGAACTGTTTAATAGAACAGAAAGGAAGAAAATAATAATAATAATAACAATAATAAAATGACAATACTAATAAAAGAAGTGGAATATACAAAATAAGTGATGCACAATGCAATTGCTCACCACTTGCTGACTGATGTCCAGTTAGTTCCCGAGCAGCGGTCCACTCTCCAGGCCCACTCCCCCCAGTTTATATACTGGGCATGACGTCGCATGTGGTGCCCCCTCCCAACTTCTTGTGCCCCTCCAGCCTTCTTGCTGGCTGGGCATGAGAAGCTGAAAAATCCTTGATTGAGTTACTTAGCAACAACTGAAAACATCAGTGTGTTATCAACATTCTTCTCATACTGAACCCAAAACACAACACCATACCAGCTACTAGAAAGAAAATTAACTCTATCCCAGCCAAAACCAGGACACCATTTCACAAGAATTAAAACTTTTCATATGAAAATACAAGCTTAAGAAATATGTTCTTGTTTACCAAGTCAAGGACAAGAAACAATGTCTTTCCAATGGTGCAATACACCTCTCCAGTAGAGCAAACCACTCTTGCTATGAGGTAAACCAGAGACCTTTCATGCTACAACCGCTGTGTGAAGAGAAAGAGAAAACACTCACTCTGCAGTCTTTAACAGCTGCTGTTTAGGTCAAAGTAGTTAATGAAAAACAAAAGGAAGGGCAGGGTAAGTTCATAATATATAGCAATGTATGGATCTGCAACTGGAGAGGAAAAAGATAATGCATTAGCTGACAAGTTTCTTCCTCAAAAACTTACTGGCTAATTACTGGTTTAGTCAGGGTTTTTTTTCTTTTTTTTTTTGGAGTACACCAAAATGAACAGGCCTCACTGCAACTTTAGATCATCCCCTTGTTCTATCCATCTATCTGAAACAGGAATGATTATGAAAATACTTCACAAACTGCATTTTAGGAAGAGAAGCACAATACTAAATGACTCTTAAGGAACAAATAATTACAATAATAAGTTTCAATCAGGTATGAAAAGCACCGTTAAAGCAAAATTCATCAATCACGGGTGATGGGAGGAAGTTGGTGCTCCAATTCAATGCTCAGTAGCTAGGCTTAATAGAAAACTGTTTATAAATAACATCCAGTAAGTCAGCCGATGAAACTTCTAGTTATGGCAGAACCTTAGCTGCCTGGGGCACTGAAACAAGTAAAACACACGGAACTCCAGGCTGTAACCAGAAGGCCGGAACCCGATGGAAATTTGTGTCATTGGTGTTTTAGGATTCATCCGTCCTACAGCAGTACCCTTCATATCCTGGACATTAAACATAGTCAGAAACTTCAGTGACTGCAAAAACAAACCGTGCAGCCATGTGGCTCTCCACAACAGCTTATGCTGGTATTGATACAAGCTATACCCTCACATGCACCAACCATCCCCTACCACCTATGGAAAAGAGCAAATGGTAGCTGAGATTAAGATGCACAGATACGACTCAACAGAGAGCAGCAGAAAGGTTTCTTAATTCTTGCCACACACTTTGCCTCCTTCCCTCACAGCATCATTTCCACCAGCATGGCTGTGAGGACAGCCAGAACTGGGGATCACTCCTTTCGACCTGCTCTACCCTACCTACACCAAACCAGCTGTGGCTAAAGCCTTGTGGACATCCCACTCCAGACTCCTGATCTGCCACCAAAGGCACACCTCCCCCTCCCCCAAGTAAATTCTTTCTCTGACCTTCATATAATGGTCAGGATACTTGCAAGACACACTCCCAGTTCTAATGGGAGAACCTCTAAAATAATTTTTGTGAAGAAATGAGGAATCAGCACACAGAGCTCAGGCATCACCTCCAGAAGAAAATGAGAGAAATGCAGTACGCAATCCTTCTCAAAAACCTTTCAGACAAAGCAGAACTACAGAATATGGTATGATGCACACAAGTGTACGCAGAGGGACACAATAGTTCAACACCACATTCAGGTGACTGGGGACAGAACCGTTCAAGACAAATTTTGTAAGCGATGTCACCAACATGCCAGGCCATGCTACAGAAACTTGGCAATCATCTTTCTGGAGGGGTGCCACCTTTGTTCGTTAGTTGTCAGATTTTATTTAAAAACAGAAAGTAAAATCTCCACAAATTTCAGCTGTAATGAAACCGTTAGAAAGACAAAAAAGGTGCAACTGCTGCAGAAATAACCACTTAGATTGACACAGAGCCCCAATAAGAACTCAGAAGCTTTGCCATACATCCCAAAGGAGACTGAAGCTGACATTTAATGACAAAGGGGAAAACACCCAACATTAACTACAGCTCTGACAATCACAAAATGAAGATGCCACTCTACAGCCAACGGCATTTCATGTTTGGTGCCACAAGGAAACAGCATCCAGCCGCTAGTGCCAGAGCTTTTCCCCACTTCTGACCTGAGAAGTCAGAGTCCAAGAGTAATGTGAGCACACCAAGGCACACCCAGTAACCTGTGTCCAAAAGGAGTAAGATGAGCTTTTGTTAAGCACAGGCCTTGTCAGTCTGTGAGAGAATCACACCGCTCGGTCTCAGCTGCCCAGCTTTAGTACAGGATTTTTCTCCTCTACTGGTCTGTGCAAATTCAGGCAGAACACACTCGAACCGGACAGGAGACTGCACCTCAAGCACCTGACAATTTAGAGGACCAGAAATACAGATTTTCTGCATTTATGCATTACGCATACACATATACATAGCTACATATGTGTGTGTACAAATAAAGAAATAAAAGTCTAAACTCAGTGTGAGTGAAGCGACTATAAGAGTTGATGTTCAAGACAAAAATCCAATTTCACACCCATCTGTCAAGCTGAATCTGCGCCGGCCATTTCCAAGGCTTGATGTTAGAAATGACAGCAGAAGCAATATCAAATTCTTACTGTCCTTATTATCTCCAGTGAATGGCATTTCCATTTGGCATCCATCAAGAGCAGTGTGTGAGAAACACCACTGCTCTTCCAAAGTTCAAGACCTGGGAAACCTGCCACCCATCTCCTGGGGAAGGGGCAGGTACGGTACCTGACTGGTACAGTCACACAGAGATGGACAGACAGGCTCCATCCTATATCTTGAGCTTTCTCACACTTACTGAACAACTACACCAATACTTCAGTACGAGAGAAAATATGTAACATTATTTGCTCAAAGATAATCTGACAGCAATCATTTGTCTTGGTGTTGTATAGGAAGTGGATGAAGCTACTTCAAAATAACTGTGATGCACTCGATCTGCCAAATGAAAAATATGATGCTTAAGAACGTCATCTGATCTTCCTTCTTTTATTTTAAAGGAAACCTTCCTTCCAATGAACTCAACATTACCATAAGAATCTCATCTACCAACAGATTGCAGATGAAAAGTACTCTGACATAAAGTATGCAAGGAGTTAGAGGAGCACCTATACCCCATTCCCACTGAATTATTCATTTAAATAAACAAGATAACTAGATTATAATCTCCAAACTCCCAAGCACAGTAATTCCTTACATATCATATAAATACTAAAGAGTGAGCACTGTTGTTCAATTTCAGGTTTTATTCAAAAGGAATAAGTATTTGAATCTTACCTATGGTTCACCTTCAGTATGACATACCAAGTCGTCCAATTAGAAAAAAAAAAAATCACTGCTGCTTCCCAACATATATGACTCTTCTTTATTAAAAAAATACAATGTATGACATTAATTATGCTTTTCTCACAGCTTATGTATTGTGAAGATTTATTTTAAAAATAACTACAAAACAGGTATTTCAGTAATGCTTTGTATTGTCATCACATGCTGTATTTCTACAATTTCCATCTAGTTTATTATTCAAGTTTGACTTCTGTCAAAAACTGTGTAAAATGTTACAGTTCTTTCTAACCATGAAAGTTAATTAAGTATTGGTAATTAAGTGTTCGTGATTTGATGTCCAGAAATCAAACTTTTATCTACCTTAAACTTTCCTGGAGAACCAAAACTCCAAAGTTGTTATTTTCAAGAATCAAACAGAAGAGACAGACTAGCCAAATCAGAATGATGGAAAAAATAAATTATACTGTGCGAAGAGAATGGGGTCACATCATTGAAATACACCTTTGTATTTCATCACAAGCATGCTCAGCTGGAAGTGCTGAAAACGTCACAGTTCACAAACAGACTTCTCAACTCAAAAAAAGAAAAAGTATTTGTATTAATAAACTAGCTAACTCACTAAATGGCATTCCAAGTAAACAGTCTATTTTCACATAAACTGAAATTCATTAACTTATAATATACCACAATAAAGCATCTTAAAAGGACACTAGCAAAGCTTGCCTCCAAATTTTGTATTTTTCTGCTGTGCATCTGTTAATACGTGTTCCCTCATTTATACACCTTTTAAGCTCCCATCAAAGCAAATGCTTGGTGACCCTAAAAATCATGCAGAGATACTAACAACACAAAACCTTACTTCAGTCTTTCAACATTAGATTATCAACAACAGTATTTTAATTAAAAATATTTAAGTCCTTTAAAATACTGATTCTCCTTTCCTAACAATAATTTTCTGTCCTTTTTCTGATACTAGCTCGGTTACCAAAGGAAACAGGAGCTGATGAGATTATGCAATCTGTCTGTATGTCCTTCCCTAACAAATTTCAAATGCCTGGGGAAACGCACCATGATGGAGAAAAGACTAGGAACACTAGACACTTCCCACAGAATTACTTACTCTAGTTTACCAAATAGAAGGGAGACATCCCTGTCCACCCCCCCCAGACTAGAGTTTCCACGGAGGGAAAGACGGTGATTTGAGCTGAGCTTTAAACCAGTCAGCAAGCGTTGGTGTCGGGACTGGTTCACCCCCATAGCCGGCGCAGAAGCAGGCAGCCTGCTGCCCAGCCAGCAGCTGCAGCGCAGCCGGGAGCTGGAAATACCCTGCTGGGACACTGCGTGTGGGGGTCTGAGGCAGGGGGAGGAGGAAGAGCTGGGATTTCAGCGGTGGAAGGACACGCAACACAAATCCACAGCAAGGGAGGCTTCAGCGGGGGATTCTGCCCATGGACAAACTCTGTTTTCCAAGTGACGGGATGCTCACACAACGGACAGAGAGAAACCACAACCTCCAGGACTACAGCAACAATTTAAGAATCAGACACCCGTATGTATATTTTCTTCCCTGTAAATTCAAGCAGCTGGCAGAAGGGGTGGTGATCAACCACTAGGTCTGCCCATATAGTTTTAAAGTATCACTGGAAACACAATGAAAAGATCAGACTGGTTAGCAGTTTTCTGATCTTTTTACTACTTTGCATGGCAACAACACAAAAGCAAGTAACAAGGGTCGTTTCTACAGGCCTTGTTGCACTGCAGATAACCGTACAAAAACAGTACGACTCAAATAGCAGTGGCCTAAAACCAGATGTTGATATTTTCCTATTTCCCTCCTGCCCTTTCCCTTAAAACCTGATAGACGAAAGTACTTAAACATGCATTTAAGATTATAGTTATATTGCAGATTTTGCCAGGCCTGAACCCAGGGCTTCAATCACGGGACTTCATCATCTGCTGTTGTTGTGTCTTAAGTAAAGCGAAGGTAGGCACAGCTGAAGGGTAAGGAACAGCTTCTTGCAGCTGACAGACTTCATGCTGAAAGCCACTGCCTCCACACTGAGATGGGTGCCTCCGCAAGTGCTGCGCCTGCAGCGAAGTCAGATACCCCAGCTTTAACCATTATGGCCACTTGCCCCCACTCCCTTCCCAGTACTAACAAATAAATTTGTTAGCACTCCCCAATTTGCTTAGGGAACGATTGGGGGTATTATCAGAAACCAGAAGGAGATATATGTACCTCAGCCCCCATTCCCACAGGGTTTCTTTCTTCCTTCATCCCTACTACATGCAGAAGGAAACCCTGGCTTCGCTAAAAGATCTGGATCTCCTTTGCCATGAGGCTACCTGAGTGCTTCAAGCTGCAAGCCTGAAGACATACCCAAATTCCTACCTTTAAATTAATGCTCATGTGTTTTTTGTTTGGTGAAAGACCTTAGACAGACCATCCAACAACTTAAGAATATTTCTGCAACCCAAATAAAAATATGCTAAATCAATTCTTAAATGAGTAACAGAGAAATTTCAAAAAGCTTCCTGATTCAAGCTAAAAATAAAACAAATATTTTATTTAGAAGTATATGGGCTTTGGAAGTCTTCAGAGTTTGCCAAACTATTCAATTTCTCATACTCAGGCACAGGGATAAAAACTCATCAGGGCTGAGATGATCACAGGAAGAACCTGGCACAAGCTGCTCTCTTTCATATGCCCTCATGGTTTTTCTGCCAAAAATAAATACATCTGATCACAAATGCTAAGTACTATACATTTTTCATTTAAAGGCAACGACCTTCTCTGCTCCAGCGTGCCATACAACATTTTATTATCACTGTGTGGTACCAAATTAGTTTAACTAGTTAGCAGTATCAGAGAGCTAATAATTCCATTTGACCATTTGGATCCATTTGACCTGACAGAGCTACTGTTTGTTGCATGAATTACTCTAAGTCTACAGATATATAATTCTGTCTCTAATCACACCAGTAAAGTGATAACCTCGTAAGTACAGAGATGTACTTGATCTCTAGTAAAAATGGTAAAATTAGTGGCACAGGAGCATAGTGTGCACATGTACAAAACTATCCCCCAGCAACTACTTGGAATACACATGACTTTTTGGTTTCCATTACTCTGAATGTGAACTTCAGTTCTTTTCATTGCTAACAGAAACACACTCCTGAAATGCAGCCAGAAAATTACAGTTTCATGGTGCATAAACCTCAGGCAAGAATACTGTGAAAAATTTTTACTATGCAAATAATTATATCAACTATCAATTTCATCAAGTGACCCTACTGCTGAAGACTATACTAATAATAATATCAGCAACAGAAGCAAGCACAGAATAAATTTATTTGAAAATCAAATTTGTTTGATGCACATTCCTCCTGAGTTATTTTAGAATACCAAAACCTCAAAAATATTCACATAAGCATTCTAATAAACTTACTCAGTGAAAGTTCATTAACCTTATTATTATGTTTGAAGTTTATATTTCAGGGCACAGTCTTACACTCTGCGTACTTCAGAACTGGTAAGACTGTGTGTGCAAAAGGAACAACTGGATATTTTAACCAACCAGACAAATGGCTTTGTAATAGGAACAAAACTATTTTTTAATTAAACAGAAAAGCATACTGTCAGAAGTCATTTTCATGAGTTATTTTTCGACAAAGAACACACTGTGTGCCAATACTGCACAAAAGCAATTCCTATTATCCTTGAAGTTAACTGTTCAACTGAGGAAATGCAATTGACTTTTTACTGGCAAATTTAGTTTCTCAAAGCAACAGTGGACAGAGTACACAATGAATGGCCACAATTTCTCCAGTTATAATACTCCAATAAGCCATACCCACCTCCATGAGCATAAATGCAAAATACCTGCATTTATATATTTATATGCATTTATATAATTTTTATACATATATATATTTATACCTGCAAAATACCTCCTTTTATTTTAATAGCTTAGAATAAGATCTTCACTGAAAGACATTTGCCATATTGATTTGGAAAGTCTCAAAGCTCATACTTAAAAATTAAGAGTATCTATATTTTCTTAACTAAATATGATGTTGAACAATGTAGAATTCAGAGTTCTATTTCTAATGCAAAATAATTATGAGCAAGAGTAATGTAACAGTTTTTTCTTTCTCACCCACTCCTAGCACACTGCAATCCAATTGATTTTAGTGGTTTTCTTTAAACTCCAGAAAGGTCCTCAACTTGTATTTTTAGATTTTATCCTCAAAGTGCTTCTCTACAAAGTCCTTACATAACCAACCAGTGGTTGAGCTCATAAAGTAACCTGATTAATATACTTACTCTGATCATTTATTTTAGAGTTTCTTGAAACGTCATGATACTGCCAGAGAAAAATCACACTTGTATCAAGTAACTTCAGAGTACCATATTTTGTATCATCATATACAGGCTTATTTCAATTCCGGTATTTGTCAGAGAAGTACCACACCAACAACCACACATTTTTAAAATTCCAGTTCAACAACAACTGAAAAAACAGGTTGTATCATTGACATTGTAGCATAAACATATTCTGCTCATTCGTATGTCTTCCATTTTCCTTTTATTTGAACAAAGCAAAAAAAGGAGATAAATCTATCTTTTAAAATTACGCAGCTCAACTGGCAGATTAACAATGTAAAACAGTTGGGGAAAAAAAGACTTTATCAAAATAGAGGGGGTTTATAGCAACAAGTAAATTCTTACACAAGTACTGAGATAAAAGCAGCTTCTGTATATAAAACAATTTAAGTCAAATTGAGTTTCACTACCGAGTAAGATAAATTCATTTTCTAAAATCATCCCCAAAGTGTTGATCATTACAGGAACAGGACTGGGTTTAGGGAAAACTGTTCCAGTTGAATTCCCAGTACTCGCTTTCTCCACAAGCTGTTTTGGCTCAGTGTTTTAATTCTATTTTAATTTTCTTAGATATCTCTTTAAAAGTAAGTTTGAAAAAGATTTCTGCTTAAACACAAACAATCAGAAATAAGATTTTTGCTATGAGTCCCTTCCAATCACTTCATTCTCCTATTTCCATTACACAACTTTTCAATAAAAGGCAGAAATAAAAAGACAAATCAGGATAAACTTCCATTACATTTTCTCACATTATCTTGAGTCATACACCTACTTTTCTCTTGAAGGCCCAGGAAGAAAAAAGTAAAGGAAAAGATTTGGACATTTACATAATAAAAGAAAAATCTTTGCTGAGTTTAGGTTCGTTTGCAAAATTTATTTTTGGTCCACTGACAACAAGATTAAGTACACCTAGTTCAGAATAACAATTCATTTATATTAACACAAAAAGTTGCAAAGAAAAACATGACTAACTTCGGAGAGCAGCAGACCTATGACTATCAGTTGAAACCGCCTTGCAGAAGCCAGATTATTCCATGTCACATAAAGACATACCTTTTTATCATATACATCTTGCCAGTTTACTCCAGCAAAGAAACTATGACGCATGATTTCTTTTGCATCATCTGGGCCTCCACCAAGTCTAAAGAGAGTGGAAAAAAAATCATATTAAACAAGCGTTACTCTTAAAGGGAGATTAAGTTACTGTAACTGGGAACAATTCTCACCCATTTAATATGTAATTCTCACCTGTTTAATATGAATTCAGGTGACGTCAAGAGAAAATGTGATAGAAGTACCCATGTCATGGTCTATTCTATTTGATTATTCCAGCTACAGCACTCATTACTGTCCACGATGAGCTTTATTAATAATTCATGTATTTTAAAAACACACTTAAGTTTAGTTTTCCTGAAAAGACCAACTAACGTTGGCACTATTAGAAACCAAAACCAACCCAACAATGCTGACATAAAATTTTGCCAAGGAGGTGTCAGGCACTGAATCAGTAATGACTCACACATCATTTTTATACAGTGTTCACTGCTGTTGCATCTGGGTGCTGTAACAATTAACCAATTACCATAAAATAGTCTCAATCTGAGTCAATTAGTATAAATTAATAAATTGTAGGCCTGCTGAGAAGGTTATTTAAAGGCCATTGTAAATAACCACACTATTCACTGTAGCCCATAGCTTGCCAAAGCCACACTCTGTCTGGTAAATCATCTTAGGAAGTGAATTCCACCTACTTTGGGCGAACATGCCCAAGGTGATCTGAGCTCACAGAAGTGGTCACTGCTGCCAAAACAGGAGGGTCCCACCCCTGTCCATACCTCTCCCCTCTCACTTGCATCTACCACATCATTCCCACTGATGACTGTGAGCTGAGTCAGCTCACTAACCTGGAAGAAAACTAACCCTGCAATGAGAAAATGAGAAAGAACTGGCCGTTTCTTGTTGCATTAGCAAGTCAAATTTGACTCAACAAGTTTAGTGAGCTCCCTTGAGCTGCTGCTGTTGGTGGAGAAAGAACCACACATCCAGTGAAGAGAACCTCTGCCCCTTTCAACAGCATGTGGAATTTCAGGACTGCTCAGCCCTCATCTAACTTCTTCCTGAGACTGGCTATCCTACTGGTCTAACAGAAAAAAGCTGCAACAGAAAAAAAGCTAATCTTAAGCGAACAAGCAGCCCATACATGTCAAATACTGACAAGAAGAATGACACAAGAAGTTTGTGTTTCATTAAAAGGAACTGCTAAAGATATAAAGACAAATTTTAAAAGCAACCTTTTAAGTAAAATAAATTCCTCTCTAAAGCATTTATTGCAAAGAGCAGTAATTCCCACAACCAAGGAAAAAAAAACCTGTATTGGTATTACCCTGCTGCCAAATTACAAAAATATTTTGGACTACTACCTCAGTCTTGCAGTAACTGGGTGTAAAAGTATTCTCACTTCCAAGCTGTATTCCTTTTTGTTTCTCAACTATTCACTGTAAAATCCTGTCTCTGCAAAGCATCCCAGTTAGCCTGCAGTCTCCAGACTTCTCTCAGTATCTTCCCATCCAGCTGCTCAGAGAAAAGCTGAGTTGCAGTTAACCTCTGTGCTCCCACCCTATTTAGCATTAGCTAGCACCAGAACTTGAATATGAATAAGCTTGTAAATGTAAGTCTGTAATAAACACTACTGTCTGCAAAAATTAATTATGAGGAAGTATCTTTTCAATTCTAAAGGTTAACATATTTGATGGATCAGATCGTTTGGAGGTTAAAATGCATTAGGAGTTGCTACAGGAACAAATTTTTTCTTTACTCTCCATGTATTTGGCTGGTTGGTCACAGTTTGCTTTTACTACATACAGTAAATTCAGTTAAACAGGCATTGCTGGGCAGCAGCAGAAAGGCTGACCACTTATGTTGTCCTGGCTGTTGCACTCAGCTGTGTGCAGGCAAATCCCCCCAGAGAGACATGGCAACCAGCCCTGCCCTGAGTGCCAGTGAGCAATGCCCACTACTGAAAACTTCTTGAGAACAGAGGACTAGAGAAGAGAGACAGACACAATGCCTGCAGCCTTAAAACATGCCAAAAGACTCACAAGAACAACAGAGAGACTGGGGAAAAGAGGGGACCTACAGACAAATCTCACTGATTTACAGAGATTCGTTTTAGAACCACAGGGGACTGGACACTGCTGGCCCAGTGCAGGAGCCACTGCAAAATGGCTCTCCTAGGCAACACTCCCAGAGGGGAAAGCCCACCACAAAAGGGCACAGGCAGCAGCTGGGTGATACTTGCTTTCAAACCACTGTACTTAAATTTCGCTCAGAACATGCATTCTTTAACAAGTTACTAGTTTACATGGTCTAATATGTGATTTATTTACGTGCTCTAATAAAATTTAGCTGTGGCTGTCTATATATGTCTTCAGGCATGATCACTTCCAATAAAAAGTGCTGTAGTCCCCATGAGACACTACAGCCAACTCAGGGTTGAGACATACTCTGAAAAACAACTCAGAGCTTTCCCTCTGTACCAGTACACAATCTAAACCTGAAAAGATCCCCGTGTTTGCTGTGAATGATTAAAAAAGTATTCTCTTCCACGTGCTTCTTCCCTTTCTGCTTGTTAAACTCACTTTGTATATCGTTGCTGCATTGAAAAAGTGGAAATCTGAGACTGCCTGGCTGCATATGGCCCTTCCCGGTGACTGACAGGTCCTTCAGCCAGGAAGACCAGGCACCACTGGCCTATTTTCACATTACCCAGTATAATAATTTATTATGCCTGTATACCCAAGTAATTTCACTTACCGCTTATTTGGATCCTTTATCAGTAGGCCTGATAGTAATGATTTTGCATCTGCAGAGAGAGTTCGAGGAAATTTTATGTCCTCCATTAGTATCAGTTCAAATAGTTTCTCATGATCTTGGTTGTAGAACGGTAATCTTCCACACATCATTTCATACATGACAACTCCTAATCCCCACCAGTCCACTGCACGACCATAGTCGTTATCTTCCAACACCTAAGACAGAAACCAAAACCAGCTGTAAGACATGGACTATTTCAGAACAATCATTTCAGCCTATTTGATGCACCTCTATACGAACGTGTTTCCAAGACTTGATTTTCACAGTGTGCTACAAGGACTCCCAGAACCCGGCTCAACACATGCAGTTGGAGTACTGACTCACACACCTGAACTCACTGAAATTCCAGGCATACTGGGGACCTTACTGCTAAAAGCAAAATAAAATATTGAGAATGACCTGCTCAAAATGATCATGACTACATTTTCCCCTTTCCTATGTCCCCTACCATCCCATTTATAGTGTACACAGCTCTAGAAAGAGACACTATCTACAGGCACTACTGCCTCATTAGCATTCTTCTGGGAGAAGTGAAGCATCTCCTTGCTCAGTCGCTTCCTCTCTCCTTACCCCACCTGTAAGAATAAAGCCTCAAATTTAGAAACACCTTAATCTTACTAAGACAAGCTTAGCTTCTTTATGATCTTTGTTTATATTAAAAGTCCTCAATGCATTTCTCCTGACAGTTTCATTACGTTCCATTAAATAGTCCAAACAGCTGAACTGTGCTAATGCAAAGAAATATTACTATGTTTACTATGATACTATGTTTATATGATATGATCACAGAAATATGGTAAGGTTTATATAATTTCTTAACATAATGCCTCCAGTGTTATGTACCTAAAAACAACCTACTCCACTGCTCTTCTCCCAGCAGCCCCAGAGCATTGGAATAAGGAATCTAAGCAGTGTGTCTTGACCTTAATACACCTTCATATTAAACTGTAGAAATGGAGACAACATAACAGCAGCAGACACCCATAATGAAACCATAAGCAATAAGGAAACTGAAGGCTACTGAATATATACATACATAATTCCAATTTCTGTGAATTTCTAGACAATCATACCCTTTCATTCAAAAAAGATGCAACAGTTAGAAGTTAAAAACTGGTAATACAGAAGGCACTACAACTGTATGTGCCAAATTGCCAGTATTTGCTGCACGAAGATCTATTAAAGAGGCAAAAACCTTACACCAAGAAATTAAACTTAAATATTAAACAGAAAGATCAAAGAAATACAACTAATAGAGCTGGACTACATTTATAAAGTTTTAAATAATTCTTTATAAAGAACTGTTTCTGTATCATTAAAAGGCAGATTCTGAAAGGCAACACATATGACTGATTAAAAAAAAAGCCAACAAACTAATTCACAGAAAACAAAACACTTTTTACAACACACAGACACATGCAGTCACCACCACAAAGAGCTCACCTAGATTCAAACTGTAAGTAGACACACTGGAACAGTCATTTAGATATATAGTAGTGAAAATCTGGTGATGTGTAGTAAAGACTTCAGGCTTTAATGAATAAGGCAACCTCTAACAGATCAGAAATAACCTTCTTCCATGAGTATGTTATCTTGTGATTGTCTAAAAAGTGTAAGATGACTTCCAATAATTTCCTCTGAAGCAAGGGCAGACACAGTCCTCACCTGTCTGGGTAGACTAAGGGGCCGTGACCACATCATAGGACACATGCACTACTTTAGCCAGCCCTAATGAGGTGTCGAGCTCGTTAATCTGCCTCTCCTTTTTCTCCCCCAGTAAATCCAAGCCTGCTCTTAAGTATCTGGTAGATGCTATCAGCAGAAGCAAAATGCAATCTGATCCAGTATGGCAATTTTGAGAATCTCACAGTAATTAATGCACTCATATTCCTAGTTTTCACTGTCCTCAAGGATTAGTAGTAGAAAAATGATGCAAAGAAGTGTATTACAAATCCCTCTTGTGTATATAAGATTAAAAAATCATAAATGTTAACACATTAACACACACTATTTACAACTGTGCCAAAACACAGAGACTTATTACATCACTGATATTTCCAAATAGAGGGTGAAATTTTGGGAAGTGTAAAATACAACAAATTATCTTAGTAAGTACATATGACAAAACTAACTCCTGCATTTTGAAATTAATTAAATGTTTTATGAGTTTGAGCATATTGCAAGCTATTTGCTGAAAAACTGTCTATGAAACCTGTGACGCTTGTCTTTAAGTCACCGTTCCTTCTGCCACAGAATAAAAGCATTAAATATTTTTCTACTGTATCTATTAGCACTGTTACTATTTCTCCTATCTGTATAGTTAGCTGCTCTTTTTCTTTTGAAGCTAGTAAGATATATAAAATTGAGAGGCAGTGGTAGATCCTTCTTACAAGTAAGTTGAGGTGTGGTTTGCATGTGTGATTTATAAAAGGCAACAGGAAGATAAAACATATCATTCTCTGAACAAGGCAAATCACATAGCCAATAGCTAAAGCAAACTGTATCTGGGGCTTTACCTAATTTATGCAGGACTTTACCTAATAATAATAAAAAGTATGAGCAACCTTTTGCTGCATTCCCACAACAGCAACAAAACAGTGGTACAAAGAAAGAGCCAAATGTGATTTTTAACCTCTTTTTACATAAAATCATAAAAAAGCATAAAAGCTGGATTAACTGCCTCCCGAACCCGCATATCACCAGCCGGGTTCTCATCCCCAGCTGGCAAAGCTGGCAACTCTTTATTTTTGTTTAAATACCTGGTTTACAGCCAGGCAGACAAGCAAGAGCATCAAAAGGGTTTCATTTAGGCAAAAGGAAAACAGCCTGAAAATAGCGTAAATAAAGCAAAATGCATCTCAACTTATTTTAATATAAATGTAATAAAATTGTGCATAATCCATTCACAGTAAATACACACAATTATTTTCTTTAAGTCATTTCTGCTCCTCATGGTGTTAAGAAACTCCAGGATTTGTAGACTGTAACAAATCAATGGAAACGCTGGAGTCCAGCAGCTCCTGTGACCAAATCCATACAATTAGGGCAGGCAGGAGAACACGTCTATACACACTGCCCTAGCATTACGGAATCCTTTCCAAACAATTCTTGGATTTGAGGGATTTGTTTTTAATTACACTGAACATAGGTCAAGAAAACCTCAACTCAGTGCTAAAATGAACATGACACACAGCTGCAGGCTTTGCACCTATGAATAACTCAATCTTTTGCCTACCATGAGGTGGATACCTTCTTTTAGAAATGCCTCCTTTGGCTGTGAGGACTGATACTGCTGTCCCTCCAGTATTTGTGGGGTATCCTTGTATATGTGGGGTATCAGCCTAAGCACCTGGCCACGTACAGACACAGTGGAAAGCTTGATCTCTTGGGCTTTGTACGCTGCCCCTAAAAGCTGCCTCCATCATCTCCAGCCAATTCTTGTCCCCCCCTATAAGGGCCCACAAATTTGTCTTTAAGCGAATACACTGTCCTAACAACCCAGTCCCTTCAAGGTCACAGCAGGAAAGGCAGCAGGCCCACCAAAACCATCATAAAGGGCACAAGCTCAACCACTATGGTATCTGCTGCAAAGTAATACATTAATGTTTTCTAGGGGTATCACACAAAAGGATGACATGGAACTCATAAGCTACAGAAAGAGCAGCTACACTGAGTACAGACTCCAGTCAGGTGCATTTTCATGAAGCAAAGATGAAGTCACATGCTTTCTTCCACAAAATTTGTTTAAATAGTGAGATCATTCAGATATATGACTTCCCTTCCTTCATCTGCTTCGCACACATGGGGTGCCAAAATCCCAAGCCACCTCGTCAAGATCTAGGTGAGGTTTTAGGAGATGAGAGCTCTAGCATGACGTGACTTCAGTGCGTGGATAACATTTATAGTCACTCATCCCTATTTTACACCTCACATCATCACTGTACCCAAGTGAATTCCCAGTGTTGAGTAAATCAGGAGGTGGGCTGGCTGCAGTTCAGTCTGGATGAAACCATAGATTATGAGAAATAAAACTCAAAAAATGACCATCATTTTTATTACTTGAGGGAATTTTACTCCATTTGTTTTTAGGGCTCCAGTTCAACAACTGGTTCTTTCACAGGCAGTGCCAGCCTAACTCACACTTCTTGTTTCTGTTACCTCACCACAGCTTCCCCTACCTTGCCAAAACTATACAACACACTACATCGGAGAGTAGACCAGTATTAAGAAAAAAAGGAAAAAAAAGCTTCACCCTGGGTTATTTCTCATCTGAATCAAGTTTTCTGACCTAAGCCACTCAATTGCCACATGAACAGTTGCAGTAGCACAAGTGAGAACACCAGGGCAGGCAGCATCGGACACAGCATTGCTGCAGAAAGAAATGTTTGTCAAACTCTGCCCCGAAGTTACACCACAGAAGCCACGCTGACCCTGCCAGTTCCTCCTGCATACAGACAGCTGCAACAGCTGTGCTCACTTAATGGGAAGATTAAGGGCCTGATTCTCTTCCCAACCTGTATTTCTCTAAAGAAATCTAGCAGTACAACAGGGTTCCAAAGTGAGCATAAACTCACTGCTGCACTGAAACCACTGCAGTTTTTACAGGCATTGATGCTCCTCTAAAACTTACACTAACACCTACAGTACAAGGACACAGCCTGGGCTTATATGGATGCTTTTAAAAAAGCTGTAGAGGTGCTACTGAAGTTTGTATTTTTCCAGTCTTAGATAAATATGCAAGAGGTTAAGTAACATACACACTTTCTAACAAGCAAGAAACATTAGCCAGGCATATGCAGGTACTTTAGTAGTAGTGCTTTTATGGATGTTTTAGAGGCACTGGACAATACAATAGTTTCAGCTAAGGGGAAGCTATTTATTTACCTTAAAACTTTCATTTGTATTGTGGTCAAAAGGCAACTCAACTCTTTTTCAAATCTACTGAGATAGCAGGGATAGCCAACTGTAAAAAGGGGAAACAATGTGTTCTCTAGTGACTCCGCTATCTCTGCACACTTTGGGGTTTCTGGAAAGTATTATCAACAATGACCAAGTATATGATGGGATAGTGCTTCATCCCAGAGCACAGACCACCAAGCCCTACATACGAAATAAAAAATCCAGTTCACAGCCTACACTTTGCCTTTAGGATGACTAAGACAACACAAACACACTGCAGGGCTGCTAAGATAGCAGTCATTCAATTGTGTTTGCCCCTCACACATAACAATTCATTTTGCTGACAAGTAACTACAGATCAGAAAAGAAAAATATTCTTGTATTTGCATTTATTAATAAAAAAAGCAATCTTCTAATACTATTCCCCACTGCTGAGAAGTCCAGTGTCTTGGACTCAAAAATATTAATAAAAAACGTTAGTACCACTGGGAGTTTTCTTTTCTCCAGAAAACAAAATCCATTAAAAAGACTTCCTCCTCTACTTCATCAGTGGTTGTAGATTTTAATCTTTAGGTTTATCAGTCAATATATCTCCAGGCATCTTTTGCTTTAGGCACGTCACTCCTTTAAAAGCCTAACATACAGTCCACAGAATTTGATATCCATTTAATTTTTATGGTGAAAACCAGTGAAAAGATATTTTTTATTATCTCTTTATTTCTTCAGTAGCTAGAGCTGAAAGTTTTTTGGGATGCAGCAGCTTGAGACACATCTGCAAACTCTTAACTACAAGGGCTTGGGGCAGAGACTTAGGAAGCAAGCAATTAAATGAGTCAGCCAAAGAGAAGTCTATACAAACACATGCAATGCTTTTACAAGAGTCTGTGAAAATAATTTTTTTCCAGGAGGTTAGCCAGCATCTGACAGGTGAAGTCTGTGACCACCTTAAGTCAATCATGTGTTTCCCCTTGCCTTCAGTGAAACTAGGATTCTCTGATACGTCACTAATCACAGAATACTGGACAAGGTGTGACTGCCTTGGACACAAGCTGAGCTGAATGTAGAAAATCCTTTAATTCCGTTTTTACTGCATTTTCTTGAAACAAAACATCCCTGATGAACAGCCTCTGGAAGATTTTTGGTTACACAGCAGAAATTCACAACCAAGAAATGTACTTCCCACAAACCTCTAAATGGTAGTTAGCTGCTGTAACTTCTGGACTCTGCAAACACAGACAAACTTAGCAATAACCTTGAGGACGAAAGGCTTCACACAATACATTGTCAATCTTCTACACACAGGGTTGTCAGCACTGGTTTTAGCTTTAAAAGAACAATACCAAAATACTGGTTTCATAGTTTGTGCTAGATAACCAAGGCAACTTATTGGAAAAGCAATTACATTTTTTGCCTAGTTATGGCTTTTCTTAATACATTAGATAAGAGACCTTCTGATAGGACATTGCAAATAGCTTGTTGCTCAATCAATAATTTTGACAGAACAGATGGGAAAATATTTAAACATCTAAACAAACTGTCTGCACACCTATGTTGTGAAAGAAAACTGAGAACTTGGATACACCAATGTACTGTTAATTTAAGGGGAAAAAACTGTTTTCAATTAACCTTACAGTTCAGGTGGAGTGTATGTTCCTTAAGCATTCCTGGTAACCCTTCACACATTTTTATTGCTACAGTTGTTGGTCTGCTAACAAATATTCCTCCGCCTATTATTCAACAAAACTTAAAAAGTATATTTGCTAAAACTTTCTATCAGTTGTGGTAACAACTACAACAATGAGAAAGTTTATAATCCAACACTAATGAACGAAGGTAATACACATTTCTTTATAGAAACAGACTTTTATCCAAATGTATGAAAAGCCTTCCTGCAGAAAGGTATGTTTGCAAGTATTATACAAATTTAGTTACTATAACTGTATCTTGGTGTGAACAGTGAAAGTATTGCTGCATCAATAGCAAAAAAACACTTGAATGAATACTCATTGCTTTTATTATACAGAGCTGAAAAGACAAAATGTCAAGGTTATAGATACCCTGGGAAATGGATACCTGAGAATACAGTCAAGGAAGAAAGTTTTCTATTACTGTTCTAATTTTCTACTGCTCTAATTTTTGCAGGTAGTTTTTCTCCATTTTTTATCTGCACTGCTGTTCTACTTCTGGTCCTGATGCAGACAATCTTCCTCATACATTTTTGTACTGGAGATTTCCCCCATCTTACCTAGCTTTTTGCTATGTAACCTTAAAAAAACAAGCAAACTAAAATTTTTTTCGTTTCTTGGCCCACATTGTACTGCATCAGAAATTATACATTCTGGTATAAATGTGAGTTAGGTGAAGCCTCCTAGAGTAAAGAGCTTGCAATACTAATTAATGCATTTAATCTCCTACGAGGGACTCTGACTTCAGTAGAATTTAAAATCTAAACAAAAAAAGAGTTAAGCTATTGCACATGAAAAGAGTATTCTAACAAAGGACTGTAAGAAGTCAATGGCAACCCTAACAATCAAAAAAAAACCAACCCCAAAAACAAAAAACCCAAAACAAAACAGAAAAGCCACACACAAAACCAAAAACCCAAAACAAAACAAAACAAAACAAGAAAACAACTACATCACATTAAACAGACCCTCAGAAGTAAAACCTATTCAATGGAGGAAAAAAAATATAAAAAATAGAAAGCTAAAATAACCGTTCTAGAATTAAGAGATACCTTTCACAGAAGGCAGCAAAAGCAAAAGATTATTTCAGTCTACAAAAAGATGGCACTTGTCTCTCATAATTCTACCAACTCTACTATTGGAAGAAAACCTGCAGACTTGTTCATATCTGTATTAATTATCACTGCACTAGCAGTAGTCTCCATTAGATACATTGCCAAAAGATACAAGATGCGCAAGAAGTAATAAATAATGATAATATTGTGATATTTCTTTCTGGTTGCTCATTCTTCCTGAAATTATTTTGAATTTTTACTGATATTAAACAATATTTGTTCAGCTTTTGTTATGCTTCATTACTCTTGGAAAAACTAAAGGTTTTTGCTGAGATGGAAATAATATTTGCATTGATTAAATGAAAATTAATGAAAAAAAGCTTCAAGCATGTTATTGAGACAGTCTTTGTAAGAATTGTCATACTTATTTGTTTTACAAAAAAATGTGGTTTTTATTAGAAAATTGCTCTCTGTTTTAAAGTTCTGGTTTAAATACAACACTTTATTTATGGGCAGTGTGGAGCTAATCTGTTCTCTAGTCTTTTGTTTGCTTTACTATTTTTGCATATTTGTTACATCTTTCCCCTTGAGAAGTCTGATACTGTATGTGGACAATTAGTTTTTGTGTCTGGTGAGATTAACCAGATTGCATGAAAATTCAAATTCTTGTTACATCCTTGGTTATCTGGCTTCAGAAGAAAGTCTAAGTCTTGTGGTAATTTATCTGTTGTTGCAGCAACTCTTCTGTATGTTCAACTGAGCAATGCTTTCATACCCCCATCTAAATGTTCCCCATCTTTTGATCTTGATACCGGCTATTGTCAATAAATGAGGTTCTGCTCTGGATACCCTGCCTTGTCCACATTCCATCATGTTCATCTCAGGGCCCTGCTGGCAATGCCAAGCTGACAAAAATGCCCAAATTCAAATCACTAGCATTTTGGATAACTTTGGAGCATAAGATGACACAATGTGGTACACTAAAATATAATAAGGGATAACAAAACAGAAAAAAGACCACATTTGAATTTTTATGAGGTGCTAGCATTTCAAGATAACACAACTTCTTGCATTTCCATTTCCTTTCAATGTGAAAAAATAATTTGGTACTTAGGATTCTAGTGTAAAGAGAAAATTCCATATTGTGAATCTCCCATAAATCAGAAGGGAAAATATTTTCAGGCATAGATGCTATTCCTCCTCACACCCCACACTGGTCCTCACCCAGAAATAAAATGTAGCCAAATATACAACAGACAGCTGTTGAAGAGCACATGCCAACACTAAACAACATTTCACAGGTAAAATAAATTCTATTGTGCCTCTGCTAAGAATCAGATTATGCATGAAGCATCTAGGTAAACAGAGAGTAAATAAACTTGAACTACCCTTTTGAAGCCAAAATAAAATTAGTTAAGCAAAGCACAACAGTGTTTGGGTACTGAGCAAACCAACTATACTCTCAGGAAAATGAGTACAAGTTATCACAAGTTGGGGCCTTTTGGTTTTAAGCAAAAGCCAGCAACCAAAAGCAAACCATTCTCCCTCATCAGGAAACAGTAATGTCTCATACTATAGGTTAAGACAAACAGCTACTCAAATATAAAAATTAAAAATAATCATGGCATCAGTGTTGGTGAAGACTTAGTTAAATATTCATCAGATCAGGCACTTTTTGTTTTATGGAATAAAATACATCTCATCATTTTTTAAATATTTTTTTTAAAAGGAATCTTTTTTTGCTTATATAACTCAATAGACATGAATGTTAAGACTCCATGAAATGCAAATGAATAAGCAAATCTTCAATCCACATAGGAGGCTAGGTCCTTGGATGTGGTAGTCCACACACAAAAGATGGTACTTTTTTTGTTGATTATACCTTCTCTACTTACTTAGCTTTACATTTGCCTATATGACAAAGAGGTAACGCTGCCTGTCACAGATTAGCTCTAGTCATATGGGTATCCCCATTACACACATAATTTATTTACCATTGTAACAAGAGGGTTAAAATCTTTCTTGTGACATCAGAAGAAAAATATTATCACAACCTGCAACACTACCAATATGTGACATTAAGGAATGACCCTTTTGACAGCATTCTTTGAGCACGGAACACAATTGATTTGAATGCACCATTTTAAAAGGAAGAAAGAATACAACTACTACCTTTCCAAGTCTCTGCCTGATAAAAGCTAATGTTCTATGCTTGGACAAAGCAACACTATACAACATACTTTCCTAAATATACATTGAACACTCATAGGTTCCATTTCTTTTTATCAGTAATTTTTTTGGGGGGTGGGGTTTGGGGCTGGAGGGTGGTTTTTTTGGGGGGGGGGTGGATTGCGGGCACTCTATTTTGTTCATTCTAACTTGGCAATCAAAGAATTTTTATTTTTACACTATTACAGAAGTGCATTTTTCTAGGTTTCCAAAACCACCTTATTCAACCTTCCCCATCTGTCACCATCTGCTTCTTTTTAGCATGTACTTTTTGTGTGATCACATAAGCATGTGAAAAATAACTAACATTCAGATGATTGTCTGCTGGTACATTTGAGGACTGGGCATAATAAAAGTGAACTGCCAAAACGTACTTAACACTTCTAATTTTGTTGGGTCTTGCATGTAAGCTACATTTGATTTTCAAACTGTTTTACAGTTGGAAAGTTGATCAGGTACTCTAACTCAACAGTAAAACTGAGACTACATAATTAGCTCAGCACTAAAAAGATTATATTCAAAGAGAGGAACAAAACCCAGAAATACATCCACACGAGTTCACACATCCATCTTGACTGAGTCTGTCTGCACAATGTTGCCTGAGGCACAGAATAAGATGCTACAAGCAGCCTACTTCTGGACAGTCACAGTCTGTGTCTTCTCTCAAAGCTACCACGGGACAAGGAATAAAGGAGTCTCATAATTACAAAGGGTGTATGAAGTCTCATGGAAATGCTGGAGAAGCAAAGACACTAAGCCAAAGGTAGAAATGCATAGAAATGCAATGCAATTCCTTAACAACACAGCAGATACTGCTTCTATGTGCAAAGTAACTGGAAATTGCCACCAAGGTACAAAAGCTGAATGGTGAAGTTATCTGTTTCCAGAACTCTATCGTGCTTCAGCACAGCATTTCTGCTTGTAAATGTACTTCTTAATAAACTTTTAACGTGAAAAGAACAAAACAAGTCTGAAGGTAGAGAAACAAACTCACCTCCCACCCTCCAAAAACACATTAACCTCACTCTTAAGAGAATTTAATATACAAAATTCTTTCTGTCTTGTTAGAGTACCACTACAGGCCTCTGAAGTCTTTAGTAAACCACTGTGAACCAGAATACCAATACATTTGTATCAACACAGACAATTTGGTAGAGTGTCTCATTATCCTTTCTCTGAAAAAAAAAGAACTAACAGAAGTGAAGAAAATAAAAAGAAGCCCAATAACAACAGGAACTACCCCTTCCCCTAAATAAACCCAAAAAATCACCGACAATCAATCTTTATTAATGCCTACCAGAGGTAACCAAGTATGAGTGAGAACTTGCTCCCCAGAGCACGATGGAAGACCGAGCCTAACATAAAGTTTCTTTTCCAGTCTCTCTTTACAGTATTTTCCAACTCTTAGAAGTTCATACTGTTCTTAAAGCCTTCTGAATGCAGATGCCATCTAGCAACATCCTAACAGCTGCTTTCCCTTAATTTGTGCCATTTTCCACAAATTTCCTTTTCCCCTATTTACCTTTTCTACCCAGTAGTTCTACAGGTGGAAAATAATGGCACGTGCCTATTTTTTATATAAAAGTTGCATAGAATTTCAAAAAGCACATTACTTCAATGGCTCAATTATCTTTAAATTCAAATGAAATTTAAAGTAAAAGGAGATAAAAAGGAAACTGCATAAGCCACAGCAAAAATTATTCTGTCCTTCAGTTCCTCTATATTCCTAACCAAACAATTCTCCAGTGAGCTCCTCTTCATTTTAAGTTGCTCATCAATTTCTCTGCCTTTTGTATCTCTCTGCAAAACATTCTATTAGTTTCTATTAAGAGAAAATTAACAAAATAATATGATTGTCTTTAGTCCAAATTCTCTTTCCGGCCCACAACCACATTTTTCCCCGTAAGAAAAACCTTCTCTCTTTAAGCTGTGTTTTCTGGCCTATCAATCTACCTGCGAGATCATTGGATTCATTTCATTAATTCCTTTTACCTCCTGTTAACCTCCCTTGCTATCCTCCTTATTTTACTGAAATTCTTTCCTTTCCCCCATTTGAAAAAAAAAAAAAAAAAGAAAAGAGAAAAGAAAAGAAAAGAAAAAGGCCTTGGCTGCATTACCTACACAACTTCGTTTTCTCTATAGTATAACATGCTGGTCTTTTTATATCCTCACCTCAGCTAATCTCTCTCAATTGGCCTGCCTCAGTTTATCCATGATGTTAGCTACTTTCATCAACTTCTTTGCAAACAAGCACCTTCATGCTTTTCCCCACACCTGAAGGAGCTCTTCTGTAACATTCACGTTGCAACTTCTATCTGCATTAAAATCTGTGTTTAAAACACTGCTTTGCTATGATGCCTGCAAAAACTGAAATCATCAATTTCCATCCTAGCCTGTCTCAGTGCATTTCAGTGGTTCCCTCTCTGCCTATATATCACTTAGTTTCAACTCATATCAGAAGAACGATGTGGCAGATCATCATATTCTCAGTCCAAAAATTTAGCAGACTGCCTTTGGCAAATATCCTGCTCCAATACAGGCAAGCATTAAAAGAATGAAATAAATGTATAGCTGCACCAATGACAAAATGCTTTTTCTGCCTCTACCACAAAATTTTGTAATCTGCATATACCACAACATTCTTAGAAAATTCGACTTCAATTCCTGGAAGCATGGGAAAAGTGTTTTTTCTTGCTACAACCATGTCTGCAGTACAGGGTACCATGCTTCCCCTTGCTGAAATCCACCCACTGAACTTTGGGTCACTAGATTTTTGGGTCACCCCTACATCAAAGCCATATCCTTCCCAAAAAGAAAAGCTGTAAGTAAGAAAGTGAGTGAAAAGTGAGGAAGGACAGCAGTTCCTTCTTGATAAAAGGGTTTTACCTTTCATTTCTCCAAGATAAAACTCAGGGAAATAATTGATTACACATGGTCTCTCTCACTCCCATTTCTAAAAGAAATCACCAAAAAAAATACCAGCCAAACAAGTATTCTGTAACTGATCTTAGTATTTCCTTCATTTCCACTGGCCTCATTTTAAAATGAGTTATAAGACATGCAGATATTCTCATGCCTATGGACAAAGGCTATGAATCTACTCTGGTCTTATTTATTGTCACATACCTTTAAGTGATAGTAACTGCATAAACTATATTGAAATCGTCTTGCTACTTTTTTATTTTTTAAATAAAAGACTACTGTTCTTATAGGAATGCATTCATCCATCTAGCCTGTATTTTCATGCTATTAAAAATTAACGAGGTCCTACCATTTTCCCTGTTATTAGAATACACCTAAATATCACGGATCATCTACATCTATGAAAAGTCATTTGAATGGATCATCCATGAAGACCCTTACAGACTTGTTCATAGCCAAAACATCTTCTCTTCTGTTATTAAAAAGATTAAAAGCTTCAAAACAAACTTCTTGTACTTCAACTTGTATCTTCTGTGACTGCCCTACTATAACTAAGACTGTGCACTCTAGTCCTAAAAACTTGAACTGAAATGCAGAGAGCCAGAAACTGCAATCTCATGTAAGAAATTACACTTATAAATGATCAGAGCTGCAAGAACTTTTATTTCTCTGCCTAAGTAGCTTCATTTCCTGAATGTTCTATTAAAGAAAGTCTGTAGAGGTCTGTATCTTTATTAGCAGGTCTTTGATCCTTGACGATCAACTGAAAACTATCAAAATCCAAACTGCTTTAAATGTCTCACAGGTATATTTACAAGTACTAGTACTTTCTCAGTTTTATTCTTTCTTTATTAAGCAAGTGATACTGTCTGGAAAAGACATATGGTCCTGTCCTGCCTTTGCCACTGCAAAACTGCAAAAGAAACATTTTGTGGGTTTTTTTCTGAAAAAAATCAAGAATACATCTGTGTTTCCGAAATGGGATCACAATTCATCTTTCTCTCATTGGATCTATGTTTATTCTCTGACACCACAATGATCTCTAATGTGACAGCTTACTTTGAAGGATAACAGTGGAAACAGACTCCTAAGAAACAATCTCTTCTTCCTGAAAAACTACTAAGGAATCAGAAATTATACCTTTCGCATGGGGAATACTGCAGATTCTTAGAGCAGAAGAAAATATTGACTATTACCACTATACTTAAAAAATAAAAAGCTTGCATTAGTTCTACTGCAGATGATAAAGGAATATTACTATTTATCAGATAACCAAATTATTCTCAAAAGACTATGTATATTCACAACTAAAAAGTTACTTACTCATTCTTCCATAATTGCGACCAAAATGTACATCTGTACTGTAAACATATATAAGCCCTGCTATTTGACAGTGGCAGCTATTTTCTTCTTAGAGGACTTATTCATACCCTACCATCTTTTATGCTTGGCACATAACTATGTAAGACAAGCGCAGACAATGCTACTTTAGTTTTCTTTAAACTGTAGAATACTGATGTTGGATAACCAGGAAGGAATCGGAGAGGACAATGGGAAGGGAATGTACCTGTGGACCACCTCGCTGGAAGCCCTGCACACCCCGTAACAGCGCAGTGCTTGGTGAAGGTATGCATAAACTTCCAGGTGGGTGCCATGAACAATAAATCAGTGATGGTCCAGAGAAGTAATTTTAGCTCCAAAGATGAAAACTGGCTCCAACCCGGCAGTCTCATTACATTTTTTTCCTATGGCTCACCATCCATTTGATCTTCGCATGGACAGGGGTGTTTTTCTGGATCTGCCAGATAGCAACACAGTCAGCCTCAGGTCCTATATGGAAGGTCAAGCCCTATCAATGTGAGATGAAAGAGCCTTTTCAACAGAGGGTGAGAAGGACTACTCTGATGTCAGAAACACTAGGTTTGCAGGGAAAACACAGCAACGGGTATGCTTATTTTCTGATTAAGAATAATTCTGAAATCATCTTGGGAAATAATTCTGTATGGATCCACAAGGACACCTTCACCTGAGAGAATGTCGTGCAAGGAGGAAATCCATGCTACACTGGCTTAGCTACTTCCCTGTTTTCCTGTTGGAAGCAACTGCAATCTACTTTTTGCAAAAAGACGGAATTGTGAGCAGGACTCTATGCCTCAAACAATGGCCCTAAAAGCATTTGGAGAACCAAGCTCACGTTCTCGTTTGGAACTGAATCCACAACGCTGAATTAGTACAAAAGAAAACATTAAGTCAGTTCTCAGGCTAGGTATAGATTCCTGCCAGTTGCACTGGGTCAACTGCTTCCTGGCTGGTAGCCAGCAGCCTCAGGCTACCCCTGCGTGTTACACAGTACAATGTCCTAGTCTCCTCTTCCACCAGCCAACAAGTACATGGGAAACTGAACCAAAAGACCTGCAGAAGGGATGCCACTCATCACCACTGACCTAGATGAAAGAGGAGGATGCAAGGGTATTATTAAAAGGACAGATGCTGAATCCATTTCTCTATATAACGAGAATATCTTGCTTCTGAAGAAAGTTTAAAAGGTATCTGCCTCTACACTTAACCACGATCAGGCAATACATAAGTATACGCTTCCGTTTGTCTTGGGATAAACAAGCAGGAATTCACCGTGGCAAGAGGACTGAAGTCCAGCTGTAACATTAGGTTCTCATGATCTGCAATTTGTCAAAAAGTAGTGTCCTGGTTTCAGCTGGGATAGAGTTAACTTTCTTCCTAGTAGCTGGTACAGTGCTATGTTTTGAGTTCAAGCAGGTGGTGAGCAATTGCCCTGCGCATCATTTGTACATTCCAATCCTTTATTACTACTGTTGGCATTTTATTAGTGTTATCATTATCATTATTAGTTTCTTCTTTTCTGTTCTATTAAACCGTTCTTATCTCAACCCAGGAGTTTTACTTCTTTTCCCGATTTTCTCCCCCATCCCGCTGGATTGGGGGGGAGTGAGTGAGCGGCTGCGTGGTGCTTAGTTGCTGGCTGGGGTTAAACCACGACAGGTAGTTAAGTCTTTGGTATCTGGTAGTGACTTCTGTGGCCTGAACTGCAACAAGAAGTGACTTTTGCACACTCATTCTCTGACACATGGACATGAATAGACTGGATGACCCAGTCTCTTGATGGTCCCTTTATCAGGCAGCAGTCCCAGGTATAAAAATAGATACAATTGTCTCGGGTGAGCAACTATCCAGCCAACGCACTGGTAAACACTATTGTAGCAGCAGAGAGTACGAAGGGAAAGTTTATTTTTTGCAATGGTGTCCATATACTGCTAACTTCACCTTTTTAAATAAGAATGTGTGGATAAAGGTGTTGAGACTTCTTACACCATATCAGTAACCTATCTAGGTTGCTTGCCCTAAACCCTTTACCTCTGAGGTAAAAGGGCATGAGTTCTGTGGTTCCCAGGGTTAACGAAGAGTCAATTTCCTTCAAGACAGATCTGTACAGGGTGGGTCTCCAAAAATACTCATAATGAAAGGTGGAGGAGAGGAGTGGGACTGCTAGAGAACAGAAAGGCAAACTGGATCAAGTAACTTGTGGTTAAGTGTCTAAAACCCAGAATGATCCCTTGTCAAGTTCAATGGAAGAGAGCTAACGTGTTTTCAAAAGTGAGAGAAAGAGAAGCAGATGAAAGCAACTGAACAGGATATTTGCACTCTTTGAGAATGTTTTCCAAGACTGCTGACAAGAAGGCAATGAGGGGGTAAGAGCTGGCAATGACACCTGTAGTCTATGCCAGTGATGACAGTATCAACCCTTGTGTTCTTTCTTGTTGCTGCAACAGATTCTGGGTGTGGAACACAAGAAAAGTGGCCACTATACTAAGCCAATCTGGGATCCTTAAATGTAGGTAACTGCTGAGTGTTCCTGCACTAAACACAAAGGAGATGTCAGAAATTGCCAACCAGGATAGCAACAACCTGCATCCAAGTCTTCCTTGGAATCTATGCGATGAGATTCTGCAAAGGAGACCAGGTATCAGTGAGTTTGTCTTCATAGCTAGAGCAGCTGGTGACTTGACAAACAGCTGAAATGCACACACTTAACCAACCAAAATTATTTAGGTACTTCAAACCTGAACTGTGAGAGCATGACTGCTCAGATGTCTCTTCACTGCTGAAAGAATCAAGGAAGATGGAACCAGATGGATGAAGAGAAAGTTAGTGGCTCCTAAGAATACTGATGTCTCCTTTACAGTTGGAGAAAAAGAATGTATCAAAAGATCTTGCTATGATCAAAAATGGTTTCATTAACTTTACATACCATATTAACTTATAACCAACTATCAGCAGTTTCAATTTCCTCCCTGAGTGCAAATTGAAGATGACTTCAAATTTGCTTTAACTGATTTAGAAAGACTCTCAAACCCACAAACCTGACCATCCTAAAACCTTCATTTCCAGCCAGAAGTATCCAGAAGGTGATGTGTATCAGTTTCCTTGACATCCCTTAATTTTAAGGTTCAGAATAAAAAATGAAAGGCAATCTAAACTTGTGTGTTGAAACAGGTTCCAGGGCTTGTTGCTGCTACTCAGGATTCAATAGTCCTGAAAATAAGAGTAAAGAGCTATGCTGAATCAGTGCCTCCTCACCTCCTCCCTTCAAACTAAGGCACATTCTTCTTCAAAGACGATTAACATAATAGAGACTTTCTGCTGGTGCTGAGTTGCTGCAAGAGGTGGGGAATCCCTTGAAGAGTCCTTCTTTAAACAAATGGTAGGACTGAAGGGCCTTGTAAAGCCCTTTAGGTTGACCAGAAAATTGTCTCAGTATCAGGTGTGTACTATGTCAAGTAGAAATCTTGAATGCTGACAGGAATGGAAATAAGGGCTAATTCAGCATCCACAGAATCCTTGGCATTAAGTAAAAAAAATAAAGCTGTCTTTCACGTCAATACTGGAGTTGCATTTGGCAATCCCAGGGGAGAGGCAGAACGACATTTCCAAGCACCGCAATCAGTACTGTTGACTGAAGCCAGACATGACAAAACCACAATTTTGAGAGTGCTTCCCTTGCTTTTTCTCACTAGGCATCAGTGTCAGAGCTGTCAGCACTAATACTGGAGCAGATCATTTGGGTCAACTGAGCTTCCACAACAGATTCTCAGGTGGCCAAACCAGAGCTGCAAAGGGAGCCAAAACAACGTCCTCATGTCCATCTTTTTATAAATCCTCAGGAAGTGAGATGTTTGGCACTCCGAGTGCTAGCTAATGGTAAAGATGGGGTGGCATACTCTGGGATGCGACTTCTGCTTATATACTAGGAAACAGCTAAGTTTTGGTGCCCACCTCAACCAGTTCTGAGGCTGATACACTCAATTGTTTTTAGCAGAAATATCTAAAATTCCAACTCCCTCTCCCTGCAACCAGGGAGTTCGGATAAAACCCAGCAAACTCAGTACCTTCCTATTCCCCCTCGCCTCCACTGAGGCTATATAAACACTAGTTATACAGCTCAGTTAAGCAGGATCATATGTTCCAAGTGACAGGCAGATGGAAGATTATTTTTGAAGAAATCATCGGAAGATAAAAACTTTAACAGAAGAAGGCAAATATGAGAAGGAAAATGCACGTTAGAGGCCTTTCCAAACACTAAGAAGCACAGCATCAATATACATACAATCACCACTAAGAACAGTAGCACATACAATTCTGAATAACAGCTGCATAGTATTAATCAGGCAGACTGTCAGTTCTTGACTACAGTGAACAGTTTTCAGCATACAAACATCACAGTCTAAAATTAAATGAGAAATAAACATTTTATACTGTATTACAAGAATATATTCCAAATCATACCTCGGGTGCCAGGTATTCTGGAGTACCGCAGAATGTTTTCATAGTTGCTGCGTCTGTGATCCCTTCTTTGCAAAGTCCAAAATCTGTAATTTTTATGTGTCCATCTTTATCCAACATTAGATTTTCTAACTGTGTGTTGGGGAAAAAAATGTTCCCTTAGTATTTCTTAACAGGACTGGCTGATGCATTACATCAATTTTGTAAAAAAGATACAGAGTTATTGCTTGCAATAGAATTTAATTTGTTTGTAATTTAAAAAAAAAAAAAACACTACAGCATCTATTTATTACAGTATTTAACAATGCTTACTGTTATACAATAATTATTATTATTATTAATGTAATACAATAATTATTTAAAACTTTAATACAGTTTACAATAGTCAATACCAGGTCAATCAAAGCGTGACCTTTCATTCTGAAGTTTTACAAGTTTGGTGCATCCTCCATACAATGGAAGCAAAATAAATTTCTAAATATTCTCAATAAATAATCAAGTAATTCAAGGTTACAATCATGGCTGTAATTTGGTAAGACTTCATAGGTTTCCTTTGCTGTAACATGACCTTCATTTATCAAGATGCATTTTACTTACTATACTGTCATGAAATAGTTAATATATATCCGTAGATCCTTAAAATATCTGCATCTTCTACCACCTTTTCAATAACAGACAAAAGTGTGGGTAGAGAGGCTGCTGATAAAAACCAAAACCCTGAGGTAAATTCCTCCTTGTATACTTGCAAAGGACACTGTTCTTAAATTGTGTATGTGTAGCTCTGCATGCTTTGCATTGCTTTTTAAATACATGATTCTTGCTTTGAGATATGAAAACAGAATATAGCCTGTTACAAAGTATTTAAAGAACAGGAATAAAAACTACTGCAATATTTACTGTGGACTATCTCAAAAGCATGGCTAGCATCACTTTCCCAAAAGCTTTTTATTAGCAATACTTTAAATACAGATAGAACTAAAACCAAGTAAAACATACTTCTGAACAACTTTTCTCAACAGAAAAAGGGGTTTTTTTAGTAATTATAAGGTGTGTAGTGAAAATACCAACTAAGAACAATCATAACCCTGTCTTCCTAAGTCTGCATAAAGCCTGAAATACAATTCAAAGGTTTTTCCAGTTTAGTCTAACAGTGTCATACAAAGAAGATGCAAAGTAGATGACACCAGCAATAGAAGATTAATGACGTCAAATTCCTCTTTCCTTTTTATTTAGAATTTAAATAAAAAATCATGGCCTATTATTCCTTGACCAGACAATCCCATATTTTTCCCAGATGTTATAGCATTTCATACTATTACAACAGATTCTGCTACAAACAGGTAAGTCAGTATTTTGTTTTGTCTGCCGCCCAGAGCAGAACTTGCCTACCGTTGCCTCCTTCTCTTCTATTCCTGTACAAAGGAGTCCATTAATGAACTCCACTAGTGCGCATGTATAATGCAAAAGCACAATTTCCCGTACAAGAAATTGAAGGCTTGTTACAGAAATAAAATAGTATCATCGTGGAATTTAGAATTTCCTCTCACATAAGTTAGAATATGTTCCTGTTGAAAGCAGAGGTTATTTTCCATAGAACATGGTCATACTGTGTTACAGAGCACCTGGAGCTTCAGGCAACAGAGGATACAAAACTGTATACGCAGGCAAATGTAAGCCAAACTACATTCCAGTATCATGAATCCTTCCCAAGACATAAAAGAAAAAATAATTTTTAAATTAAGGCTGAACTTCTTTTCCTATTGAAGTATTGTTTTAAATGTTTTCAAATCGTATAAGAACGTAACTCTTTGGTGAGATAAACAGAATGCAGTCACATTGTCCCAATTCTCCATTTCCCTTGTTTGGGGACATTGAGAATTATATTTGAGATTTGTGTTGAAATCCAAGTTAAGTTGTAAGTAATGGGAAAAAAAAAAAAGCATAAGAAGTTTAGATCTCCTTCAAGTGCTATTACTAAGGTATGCTGTTTTCTTTTTTAATCAAGTTTAAGTCAAGTAATGTACCCATCTATAGATTACTGTATCAAACGACTTCCTTCAGCACACACTGAACTTTAAACTGAACACAGATTTTTTTTCCCCATTAACTCTGAATAGTGCAACTTTATAATTACTTTGTGTTTGTCCCAATAGTCTCTGCAAAACCAAAAATTTGATTACTTTTTTTTTCTTTTTTTACCTTGAGATCACGGTACACAATCTTCCCAGAATGCAGATAGTCCAGGGCAGAGACAATTTCTGCACCATAGAAGCGTGTGCGGTCCTCTGAGAACACCCGCTCTCTCGACAAATGGAAAAACAGCTGCAGGGTAAACAGCAGGGACAGGATTGTAATAATTACTGATTTAGTGGGGGAAATTAACACAAACATAAAACACCTCTCATCACCATATTGTGATGATAGATAGTGTACTCTCAGTGGACACTCAGCACTCTTAGACAGCAGCTGGCTTATCTTTTCCAGGTTTCCAAAGGGAGAAAGCGAGCTGTTAAATCAGCGTTTTAATCAATATACCAATCTTGTTTAAGGCATTCTGCTTGCTACTCATTTAACCTTCAGTTACCAGAGGAAAAAAAAAAAAGTAGTATGCAGCAGCATCATTCTGTACTTCTCCCTCCACCACTTACTTGGATTTTTATTTTAAGCCACTGAGAAATATCACTAAAATACCCAGATTCTGGTTCTGCCTTAAGTTTTTCAGTAATTAATAACTTTCCTTTGAACTGAAAAAAGTCTAGTTCTTCAGCAGACTTCAACTAAACAGGTGAGCTGGCATTTTACAAAAACAGCACATTCGTACTGCTAGCAATATCACAGTCACTAGAAAAAGCAAAGGAACAACTGCTTAGGGCTTATAAAAACAAATCCGTGTATTTAGTGTATTTCTTTGCTACAATGTAAACATTTCTTTGGGGGTTTTGTCTCTTTAATACTTTATAAGTAACAGCACTTTGCAGACACTTTTTCAACTGAAGGCTTTCAGTGAAAAATACTAGACATTACGTATTGCCAGTAACTTCAGCTGCAATGAAAAAGCCTAAGGTGAAGTTCGGTAAGGCTGTCAGCATCTTATTGGATAAAACATCACCCTCAGAACCTGGAACACCTCCTAAAAAAGCAGGATTTGGCTATTTAATTCAAATGTTCTCTAAAATGGCTGGTTTTATTTAGTGTGTTAAGAAAGCTTGGTAAAGTCCTCAAGCAAAGATTAGTGAGTACATTTCTGTATTCTGCTTAAGACCAAACAGGCTGCCAGCCTTACTCCTTCATGTTATAATGTTTTTGGTTTCACCACAAGAGCTAACAATCAAAACAGAAATACAGAAAATGTGATCATTTATAAATTAAATATAGACAAGGAAATCCATAACAACAATGTGGGGGGTTTATTTTCACTGCTAAAAAATATCAAGTAGATGAGAATTCTGAAATGGCAGGGCAGGGACAAAAAAAAACCCAAAACCCACCAAGCAAAAAACCAATGATGTGCTTAATCTGTCATTACCACATCCTACTTTACACCTGTAGGAAATCTACACTGCTCACACAGCACAGAACAGTGTAAGAATTTCTGCAGCTATTTTCAGTGTGTGGACTTTTCAAAATGTAATTAAAAAGTCAATCCTGTAAACAACTAGAAGTCAACTTCTTTCCTGACAATTGTACTTCAAAAAACGTGTATTACTTTCTTCTGAACCTAAATGAACTTCCCACTAAACTGAGTTTTTTGGCAGTATATACTTGTATAAGCAGAGACCTCACAGAAAACAGAAGCTGCAGTATGATTTAAAGAGAATATTTCATTTTTGTTCATTGTATGTGCATTCCCCTTTCAATTTCTTTTTGAATTCCCAAGACACCCTGTATAAAAATGGAATACCTGCGTGAAAAGGAGGATCATTGTTTTGCAGGTACTCAATTGCTCATTTCTCTCTTTAAGCACCAATCTCTGGTGGTGACATAAGCCCTCCCTGTAGTAACCTGCTTTCTGTACTGACGACTGCTTAACTGCCAACGCAAACACAAGACCCATCCAGACTAAGCAACTACGTCTGCCTTTATGAAGTGACTCACATATTATAAAATTGAGAAAAGAATAAATAAATTTCTCAGTTTGTGGGGTCTTTTCCACACATTTTTGCAAATTTAAATAGGAAACAAACACCACTAAGTGGATCTTCATCCAAATAAAGCAAAATACATTTATGTCATTTATGCATTTATGTCTGTTTTGTGGCCTCTTTCATAAATAATGAGTTAATTTCACTCATTTTAAGAGTTTTACTTGTTTCGACGGACTCAAAGTAATTCAAAATAAAGGCCAACTTTCAGATCACTTTTTAATGTGTACAAATAGCAAATACATTCCAAAAATTTACAGTATAATCTCCAGTTAGCCCTACATTCATATCCATGCAAAAGGACTTTTGCAGTTTTCTATATTAACTACTGTATCCACTAGTTGAGCAGCAAAGTCTTAGAAAATTCTAAAATCTCAGGATACTTGTCAGCAACAGATATATTAGTTTCCATTAAAAAAAAGTGTCCCAATTTGAATCTGAGAGTTGATAACCTGACAAGTTAACATAACAAAAATTTATTTTCTTTAGTGTTTATTTCCAACAAAATATTCTTGATATTAATTTAAAATACTAACCTCAAAGCAAAATGACCAGCTAGAAACAACTAGCAACAGTTGTGTTTGGCAAAGAGACTACGAGTTCCCAAGTCAGTTTATTTTAACATTATATATGACACTACAGTCGCTCTTCATAAGCATTCTTCATATTATTATAGCACCTAACAGCTGTCATCAAACCATACACACTAGTTTTGAATGAAGAATGTAAATTTAGATATGAAAATGTATATTAAAAGTGAATTCATACACTGAGTTATATGCTAAAGATATTAAAGAAAATGTTAAAATCATAATAAAAAAAATCTAATTCAGTGAGATTACAGCATTATTTTCAGCTAATTATTTAGTTGGTTCACTATTGTGGAATAATTATGCCACCAGGCTCTATTTACAATTGTCGGAACATGAAGAGTAGACTTATTAAGTCAGAGAAGGGAAAGAAGAAGTCTGATGGAAGGTTATGCAAAAAAGCTTCCAATATTTGCACTATTTATTGATTTGCAGTTATTAAATATGTGCTATAAACTCATTGGAATTGCAATAAGAATAGCTTTGGCACAAAGCAAGCCATTTTGCACATAACATTTTTGATGGCATACATGAGGGTGCTATAGTTATGGTGAGGACTGGAGCTATAAATTTGCTGGTATGTATTTAAAAACTGAACAACAGTGTTGCCATGGGTTTTTCTCCTAATAAAAAATTTTAATGGAAAAATTTTAACAAATAAAAACAAAGATCAAACATAAAAGTACATTCAACTGCAGATCCAAGCATGCCAAATATATAAAAGACAAAACCTTATATCAGTCAATATGTTAAACTTCTACATATGCTAGTGACCTATTTAGCATGTTGAAAGTTGTATGACTGGCTCTTGCTGTTGCATATTGCATTTGCTCAGCTCTGCAGGTAAACACATTTTATATTTGACTGTTGATTTGACTCTTTTGCAAAGCATTTGCAGTAGCAGCCTTGAAATTTTGAACTATTTGTTTATTGTTTCAGACTTTATATTGCTTCTAGGCACATTCTATACCCAAAGATATATAGCACCCTTATCTTGGACTATCATAATTTTAGGTTACAAACATTCTCTCACTTACTTAGAGTTTAGGAAAATAAAACAGGACACAACCAAGATAAAAATGACAAAGCATACAACAATATTCAGTTATTTTTCATTAGGTCACTTGTAAATCCTCTGTCTTTTTTCCTAGACAGTAATAGCACTTGTTCAATTACAACAAACCAATTAGTTCTCTCTTGCCTAATGAATTAAGTAAGAGCTGTTGAAAAAAGAAAAAAAAAAAGAAAAAAAAAAGCCAAGTGGAACAGAGATTCAGAATTCTGGTGTGGAGAAACCAAATTTTTGAGTCTAATTTTATTATACAGATAATTACCAATTACGTTTGTTACAAAGTATGGAATTTGGAATTATCCTGAAAGTGCAAAGCAAGGAAGTTAATCAACTTATTAGTCAGCTGAATCAGTGTACTCTGCAGAGTAATGTATGTCATAGATTTAATTCCTAAAGCTTTTCAACCTTTAAAGCAAAATACTGGAAATAAAAAATGGGAAACATACACTCTAAAAGTATTCCCCAACAATACAGAGCCATTCTTACAGTATCATTTTTTATACCACAGTTTATACTATTCTGTGTGGCCTGGAAGTTGGGGGAACACTGTAATGTACTACTAACATACTGCAATCACATAATACTCAAAATTTTATGGGTTTACAAAAGGAAGAGTAGACACATCAATACTAGCAGGAAAACCATCAGTACAGCCTTACACATTTTTTTTCAAAATGTTGATAGGACAAGGAGAGCAAAAAAATGTACAAAAAGGAAGGGGGTTTGTTTTCTTTAAAGTAGGCCTGTGGTTATCTGTAAGTACTGATAGTTTTACTTATTTAAAAATATTTATATGAATATTCTGTATTTTGAACCAAAGAACACAGTTTATCATGCAATACTGCATGTACTTTTTTACCACACACTCATAAAATATGTCATTTCAAAGTCTTGATAATGGAATTTGGTCATCTCACTGAAACCAGATTAATTTTTTTTTTTCTAAAATCAAATTTCAATGCCTTAATGCTACTGTAATGTAATTCCTTCAGTATAACAAAGGTATTGAGAATCACAATGTTAGAAGTATCCTTCTAGCTCTATACTGCAACATAGTTTATGATCAATAGACATTGCTAAACATTTCATCCACAGACTCCAACAGCAACACTAAGAAAAGAAAAAGTTAAGCTTTCAGCCCCCAACAAAGATTTCAAGGTTGGGCCCTTAAGCAGCAGAAAATTAACTGTAAAAGTTGTCAGTATGAGGAAAATGTGTTCAGTATTTCCATCTGAATAATTTGCTTGAAAAAATCCTCTAAAGTTTCACTTTAATACATTTAGCTACAGAATATGGGTTTTTTTCTTTTTTTAAAGGAAGCCAAAAGAGAATTCAATACAGTAATACTTTGTACATTGTAAAAAAGCACACGTAGACCAGTAAAACTGATGCAATTACATTTTCATTATAATGTGTTCCCTTATTAACTGAGCCTAACTAATTTGAAGTTACACAGGCAAAGGTAAGGCAAAGATAAATTGCTACTATTCGGGCAGAATATTAAATTCAACATGGATCTAGATTTTTAACAGGTATAAGAACATTCTTGTTTAGAATAATTTTAACACAATTTCTTCTCCTCCAGAATGAAACTCAGTGACCCCTTCTTTGACTGTTTTCCTTCCTAACTATAGGAAGAGGAACTAAGATATCTGACACTCTTCATTACTGTAGTAGGGCAGAAGCCTAAATTGTGCCATGTTCTTGCTTTCACCTAGGTGAGAGTCAAGAATACAGATACAAATTTCAAGAACTCCTTCGTTCAGAGGACTGTTTGGGTAATGTGCTCCTGAAAGACATAATCCATGAAAATTCCCAAGCAATTGACTCAGGCACAACTGTTTAACTAAAAAGAAATCTTTAATCTAAAGGAATTTTAAACAGAAACACACTGAAGATAGTACAGCTCTGGAGAAAATCAAAAGCAACATGGAACTGCTACAGTCAATTTCCCACTGGAAGGATATAATTAAAAGATGAGTTTCAACACCTTCAACAGTGAGAAACTATTGTAATGAAATGAAACTTCCTTGGAAGACAGAGAGAACAGTAGAGGGAAGCAGCAAAAGAAAAAACTCTGTGTACCGTATAGGACATATGCTTAATAAATGGCTAAAATGCTGGCTAAACTTTGTGCAACTTACTTTCAGTAGTTCTGAGTTAATAACAAGGCTATTTTTACAAATATAAAGTCCTTTGTATTTCTTAATAGACACTGACTAAAGTCTGAAATTCACAGGAAAATTTGGTAAGATTAAAGATTTTCCCATTAAAAAGGACAGCTTGTCCAACTAACTATTCCAGATCTCTAGTCAAGGAGAAGCACATAAGCAAATCAAGAGAGTTTCTTCAAAGAAAACTGCCTACTCTGAAAAGCCATTATTTCCCACTGTGGCAAAAATTTACTGTTGGCTTCACTGAATTAGGGAACCATCAGCAAAGAACATGAGCAACATTGACAAACAAAAGCAAAAGCAGGCTGCCACCAGGAAATCCATGACACAAGATGTTTACAGCAGTTGCCACAAAGGACCACCACCCAATGCAGAGGAATGCAAGATACAAGCTTGATCAAAACACAGAGTCAGAGTATCCTCAACCATAAGGAAGGAGTTGAAAACATTCTCTGCAGGCTCTGCTCTGCATTCAAATAGAACAGAAAGTTATCTTTCAAAAAGATGAGTATCTAAATGATAAGGCTGATGTTAAAAATATACTTTCAAAGTGCATCCCCTGAGATTACAGAAATGCAATAAGGTCCTGCACAGAGGAAACGAAGAAGAATTAGGTAGTTTTTAAGGCATCACTTTTAAAACTCATTATAGATAGCACTGACTTCATATTGGTGACAAGTTCAAATTCAAATATGCCAGCTGGGTGTCCAAGAGAAGGCTGTTATCCCATTGCTGCTGAGGGACATTTTTGTGTTTAGTTCAACTAGCCAAAATGGTTCAACGCCTGTGATGTCCAGAACGGGGTTCATACACATTGAGTCAAACAAGCCATCCTCCCACAGGAGAGCCCTATAGCACCATGTTTAGCCATGGCTGGTAGAGGATGGCCATGGATGCATTAGGATGTAAACAGGCCTCAGACTCGGCCCAGAAATCACCAGAGCAACGAATGCCAGGACAGGCACTCTGGGGGTGCTCAGGCATTAGGGTTCTAGCTGAAGACAGTTTTGTTGTAGGAGAGCACAGCAAAAGGATAATGCAAAACACGGTATCATGCTGCAGCAATTCCTGAATGAAGAACCAGTTTTCTAAGAAAAAAAAAACTAGTGGAAACTGCCCTTTAACATTATTATGCAGCATACAGTAGACAAGGAAAACCCCCTAGTTCAGGTTGTAACAGGATACAGTCTGAATAGCAAACAGCAGCTAAAAGGCAGATAAAAGCCCTCTTCTTAGATTGCAGTTCTGTTTAATTCCGTTTGATGGGTATAGGTTTTGATATTCCATTCTTCAGTAAACAGCTGGAGGACAGCAACAGCTTAAAGGCTAATGACACTCTAAGAAGTTTAGCACTTAAGTTGAAATTTCCAGAGTACACAGCAAGTGAAGGGGACAGAAGTAATGAAAAATACAAACACACCACTCTTTTCTAGTAGGTATTTGCAATGGCTATAGCGAAGAAGAGAGCACATGTTTCACATTAGGACAAAAGCAAGACTACTCAACATTATTTTTGGTTGTTTGCACAAGATTATGAACGTTTCATGTCAGAACATGCTATAGTATGCTTGAAGAAAATATAATAAGCAAGCTATTTGTAATTTTTTCTCTACCACGAAATTATCTTTCACGATACAACAGTCTAAATTTTCAAGAATAGGAACTACTTTTGACAGCATAGTTATAAAACATGTTTACATTTTTTTTAAATAAAAATTTTAGAAAAAAAAACACTTCAAAGATACTAGAAAGCAAAAAGGGGCAAGAAAAAAATATAAGCTTTAAAACGTAACCCAGTGACAGCATTGCCATTACAAGTGCAGAACAACTTTTTTAAACTTACCTCTCCTCCGTTAACATACTCCATCACAAAACACAAACGATCCTTTGTCTGGAAGGAATATTTCAAGGACTTGCAAAGAAAACAGCAAAACCAAACCAATTATCAACATGTATTAACCCAATTTCTTGCACTTATAACTGTAACAAAACTTAATTTTATCCTCTTAAGCAGACAATTCTGACTTGGTGAGAACTTTCAGAGTAATTAAAAGTGTAACTTCCCATCTGGAGCTTGAGATTAATTAATACAAAAACCTTCATGTCTTCCCTTATCTCTGCCACATAGCCATTGGTATGAAAACATCATGCTAGTTATAATAAAATACTAAATATTTACTAAAATACACAATTTTATACTGCATTTCTCACTGCCATACATGGTACCAGCTATTCTCACTCATCATATTTTATGATGTCCACTTCCACAATGACCATGACAAGAGAGATTACCATAGTCTTTTTTATTTCTCCCAAATGAAATCTTAAAAGTGATCTTAACCTCCAGCCTGCTTTCATTTCCAAAGCAAGCACTCTCTAGTTTCACATACTATGCAACATTAAAAACAGAGTGCCAAATGAATATATCTAGCTACATATCATTTTAAAATTGTAGCAAATGTTATTATCTTAATTAAAATTTTTTTATTTTATCAATGTTGATTTGATGTTCCTTGGAAAAATGATACCAAAGAAAATCCACAGATGCAGGCTTGGTCTAAAAGAAACAAAATGCAGTAGAAGTATATGTAAAAAAAATCATAACAAGACTCAGGTGACTTCAATACTGCATGTCTCCTTAAAATATTTACTTAATAGTATCAGAAATATATAAAGATACAACTGCAGTAACATTGTTGCATGATTTGATTGGAATTATGCCTACTCCTGCTTACCTTTACACTCTAATTTAAGAAACTTCAGGGGATCTCATTTCTCTTGACTGAATTTCCAACAATATTTTGGCCAAGCAATGTAAATGCAATCCTCTGCTTTCTAAAGGGTTTGTTTATGATTTTTTGAACAGGAAAGTTTCCATGTTATACTTTGATACTTTAATACAAAAAAGAAAAACATTTTCCCCTATCTTGAAACACAACATGTTAATTATCTTTTGAAACCAATGAAAATATTTTCTAATATATTCTCCAAGGAGAGGAATCAGAATTATTTCTACAGAAGAAAGTCAGTTGTAAAATTAAAACTATTAATCAGAATTTGAAATGAATCTTAAAATTTTCATCTCCTTTTCAGTATTTTCCTTTTATTAAGTATTAACCATATGAAGACAAAGATATTGAAGTGGTGGGGGTTGAGTTTTGTTGCTCCATGGGCTACTTATGCTGAACAAATAGTTATTTTTATCATTTTATTGAATTCTTAATTAAGTTTTCTTGGTAAAAACTACTTACTTGACACCATGTGAAATCAATAACTTTTATTAAAAAAGTGTTCATATACAAAAATCACAAAAATTGCACAACAGTTATATTCTACAACTAAATTTGTTTTCAGTGCAGTTAAGCTTTGCAAAATTATTAGAAACTTTATTTCTGAACTCTTGAATACATATTCTGATAAAGGATTATCATAAGCACCAGATAGCTACTGCTGGTTTACAAATCACCATGAGGAAGACTTTAAATTTGTTTGTAAGTTCTGTTCATAATGGAATACCCATCATGTTGAAAATTACCTGATAATGTACTGAAAGCTAATTCCTAATACTTACTGTTAAAAAAGGGTGTCTGGTGTTTTTCAATACTCTGCTTTCTGTAAGCGTATGAGCCACTTCATCCTGAGAAGTAAAGAGTAGAAGTAGGTCTGAATTAAGATATAAAATTGTTATTTTATTAATTAATGAGGAAAAGGTCAACACTTTGGAAAAGAGAAAGCTACAGTACAGTGTTGGGAAAATGAATGAACCTGAAAGAAACATGACAAATAATCCACATTTTTTGAGAAAAGATTTTAAAGTGAATTTAAGTTTGGCAAAATACAATGTAACATTTTATTTTACTTTATTTTTCTTATTTTCTTGCTTTAAAATGAAGTCTTTAACTTTATATCCAATGCAGGGAAGCAGGAAATGATAATATTGGATTTGATAGTTTAAAAATACAGTCATCACAACTTTGCAGTTCTGGTATGAATCATCTGCACACATCTACAGAGAGGCGGAATCAATTTGCAGGAAACATACACAGGTAGTAGTAACTGACAGGCAACTACGGGACCTGGTCTAATCTAGCCTCATGTTGAGTAAAGACAGTTTTTCTGTTTTTAAACATTCGCTTGGTTTGGTGTTTGGTTTGTTTTTCTTTAAACCCAGGTGGCTGTACACCCCCCGCTCCCTCCCTCCCCTGCCTGTCCTGTCCTGTCCCGATGAGCAGTGCTCCTCTGCTCCTCGACGGGCCGACCTCCTTCCCCGCGGACACACACAGACCTGTCCGACCTCCTTCCCCGCGGACACACACAGACCTGTCCGACCTCCTTCCCCGCGGACGCGGACCTGTCCACGGGAGCTGGGAGATGTCCATGCAACCCCCGCCCCGTCTCCCGCCAGATTTTGAGAAAGCGGCCATTTGGAGAGAGACAGCGGCACTCCCCTTCCTGTCTGTGAGCCTGAAGAGGGAAGGTTAAAGATGAGCCCTGTGCCAACGGGAGAGAAAGAAACTACCCCAGGGCTGCCAGGGGCCGGACCTAAAGGGCCTGAGAGGCTCTGGCCTGGTTTATCCATCTTCTGTAGCACTAAGCTACCACTGAGTATTATAGTCCACAGAATTGAAGACTAACTTAATGTGACTCAAATGTCAACCATAATCCTGCAGAAGTAAATATATTTAGCCAGAGTATACTTTATTATTGCTACAAATAATACCAATATATCTTTATGGTACTCCACATGCTTATCAGACTAAGCTCTGAAGATAAGGTATTATTAAACTAGAAAGTAAACACAGATGTCAGGAGTTTTAAATTAGATTTTAAAAATTGTCAAAATAGGAATTTAAACAACAACAACAGAGTTAGGAGTAATAAATTATGATGCCATTTAGCTGAATAGCAGTGCAACACTGAGTGTACACAAGACAACCACATATTTGGAGAAAACAAAACACACTTCAAGGAGAAAAGCAAGCCTGAAGTTTTACTTATTTATTTATTTTTAAACCTCAGTGGTTCACCAGATATGGGGCATAAAAAGCTGGCAATGGTGAGTTTTTCTAGCATTGCCTCAGAAGTTTGTAATACTGGTAGCAGTTTCCTGGTAAGTGTAATACTCATCTGTCACGAAAATTTAGGATCAACAGACTTATTATGAACTGGACAGATGCTATACAGCCTTCTAGATACAGCTCTCAACGCACCACTTTTCTGCTTCATATTATGCTGTTACAGGTATGACCTTCTATAGTGTATATTATATCGTTATGGTTGGACTCGATGATCATACGGGTCTTTTCCAACCTAAACGATACTATGATTCTGTAACGCATTATAGGCTGAGGTGGTACTGCAGATCTATTCTACCTAGTGACTGTATCCTTAGCATCGATCTCGAGTTAAATGTTACTGATAAATCCCCATGGCATACTTACACACTGACTGGGCTAGACAGCTAAGTTCAGGCTCGAGTCTGCTTTTGTTTTTAGGTTTGGGAGGAATGGAAAAACTGGTATTTGGTGACCACAGGGAAAAAAACTATGATCACTCAACTTGTGAAGATCTAAGCATAGTCTATTTTTTATTCTTTCATGTTTCTTATCAATATGCAACCATACTATGGAAAACTTAGAGGGACTCCCTTCAAAACTAAATTCCAGTTCTGAGGAAGTCAAATTTAAAAGACTGAGGTGCTCACATTGTCATTATGGGATGAAAGGCATCTTTCCTCGCACACTTAATCTTCTTGTTAGTCTACAAATAGGCAGAAAAACAGACCCTGGTCTGCTTCAGGGAGTGCCAGGTTCTGCCCAATCACTGAGCTAGCATTCTGTTTTCAGGTAAACAGATCAATGAACACTGCATCCCTGACCCTTCAAAATTTCTCTAGCTTCATACATCTGTGAACAAGAATTTTTGCTCAACAGAGACAAAGTCATCTGAGAATCAGTTTTAACCTTTCTAAAAATTCAGTGATAATGTAGCAGCCAGCAAAGTAAAAGGAAAAACCTTAAAATTAAAAAATGTGTTTTGTATTTTATTGATACAAAGAAACCAGCTGAAATGGTCTGAAGGCTGGAAGGGTATAAAGGAGCAGCAGCAGCAGAACAGGAACTCATAGCAGTCAGACATAAGACTCCCCTGAGGACCCCCTGGGTGCCACAGCTGAGCAGAGCACTGGGAAAGGATATTACTCTGGAGACTGGGCCCCAGCATGCAGCAACCAGATACGTTCTGGGACCCACAGGGCAACCCACAGAGATTGCTGCCATTTATAAAGTCTTACAAGGAGGGCCACCAAGATGCTCCTTCCCATGCAGGATCAGGAGAACACAGCAGCGATACCCTCCTTTCTTTCTGCATCTCCTGATTATGAAGAAAAGGGCACTGTGTTGCTGTTAGTCCAACTCACATACATGCCGACTAGCCTGCCAGTGCATGCAAAACAGCTGCTAAGGGCACAAAGAACTCACAGGTCAGTCTCTTCTCTGCTGAAGACATAAAATTAAGTCTCTCCCCCTATACCAGGGCTGGTTTCAATGAAACTCAAGGAAATATAATTTTCTTTGAGGTTTCTACCCCTCTATCAAATTTAATCAAAACTGATCAACACATTCAAAAGTTATTAGAAAGTGAGTCACGGACAGACAAATGAACACAGAGATAGACTGCAAAACACTGCACGCCTTGTTTTCATAGGCCAATAGGAAGATTAGAAAAACCTGAAGGATATTTTAAAATAAAATATATGTTAACCACAGTAGTTCCCAGCCACATTCAGTTTTTACAAATACTGGTATTGTTAGCCTCAAGCATTCAAAAATCTCAGTCAGATCCACATCCCTCAAAAACTTCCTTGGGACTACTTTCAGTTGTGTCTCATGGTGATAAAAGCATGTAGGTTTATTGCTCTCAACTTATTCTGTGCAAGTGGGATTCGAAACTTTAGAATTGCTAGAAACAAAGCTCAGAGTAGATGACCTTCATATTTAAACTTAGTAAAATTATGACCAAGCACAAGATCTAGTAACACTAAAATAATCAAGTTTAAGTGACTGGACAATGCTAGTTTAAGCCACTTCTTCAGACATCAGCTTCAGACTTTTCTTGTTCCTCAAAAACTGAAAAAATGAAATTGTTAGCCCTATGCACAGTAATCTTATCTAACGTAGAAAGAACAGAGCACAGGCCCACTAAATTAATTGCATTTATCTGAATAAACCTGCAGTTGACTTAAAAAAATTTTTAAGTATATAATATACCCTACAATGCACTTTTTCTTGTTTTAAACTTGGATTGCACTATCTTCCTGCCCAGTGAACCCTCTCAATGTTTTCACACACTCTAGATTAAAAGGCACTGGAAAAAGAGATGCAAAATGGGTACAAATACTTTTTTGTATTCCTGTTTTCTGAAGATACACACATATTTCTAACAAACTCGGTTACCATAAAAAAAAAAATACACCTTATGTATTAGATATTGATTATTCCATTAAAAAAAAAATGACCCAATATTAAAACTATAGCCTTCCTCACCTTTGCAATAATGACTTCTTTCTTCAAAATCTTCATAGCATAGTATTTCCCACTAGCCTTCTCTCGGACCAGGATAACTTTGCCAAACGTGCCTTTGCCCAGTAGTTTTAAATAGTCAAAATCATTCATTGTCTGTCAGGAGCAAAGAACAAGGATTAACAAGACTTATGCTATCCAGTTCCAATATGTACATAAGTGTGTCCACATAAAACCAAATGCTGTTATTGATATAATAAGAACAGTTTACAAAAATAGGTACACTTCTATGATTAAGTTCATAGTAGTTAACTGTATCCTTAAACCACTACGACATATCGTACGATAGTATTATTATAGTTCTCTGAAGTCAAGTACTGCACAGTATCCTACACACACACATACTTGTTTTCACAAAGCACACACAGAGCAAAGTCTTAGCCTATACCAGCAATCCATGAATTCTCCACATCTAAGAAAGCTCCTAAACTCCTGTGTTACAAGGGACACAAGAATGTGGCGTATCAGTAGGTTTTGTGTAACACCAACCACTGCATTGATGGCTTTTCTGAAACACACATGATCCTTACTACAATATTATACCAATGAGACTCTACAACAGTCTTTGCAGTAGAGGTGGACTTTTAAAAGTTTGAGTACAGATTACAATTACGTGGTTTTTACATTAATCAGTCCGGCTCTGAAAAGGAAGAGGTGGCAAGTTTTCCTCTTTCACGTGACTCCCTTATAGTGACCGTTCAAGCATCTAGTATCGCCCTAGTTTTGCAGGTTAAACATAGTACATCCAAGAGCTGGTTCTAGCAACAGACAGTTAGAGTCTAGTAGGTTTATCAGCTCAACTGGAGTGTCACACACAGAAAGAATATGACCAGATAAGCAGTTTAGCCACTTTCATGAGCACAGAGCTTGAGTCAATGATCATCTTAGTTCTGCAAGTTCATTTCACAGCCTGTTCACAAGCATCAAACCTATGGTCTATGCATTAGATGCAAAGATGAGGATGTTAAAAACAGCACAATTCTGAGAATGCAGTGAATGCACAGGGTCACCTTGAATTGACAGCAGGGTTTCTCTGGCCAACTCAGGGCCATCATTGGCTTCCACTGTGTTTCCACAGCACATCTTTCAGCGTGCTGTGTTACTGGCTTGGTTGCAGCACCACATAACCACACACAGACCATTAAGGCACCCAGGAACCTTGAGGAAAGCAGTTAAAAGCTCTGAAAGACAACACGCTCACCTTTTCTTGTTACTGTACTGTCCTGCAGTATCAATTCCTTCCTCCTGCAGTATCAAGTATCTTCCTTCCTTTGTGAATAATACAACTCAAACATTTATAAAGAGTAATTATACTCTGAGTCTCAGTCTTGCTAAGTTAAATATACTTAATCCTGTTTACATGTGAGGAAAAGAAAAGATTGTGCTTTATCTTTCATCTTCCTAGTGTCTCTTTCTATCACTAGTTGCAGCCTCAGGCAGTTTTCTTGAATACTGGCATTACAGATAAACTTCTACTTGTGTCTTCCACAATGGATTAGTACTTTCCTTATCTCTACCAGAAACACCTCTAACAGTGCCTACATATCTCACACACATTCCAAGTATAGAGCTATCGGGCATATCCCTGGTGTGCAATCACAAATAGTGGAGGCAAAATATATTCTCTCTTGTGAGAAAGAATAAAAGGCAAAATTTCCTTCTGAAATTATTTATTCCTTTAAACTCAGGTGCACAATAATATTACTGTGGATCTGAAGTTGCTGTTGACAAACTGTGAAAATAATTTATACAATTGCTCAGAGTCAGTTTGAAATCTGCTCACATAAGGGGCAGAACTGAAGTTCCATCAACCACTTTAATGCCGTAATTCCTTAGCTTTCCTTAGCTTTTGTGTTCAGCCTGCAACTTAAAAGCTGCAAAGGGTCTCCAACAGACTACTTTAGGTAACACCTGGATAGCCGGATATTTCAAAGCTTTATTAAAGAGAAGATGCTTTCCATCTATCAATTTTCTAGCTATATCAGCAGGAATTAAATCTTTTTCCCATGTCATGGTTGATTGGTAGCTTCTAAGCAAACTATCCTTGGTGAATTCCATTCTTTGCTCACATGTAAACTTACTTAAATATTTTGCAGTGACAGATTTTGTTTTGCTGCCAAAACCACCTCACATCAGGAAGAACAAAACTGCATTTATGCCAGTAAGAAATATGAGTAACAGATTTCTAAGGCTCAGTATACTTTTTACCTAAAGCAAACTCACTTTACACAAGTGAGTGTAAAGTTACAGTTTATGACCACAGACAAATCCTTAAATGGTCAACTTTTCCAAAAACTAGTATAATGTGTTACAATTAGTGATGCATGATGTAGTATGTAAAGTTGTGTGCAAACACTATGTGGCTACTAGTACTTAATCAACTAAAGGTAAGTCTTTTCAAATATCACAGTCAGTACTTTGGAAAGTCAGGTTATCTACTTCAATATTTCTATATAACCATCAAGCAAAAACAACTGCCTTTGTGCTAAAGCAGTGAAAATTGACAAAAACACAGGAAAAATCCAAAATGCATTCAAAACACACTTCAGGTGGAAGGTGAGTAATTCAGGGCAGAATCCTCTGTATCTTCAGCCATAAGCTATCGTGTTCCCCGACAAAGAATGGCTAACAGCTTTACTGATAAAGAATACTGAGTTAGTGACTACAACAACTTATCACTTCTAACAGTCAAAAATTTACGGGATCATAAGCAGCCTCAAAGGGGTAACTTTTTCCCATACTTCTGCTCTTCTTTGAGAGGCTGGACTTAAGAGAAAGACCATCAGAGTCTGAATAAAACCAGCTCAGAAAAGCAGCCCTTTGCCCACACACAGGAGGAGGATCTTGGCTCAACTGATCACAGACATGGGTTTCATGCTAAGGGCAGCAAGCCAGTCAAACCAAAAGACTCATTCGCCCAAAATTTGCTTACATAATGTTCATCAAAGCAGTCATTAATCTAGCTGCAAGCTCAGTGAAAACAAGTTAAAAATTATATGTATATTTATAAATGCAAGGTAATAGGTTTGCAAGATTTTGAGCTGTGGCTTAACAGCAGGTTATGGCAGTAGTGCTAATTCTAAGAATAAAGTCTCCCGATGCTCTCATTCTTCAGAAGCTCAGCAGAAGGTTTAGAGATGATACACAGTGCAGGGTAACTCATAAAGTCTGCCAAAGAACACAAGACCTTGGGAGATAAAAACACAGATGCCATAGCTAAGGGTGTACTGAAAACTGGTGGAAAAATGGAAATACTTCCTAAACCTGAGGGATGTTGGTAAGCAAGTTTGGAGGCTCCCATAAGATTGGATTCTTTCTCCTTGATGATTTTCCCACATTTTCATTCCTACTGAACTCTGAGGATTGAATCTTTTTCCTCATTACATTACTTTTGGTTTCCTCTGAAAAATCTATTCTTTACTCATCCTGCACCCTGGAAAACAGATCTGTAAACAAAGGAAAAGCAATGAAGTTACAGGAGACTGCATCACCAAAAGAACCATATAATGTTTAGCCTTCTGTAAAGCCTATTTACTCCCCTGTGGATGATCTGTTAAAAAAAATACACCTTACTACAGGTGTTGAAAATCCCTACAAGGAAATAATTTTTTAAAATTCCTAATTTGCACAAAGATTATACCACTTGGAGTTTTCATCTAACTTCATCAAGAAGAAACTCTACTTACAAAGAATAGTACAGCAAGAAATAAAAGCAGTTTGCTAAGAATTTCTAGTGTTCCGAATTTCAGTGATGCTATTACTGTAAAACTTAAGTGGCACATTGACACCATTAAAAATAATTGGGGGGAAAAAAAAAAGTGCTTTTGGTTCTTCCAGTTAATCTGGCCAGGGACATTGCTGTCATGTCTGTTCAAATCAAGTTCCACATCCTAAAGACTGTTTTCTTCGTAAACCTTTTGCTACCTTTTTAGAGAAGAACAGGCCCACTCTTCTCTCTCATTTCTTAATCTGATTATGCTCTTCTACTCATATGTATACCATCTGGCGCATGCACAAGCAAAATTCACTGGGCTTAGATGTAAAATCAGGTGACAAAACAAGCCTGTAGGACACATTGTGCAAAAAATCCCTGAAATGAAAAGAAATCCAATACCAAAAATATGCAATAAAAATGCATTAAGTCATTATAACTGAAATGGTTATGATTATATTAACAACTACAAAAGCTTAAAGAGAAGCTTTTCAGAAACATTTCTACAAAACAGAAACAGTTCTAAAAAAATGTATTTTCCCAATTTCAGTTAACACAGAGGGAGTGACAACTCCCCGTCATTATAGTCACTTAACATTTTTGATTCCAAAACCTTCTGAAAACCTTTTGCTAAAGTCTTCCAACAGTCAGAAATCTGCAGTGGGATTTTGAGTTGTGGAAAAAAAAAAAAATCCTTACGGTCATTAGTATGCTCTTCACTGGCTACAAAAACTCCATTCTGGTCTATTATTAGGTGTTGAATATCACCGTTTTTCATTTCACCTTTGTTTTGTAGAGTTTGCTTTTGGCTTGTTGCCAAAGTCATTAAATATTCTGCAGCACTGCACATGCACTGTCCCGGCATCTTATTTCAGCATTTTTTTAAAGTGTAAGCGGCAAGACAGAAACAAAACTGATCTTCCTACTCCTCCTGTTCCCACAACCCCTTTTGTGGTATGGGAAAATGCACTGCACTGTGAACAAGGAAAGCATACATTCCAGTTAAACTACTTATATTAGACAGCATCAATTTTGACACCTTGAAAACGCTTGTTGTTATGCAGTGGTTTTGTACTCCACTAAGAGGATACACGGGCTTGGAATAGTGCTCAGTTCTTTAATAGAGCAAATCCAAATCCCTTCCACATAATCATGCTGCCTTTCAGAAAGACTGACACATCTCGAATGCTGCCTCTGTCTTGCTGTTACTTATCATATTTTACCCTGGAGCACAATCATTAAACACCGATGCTGCAAAGCTAAAAGTTCAATGTTAACCTGACAATGTATGATGAGAGTATTGTTACAGCTGTATATAATGAGGTTTTACCTTTTGCTATAGCGGAAAAAGGTTAGAAAATTGCATACAATGAAACAACATGGAAGAGCTATGAGCTATGTTTGCACTGCAAACTCATGTTCTTAAAAGTTAGGACATGGTAGAACTGAGATTTCCTATGACACCTTTGTTATATTCATAAGGGTATAGTTTTCAGGCACTGATTTTTCTATGATTGTTGTTTCATATAGTGCAATGAACAAAACATGCTCTATCAGTAAAGGCACAAGTTCACTATTTCTTTTCATTGTTCACCATTCAAAGGCATTCAGTTACATTAGCTCTAAGACTATTTTGCTCTGTCAGCAGACTTCCACTTAGTTTTCTACAGGTTTCACTTCCAAGCTAGAAAGAATGAAGCCAGTCCTATAGAAACAGGTTATTATTTCTCATGCAATTTCAATGCATTTCTTGAGCCATGTCAATGCTGTATAGTAAATGAAAGACAACTGTTTGAATGATCCATTCGTCAAGAGTAGTCTGTACTTACAGAAACACAGGACAAAATGGAAACACAAAATAATAAGCAAATTTTTGTGTGGCACTGAATCTTTAAAACATGCACTTAGTTGTGTGTTTGTCCTGTTGACTTTGGAGATACAAGTATGTTACAGCCAACCATATACATACTTCTACTTACACCAAAAGCTGTGAAGAACTGCAAAAAAATAAAACATTGTATTCTCTTACTTCATTGAAAACTAAAGCAGAGTTATTTTCCCAGATAGCAAAAAACAAGGTCATTAAAAGCCAAATCCTGCTAGTCTTTCTCATGCAAATTATCTAATTTGTACTGGGTATTATTTGCATGAGAAAAGGGGCAAATCTACTTGTCTAAAGAAAATATTTTATTACCATACTTCTAGAAGAGTAAACAAACAAAAAGGAAAAGATTAAAATAATATTCAAACAATAAGCAGAATGTTAACATGTGCCTGAACAGTTAAACTTTGTTTTTCAAAAGTGCTGTATCAGATAGCATAACAAATAAATAAAACTAGACCAGTTCAGCTTTATTGAAATAAAACAAGTACTTCTATGCTTGTAATACACTGAAATTTATGTAGAAATACTATTCCCTGTATATTGTTTTACCCAACTAGACCATTCTACAAAAGTTATTTACATATTAGTCTTGTCAGTTATTTTTTAACGTCATTACCTTTCTTTTATGATGGGTTGTTGAAGCATCCATCTCTTCTTCTCCTATATTGTCTATCTGTGAAGTTGGACTACAGTTCATCCTCTCCTCTTCTTGCCTCTGAAGTCTGTCTGCTACAGCCTGGATTGCTTCTGTCCATTCTTCCCTATCATGAACAAGCCAACACCCCTATTAGAAACTCATAAAATACATCCAAATAAATGGTTTATAATGTTCTTCACGTGCTACATTGCTTCAATGTTTAATTCTCATGTTACACAGCACAAGACTCATATAATCACTTCAATTTCCTTCCAAATTCTGCATTATGTTAAAGGCAGTGAAGTTGACCAGCATCAAAAAGGATCACTGCACAGTTAATTTCAAGAATTACCAGTGCCTGATTTTGTGAATATTTTAATAGTGAAAACTTGAAAGCACATGGTCCAGGTCTAATACAGCTCAGAGCACAGAATGTCATCTCCTATCCGATACTATCTGATAATAACTTGCTATTTTAAGAGACTTTTTGGTATTCCCCTTCTCTGCAAGACATTTTCACAGAAAATAAACAAGATTTATTAAACCATGCCCTGTGTTCACCTCCTTGTCTGTCTCCTCTTAAAACTCAACATGTTGGCTAATTTCAAATTCCCCTGAGAAGGAGGCCCTCAAAGATAATTAAATTCCTACAAGCATCATAAAAACCAGCAGCTGCACAGAGGGGCAGGCCCAGATGAGGGTTTCTGTGGAGGGACAAGCAGGGGCAGCTGAGCCCATGGCTATTCTGTGTGCTGGCTAACCAGCACAAATACACCAGCCGGCCCATCAGCATGCCGTAGCCCCACACCAAGTGCAGTACCTGCTGCTTTTTGCTGAGCCAGCAAGGGATATGGGAGGAGTCTGGTGGTATTACTGAATGCAGTGGGAGGTACTACACCACATACACAGAGGAAAGATAGGGTGGAGAAACAGTACCAAGGCAGAATTTAAAAAATTCTAAGTGAATATACTAATGAAAGAGAAACAACAGAAAAAGCAAAGTTGTTGGTTATTTATTGATACAAACAATATGAATAAAGCCAAATCATAGTACTAGTCTCAACAGGACAGATGCCCACAGTGGGAAGACTCAGTGCATCTAACCAGAGACACAGTCTAAAATGTTTTAGCAAGGTATACAATCCCGTATCTCCTACATGCTTTTGATGCATCAAAAAAGTTAATTCTTAAGAGTTTGTCTATATTTACTGAAACAAGAAAAACTAATAAGCAAACAAATTATAACAAACATACTGCTTTCTGTGCCAAAAGAAGGAGCATATTAGGATGAGTAAAAGGAAAATTTAAGACAGCGAGGCTGGAAAATACTTCAATGCACGCTTCCATTGTTGAAAGTTTAACACTTCAGAGACATATCATGACATAGTTTTGGCTTATTTCAACACACTCATCCCACCTACTCACAGGCAACTCTTACACTAGCTATGAGCTCAGATAATATTTTACAGAAGCGGACTTATAAATTCTTCAAATAACTGTTCAGATGTGCTCAGAATGTCACAGTTCCAAGTGCTGATCATTGTGCAGTCCCAGCAGAGACTGTGCCAAGGCTTCTGCATAAAGAACACAGAAGGCAAAACAAAAATAAAACCCTCACCGTTCCTCCGGAGTGTCTACATGGAACGTCCTCTCTATGACAGTGGTCCACTGAAGACATCTGATAATGAATGTGTTTGGCTTTGGTCGCTCTGTTTTCATTAGTTGACATTCTAGAGAAATACATGACATTGTCTCTTTTATACATTGCCAGTTAATGGGTGACAAGCAAACAAAATTACTTAGATAAAAATACATATAGCTTATGTATACCCACCCAGCATGTATCCAGCACGTATAAGGAAATACAGAATGGCAATATAACCATGGGCTTCAACAAAAAGTAGCAGGTAATAATCATAAGGTGAAGAAAGCAGTCAGAGGAATTGATGGAACTTGTTGCCCACATACAAAGCGCAATCTCCATTTGCAAACTAGGTCTGTGTTATGAGAGTAAGAAGAGTATGAGATCCCGGATTGCTCTAGTATGCCAAGGTAACAGCAGTAGCCACAGGCACATTTTTCCATCTGTACCTGGCAGGAGGAATATGACATTTTCCCTTCAATGGTAACCATGCCACAATTACCCACACTACTGTCACTTCAGGATTAGATTTATTGTAAAATACCCTATCTGAGGAAACTCAGATGTTGAAACTAGCCTGATTATTAAATATAGAATAATCCCACACACACCCCCACTGGGGCTGCCCAGGAAATCTAGTTCTCTTTGTGCCCCAGTGCAGAATGAGGTCTACCTATGCTATTTCTCATAAGTATTTCTTTAAATTCTTTCTACAATCACTGAAAAGTAGAAATTTCAAAACCTCTGTAAGCAAACTATTCCATCCAACTATGAGAAAATTAATTATTTTTATAGTTGGAAGATTTTTCCTAGCATTTAATGCAACTGTTCCTATCATTTAAGCATATTGTTTCTTGCCCTATTGACTAAATTATTTTGTCTTTTCAGCAGCTATCCCTTTTAGACATTTGAACGCTATTTCATCTCTGCAGTCTTCTCTGGCCTAAATCAGTTCAACCAATCTGTCCTCACAGGTTGTGCCTACAGATCAAGATCTTCCTTGTCACACAATTCTAGGCATACAGTAGACTGCCTATTACTCCTTTGTCACAGGACCACAGCACTGGTAATTCAGGCAATGGTTCGGTGAGACTGTGTATTAGATTTTATGATGTAGCATACTGCACTAAACATTACATCTGCAAAACACTGACCTACTAGAACTCTTTACTCATGCAAATATATTTAAACATTTTTGTGAAGTTAAGGTTACTCTGTCAAAAGTGTAATTTGTTTTCCTGCAGCTACCACAAAACAGACATGAACATCATATCTCATGTTCTAGAATGCTCTCACTTGTTCAAAGCTGATCCAGATCAAATGCGTGATTTAAAATTATTCATCAGGTTCACAAATCAATCAATAATGAATATAGCAACAGAATTCCTGTTCACTTACAATCCGCTGTAGCTTCCTTTTGGTAGAGGTACCACCTACCAGTTGACCCCCACCTTTTACTGATGTAGTTGACTATTCTTTAGCATAAAACCTTGCACTTATTCTTGGTGAATTACATTTTATTTATTCCAGTTAATGTCAACACTTTACAGAAGTCATGTTATATGACATGTACCACTTCACAAGGCATGCTGTTCTTTTACAGAAATAAATTACATTGGCTTGCCCCCCCCCCCCCCCCTAAATTCAGGGTCCTGAAACCTCAACCACATCATCTCCAATTTTACAGGAATGCATTTTAAATATTCTCCAAGGAACTGCACCAGACCCAGCAAATTTCTAAACACCCAACATACATAAGTACCCTCTACTCTGCTTTTGTTTTCTCTCTTACACCTTTGTTGCTGGTATTAATTGTACAAGATGCACACTCAATAGCTCACCTCCTGAAATGCAGCTGCGTACTGAAAATACATTAAAGCAACTCTCTTTAATATTGATAGCTCATAACGAGCTTAAAGCCTTAGTTCAAGGCATTGATTTGTATGCCTGAACACCTAAACAATTTGGGACACAATTATCTAAGAAATGGACTCTGTTTCCATAATATAAAGCCACAGCAAGTATCAGCAGACTTACTTGTACTGAACCATCCTTAATATAGGTATGAAAGAACTGATATTACGGGTGTCTTTGTGAGGATGCCTTGATTTAAGAACTTTTATGCATACTGCAATTTTTTTACTTGAAAAAGCAAAGAGTGGAAGTGGGTATGTCTGTTGATAGGATTTTTCTCTGCAGCTTAGCAGAACACCTCAAAAGCTTGACAGACACATGTATAAAAAACGAAAGAGGAATAAAGTAATTATTGCACTATGCAGGTGTGTACTCCTTGATGCACAAACTTACATAATAATTTATAGATGTATGGTGAATATGTAAGCCAGGCTGTTCTGGTCAAGGAGATGACATTACATTTAACAAACCTGCATACACTGTGGAGACTCAAAAGAGAAACAGTAATCCAACCTCACTGCTTTTATAAACTCAGCTAGGTCTTGGATGGGATGAGAGCCATCCTCAACATTTAGAGGAAAGAGCTACAGCAGGATGGACACAGGAAGAGGGAGTTTAACAGAAAAGCTAGAAGAGAAACAAGGAGGACAGAAGCAGATGACAGGAACTTGGGTAGCACGATGAAGCAGAGCTGCTTAGAATACTTAACCAGGCTTGTAGCTGGATGCAAATATTACTCATGAGATCAAAGAAACCCCCATCTTCAGGGATACGGTTGAAGTCCAAGTTATGATCATAATGACAGTGAGGCTAGGGTTAACAGGCTATTTTGTTTTCTTAAATTCCTCAGCTGTAGCTCTAAGGAAGGTGTTGGGCTACCTTTGTAACAGAGGAGACTAGAAGCATTGTCTGCTCTAAGATTATCTTATCTTACTCCTGACGAAACCATCATCTCATCTTCAATCCTATCACACTTCAATCATGTAGGCTGAAATTTTCTTTGCTGGGTGTATGCCTAAAGCTGCACACTGCTGGAAAATACTACTTCTGGAGACGAGACTTAAAACTTGGCAAACCAAGACCTTCGATATCCTCTTAGTATTCCTGTGAAAATGTAAGGCATCTGGCCATGCTACATGTGGGAGGGATAACAGTGCAGTGGGAGGAGGGTAAAAAAATTACAATAACAATTACTAAAGCATAAAGTCATTGAAAATCTATGCATTGAGTACAATCCAGAGGCTACAGCTATCTCCCGCCTCTACACCTGCTAAATAGAGAGCTTTCTCCTATATTCATAGTACCTCATCCTATTCCTTATACAACATGAAATAGCAACTATCTCATCGAGGCAAAATCCAATACAGAAAGATGGCATACAGCAAATTATTTACAGAAGAGATGTTGGGGAAAAAAAGACTAGGGTATAAAGGGAGAAGAGTTGAAATCGGACAGGAAAAAGACTGGAACCTGTGTGAGAAAGAAAAACTTGGAGATAGCTCGAGTATAGCTAAACTAGAGTAGGTAGTTTCAGAGAACGGAGGTAAAAGAAGCTGCCAGGGACAGAAAAGTGAGGTGACTGTGTTAGGATAATCTGATGGCAAAAAGGTAGAGAGTCAAGTCTGCAGAAAAGTCTGTACCAGTTAAAAAGCACATCCTCTCCAGTGCCTGTAATGGAGCCAAAGACTTTTAATTTCACCATTCATTTTCTGATTGTAAATGCATACAAAAATGCATACATTAAAATGGCATTAATTTAAGTTTGCCAACTCAAGCACGCAAAAATTGAAACAAAATTAAGCCTGTCTATGTCCAAACGCTATCTATAATACAGTCTTTACCTATATAGATAGTATACTATATATAGTGTAATAAATGTTATATTACATATTAGTATGTACATTATGTAAATCTGTATCTAATATATAGACATATTATTGGTACTATCTATATTAATTTTTTCAGACAGTCCTCAAAGTGATGATGCGCATTATTAACAGAACAAAACATATGGATGTATACACTAAGCTCTGTAACTACCAAAGAGTATTTACTCTCTACGATTTCATTACAGATGATTAACTAAATCAATTAAAGGTACTAAAAAATACCTTAGCAATTGAAAATGGCACTGAAAACATAAAAAACCAAAAATGCCATTTCACTATCACTGAAGAATGCTATTGAAAAATAAAATCTAGCAAAACTTAATGCACTTTTTTCATATTGTGTTAAAAGTGGCTAAAGATTTAATTTCCTTGTGGAAGATTAAAATTGAGTATGTTTGTATCCTTCCCTTCTGAAGCAAAAAGAGTTTCAGAAAGAAGTGGAGGACCAATGTATTTCTAAAAGTGGTGTGCTACCCATCCTTCTCAAGTAGATATAAGTAACTGAAGTCTGCTGATACTTAGTACACCCACAGGATTCATGTGCTGCTGTACACAAATGTATGGGATAAACAACATTCCTGTCATGACTGCAACATCAATAAAAACTTGTTTTGTAAATGCCTTTCACCTACAGCTGGGGGGGGGGGGGCATCTATTAAGATGAATAAGTGCTGTAATACACAGTTACTGCTAATTACCAAAATATTTTTCTACTAATTGCTGGAAAAACCATAGTAGTTTTAGACAGAGACAATAGTTTGGAAACTACAAAATCACATAAGAATGAGTGAAACTGGCTACTGAGAGCTGGCTCCAAATGCTCGAGTGATAGTTGGGTCATTACCAAGAGTAGAGAACACTCTACCATAATGTCTTCAAGTTTGCTACTATACATAAACATATGTAATTAAAGGGCTGAATCTCAACTCAAAACAGTTGGAAGTCTAAATTATCATTTAAAAAGATGAGTAAGCCAGTAAACAGACAGACTCAACTTTGTGTTCTTGTATGCTAGCCATCTACAACTTGGAATTACACATTTTAATCCTAAAGCTTTCTGTCTTGCTGGGATTAAACATCAGTCATGAGAATTTTCCCCTTTAATATTAGAGGGGATGAAAAACCTTGGGGGAGAACACTTGTTCAAAGCAGCAGAATATGAAAATCAGTAACAGAAACTGACAACTCTGTTCCAACAAGTCTGTAGCACTCATTCGGCCGTTTTTGGATCTATACAGAAAATGGAAAAAAAATGAAATAAAACCAGTATAAAGAAATGCAACGGATGTTTCTCAAGTATTGAACTTCTCTTTTTAAAACAACAAAAAAAAGTCAGGTATATAGCAAAGGTTAACTTTCATCTCCATATCCACAAACAACCTGACAATTCTAAAATGTTAGACTATCTTTTTCAAATAGCTGCTACTATCTAAATTAAGTAGTTATGCTAGTTAAACTCTCCTGAGCAACTCTAACTACAAACTGTATTTCAAAACGTTCTGTTTACTTTACACCATTCTGAACCACAGATGACAAAGTTTGCTTGAAGCTGTAATTACTCTGCAAAGCTGGGAAGCCAATTAGAGGGCCTGAAACCTGCCAGTTCCAAAAAAAAAAAGCACAGATCATCTGTTCAGATTTTATTAAAAAGTTTAAAGTTTGAATTCTATAACTTTAACCCTATAATCACCAGTGGTTTTTTCCTAAATAGATTCATTCAGCATAAAAAATAGAAAGAACACAATTACCATTTTATTATTTCATATATAGAAGCTTTCAACTTCAGCTGAATTTGTTGATATGGCTAGACAAGAATACTAAACATACAAGCAGCCATAAAAAATTGCACTAAAAAATGAACAGAAGGTTGCATATTTGAGAAATTATTTCTAATACAGTCTGAGTTTTAGCACAAAAGATAATTTCCTGTGATTATCATACGATATAAAAGAAATAGTATCAAATCACTGGTTGCACTGTTTAGAATATATGCACTTTTAAATATATACATTGTTATCTATATACAGATACCTATATCTACCTATGTATCTATCTGTTTGTATTACAATTTAACCTTGATTTCTTATTCTTCTCTTGGTCTTTTCTTCACAAGATAAACACTTTTGTCCCATCCTTTGCCTAATCAGTTGCTACTCCCTTTTTTTTTTTTCTTTCTCACATCGAAACTTAATTTAATGAACACACTGCTTACAAATACCTTTTTCCGTTACTCCTACTCTGCACTCCAATTCCACACTTTTCTCTGATGACCTTTTTTGTTAGACAAGTAGTAGACAAGTAGCAGAACTAATACACCATTTTCATAACATTGAGACAGGTACACGTGCTTTTGCTCATGTACATATGAAAAGCGATGGCTTTTACATGTATGTACAAATATATGTGTATACGCACACCCCCACAAACAACCTTACCTTGGTCCTCTCTCGACTCTCCCACTCGTTTACCTACTTCCTAGAGGAAACTTCTTTCCTGAGGCTTTCCAAAAGGCTCTGTCCTTTCTCACTACATTTTATCTATGGGGAGTATGACAGTTTTAAATCCCTTCTTTGGTCCCAACAAATGCAGTTTTCCACTAAAAATGTCATCCCCAAAACTGTTGAACAGATAATTTTTCTCCATTTTCCCTTTGATCTTATCAGTCTCCTCTTTGCATTCCTCATTTCTTACCCAGCTCTATCACACCAAATACAGGTAGCTTTTCAACATGGTCTGTCCCCACAGCCTGCCCTCATCCTTGGTATCACTCTTTATTCAGTATCTAAATGCCAGCCATCCTTCTACTGTTCAATTTCAGCACCATTTCTCAAAAGTATTTTTAATTTCTCTGTTTGCCATAGTGGTGCTCTTTCAAATCCTCCTTAAAACTCCCCTTCACCATGTCTTAAAACACAGGGGGGAGGGAAGGAGGGAGAGAGAAAAGAAGGGAGAAGAAAGTAAAAATCTAACCTTGACAATGGATTAGTTGTTGATGTGCTGAGACCACTGCCTGTACTACAGGCTAATACTGTCTCATTGTTTTATCATACTCCCCCCATCTGTTTGCATCCATCTGCTGTCCCTTGTTTTATATTTGGAATTTTAGTATTTTGGAGCAGGGAATGACTTTTTGTTCTGTATGGGTTGAAATCCCACTTCTGTGGGGCCTGGCTCATGACAAGTACTTACATGTGCTTTGATGATACAACAACATATATGAGTGCATAATAAACACAAAAAACTTAATTATATTCCTTGAAGCTGAAAAGGGTCCATCCATCATGCTGGAAAGACTTTTATTTCCAATACTCCCAAAAGTACTGAAGTAGCATCCATGTTTTTCTGTCATTACAATTAGTTTGCCATTTGCCCCTTCATGCAAAGAGGGAGAATGAAAATAGGAGATTTCTGCATGTTATTGTTGTGTTTTGCCTGGGGTTTAGTTTGTTTTCATGGAAGACAGTAAAATTATACATTCTTCTCTGTCTTTCATGCAAATACCCCAATTTTATTTATGAAACTGGGTGTATCACACTAGCATAAAAACTTTCAGACCTGGCTATAAACTTTGACCTGCCATGCTCATACCAGGCCCTATTTAGAGATAATTGGAAATTACAGTATGCTATACTGGTGTCTGAGAAAGCACTGTCCATTAAAATGGAAGGATGAGACCAAGGAACTCATTTTCATTCATGACCCAAGCCAACAACTGAATCCAAACTTCTAAATCAAATGACAGAATACTAACTATACCACCTAGAAACCATTCATAAAGTAATATGAAAGCCTCCCAAAGAAAATTACTGATCCACTTTTCCAGAAAGCTAAACATTTCCCCATCCAACACAGACAGTAATATTGGTTATACACATTAGATTTGGGTTCAAATTTCCATAGATGCATTTGCATATGCAGTACATTGCACATACATTGCCTTTTTATCCCCACAAGTATCTTCAGTGTTGAATGAACATTACTTATTTAATTGCATCATTATTATTTTAGAATTAAATCTATATTGTAATTGTAAGTATCTACAGTTACATATTCTCTCTGGGTTCATGACATCCAGTGTTGTGACAATTTAAAAAACTGGGACTTTAAACTTAAATTTCACTGAAAAGTTAATTGTGGAGTTGCACACAAGGTCATGTCTAATGCCAAAGTATTTTGATGCATAATTTAATCTCACTTAAAACATACATATATTATTTTCCCACCCATTTATTTAGAGAGTGTCTTCAGAATTCTTTATAGCCCTAACATCACTCCCCTGAAACCTTTTAATTTTCAGATTTTGAAGATTTTTAAATCCCAAAAATAATAAAACCTTGTCTCTGGCCCACTGAAAGATTAAGACTAGGAAAAAGTAGCACAGCTTCTCCATTTAGAATAGCCAAGGTTCATCGATAATCATTTCTGCAGAGAAAAAAAAAATAAAATAAAGGAAAGGTTATAAAAGGTTACCTTCTCACAATAACTAAAATTTGCTTTTTCTTTTCAAAGACAAGAAAAGGGTAGCTGTACCACAGAGTGCTTAGAAAGCACTATCTTTCAAGATAGGAAAGAAATTCCAGGTGACATCATTTTTGGCCAAAGCTCAAAGGCTACTGTGAAAGGATACAGCTCTTCCCAATTATTCCCCATGTAAAGATCAAAATGAAGGCAGAGGGCCAATTCTTAGAGATACCTCATCCCAAATGTGCTATGTGATTACCTACATACTCATTGCATATGTGAGAAGTATTTTCTTATCTGTAAAGCCACAAATGCTCCTTAAGTAGAACTGAAGTAGAATTCTTCCCCACTCTGTTTTCCCTAATAATGACGATGATCAAAGACCACAGTGGTTTACACAAAGCAATGTTGATTCTACTTATGCAACACTGAACCAGTTAAAAACAGCATTGTGAGGCTATGTTGACTGGCGGGGGGGGAGGCACTGAGGGTATACATCCTGTCACCCAGAGTACTAGTTTTGTTCCAAAGAAGCATAATGGAGTTTTAAAAGCCAGGACATTTTTTTCAGGCCTCTGCCTGTACACAGAAGTTATATCAATCGAACCCAAATTATTTTTAAACTGGTTCTGACTGCATAAATGCCTAAGCAAAAGCAATTTACATTAACATATTTTATTTTGCAGTTGAAGTGGGCTAGGAATGCACACCCACTCAGTTACCGTGACTCAGTCAATCAAGAGTATCTCTTTAAGCTACAATAGCTTGATTACTTGCAACTGCTTGTCTCTACCTGAAAAGAGCTGAACTGATTTTGAACCAGCCGATTCAAGTAAGTTCACATTTCTGAATTTACCTCTGAAAACCAGTATCAACCAGGTTTAAGTTTCCGCAATGAATTTCCCACCAATGTAACTACACGGCCTTCCTTTATCTTTAAGCGTATGGTTAAGATACCATGGCACAACTTTTTGTGAGTATACATGTCAGGGCGTGAGCATTAAGGAAGTAAAGGCATACTTCAAATACACAGCTCTTTCTACTCCCAGGTTAAAAAAAGGCAGCTCTGTTTGGTGTAAAATAAGCTGGCTCCACAGGAAAGAGACCAGAGTGATTGCTACACACTACCCAGTGTCACCAGATCCGGGTGATTTGTTCACCCCGGCAGCCTCGCGGCAGCTTTGCAGATGCCGAGCGGGGTGCTCACTGCCGCCTTTCCCACGTGCCCAAAGGCAGGGGAGCAGCGGCCACGGGGGGCAAAATGAAGCCCCTGTCCAGGACACCAAGGGGCCAGTCCTGTATCCTTCCTTGGGGCTCGGCTCCATCCAGCCCCCCTCTGTCATACCCTTCGGGCTGTTTCACCTTCAGGGACATACTTGTGCTCCAAGGAAGAGAGGTCCCTCACCTCCATTTCAGGCCCACGTGGTTCTCCTGCATTTTGGGAGCTGGCAATGGGCTGATGTATGCGAGTGCACGCTGCCTCAGGCTCTTCCTCTCTACGTAAAGCATCTACCTGTTTACACACCCGCTTCCCAATGCCTTCCCCCCACATTTCCTCCCAGATCACCCCAAGGAAAAGGGGTGGCCTCTGGGCACTCCATCCTGTGACAAAACACCACCCAATGAGAAAGGCTTTATTAACAAAGACATTTAGCACTGGAAGCACTGTTAGCAGTATGTAAAATAACTTCACTCTCTCCGGTGTTCCTGTCATTCCCGATGGAGTACGCCGATGACACAAGACCAGGGAGAGAGAACTGCTCAGGTGTGGGACTTTAAAGTTATCTTGGAAGAAATCAGGGAGCCACTCTAGGGAAAATGATAATATGCCTGGGAAAGAGTCTTTTGCAAAAGTAAAGCTGGTGTCACAGGAGTGGAAGGCAGTGGACGCTGGTGGGAAAATATCCATATGATGGAAGTAACTAGTTTGACAGAGCTGGATATAAAAGTTTTAAACTACAGAACAAGTATCATACAAAGCAGAGCTGTGCTAACTTTCTGGTGTTCAACTCCAACAGTAGTACAAAAATAATACCACAGCCTTGGCCTTTTCTGCTTAAATAACAAGCCATAAGCAAGAGCCAAAGATGTCTATCATTTGGAGAACAAAAAGTAGACTGAGACCACACTCTCACTTTACAGATAGCTACAAAGATTACATGAAGATAGGACTGTAAAGACATATCTTTAAGTCCCTGCCAACCTAATCAAGATGGTATTAACAGTGATCTCACACTCCATCTGCCTGGCTAGTAATTTATGAAAAACGTACTTCACTACTACAGGAAAAATATGTTGCACTGCTTGTGGCCACAAACCTACTGCAGCAGCTCAGGAACTCTTGGATGAGAGGCCGTGAGACCAGTTCTTGACATTTACCAGGTACTGCCCATGAGACCTGATTCATTCATACAGCAATTTTGTTTGTTTGTTTGTTTGCTCTACTGATGATCTCATCTTCAGACAGATAAAATAGCTGACAAAAAACTTACAGTCCCTTGCAGTTAAGAGTGTAATACCACACTGTTTTGCTTTTCATCCTGTGATTCTACACAGGTACTTCACTTCGTTTCATGGGTTTCATTTTATGAGTGAAAAATCTCCCTATTCTTGCACTGATCAGCAATCATTTCTGATTAAATTACTACTCCTTTTCCTGCCAGAAAACAGAAAAACTCATCTTGCTTACCAAAACTGTATTTCTTCAATTAATATTGCATGCCTGTTCCTTTAGCTTACATTGCCTAAGAATCAGACCCATGGGGCTTGTTACTTGCAGAAAGGATTTTCTTTTCTTTTCTTTTTTTTTTTTTTTGAGGTTGGGGGCAGGCAGTGGTGGTGATGGTGTCATTTTGGAAAACAATAAGAAATCTTCCAATTTCCATGAAGGCAAAGTTCAGGGGCGGCATTCTAGTATCAGAATTACATAAGATGACCTCTCGGTATCAAAACAAAACACAAAAAAACCCGCAACAGTATCAACACACTGGAATTAATTGCTAATTATGCATTTCTTCGCTTAGCAGAACTACCGTTTAGATCATCCTTGTTGCTGCAGCAAAGGAAGACAGGATATGCAGTGAAGAACATGGTAAAGCAGGACTAAAAACTATACTGTATTTCTACAAATGTTCTTTCTGCTGCGCATTGGGGAAAAAGTATCCACGAAACTACCAACTGCTATAAACGAGTAAGTTAGGATATTCAGAGTAATAACTAAGGAATAACAGCCTATGATCTAGTCAGTTCCTACACATATGAACAACTTAAAGACATCACTGCTTTTTATGCTGAATAGCAACAAGGCAAAATGAGCCTCTGATTTTATTAGAAGGCTGGCACGCTCAATATCATTTGCAAGACTTCTGTCACAATCAGAATATGCAAAGTTTTCCTCCTCTAGTTGTGTGACAAGACATGGGCTTGGAGCATGAGATTATTTTCTTACCAAATAAAACACCCAGATGACTTTGTATACAAAGGCTGTCAGTCTCAAGAACAATTTTATGAAGAAAATAGGTAAATTCGGTCTCAGTAGCAATTGTTCCATCTTCAGCAATGCAGATGAAGGGAACCCTTTCCCTAAGTACACATGCTCTTGTGGCTGCAATATTCCTCTACAAAACTAAACACCGCCATTTATTGTATTGCAGTACACTGATACGATTTTGAAAGAAATTGGGTAAATTTTCTAGTGTTCCTTTGAAAGTTTCTAGCTATGATCCACAGCTCATACTCGGGGAGATTTTTTGCCCCCTTAGTTTTGCTCCTCAAATACTTTCATTTATGTTCAGAAACACTCTTCTACCAATCTTACTTTGCCAGATTAAAAAAATCCTTCAGATTTGTCTTTTAGAAACATTCTTGGAAAACAAGAAATCAAAATGTCTTCACTTTACCCAACAGATACACACTTTGTAGCTTTGCTAATATATGCAAATTGTCTGATTGCTCGAAATTACTGATTAACCAGGCTGGAGAGCTGATTACCTGATTATCCAAGAGAAAAATAATTTAGCATGATTTTGTGTCATTTGACAGTCTAGATAATTTTCTAATTAATTTGAGGTTTCAAGTGAATTCAGAGATACTACTGAAAAAGAGAAAAGAGGTCAATGATCTGAATAAAAGGTAAGCTTTCCAGAAATCTTCTTCTTAGAACAATCATTTGTCAAATCTTATCGTTAGTTACAGACACTTCACACACACACACACACACACACACAAATGAGAACTTAGGAGTTCCAAAAATATTCAAAAACCAACCCAAGGGAAAATCTACAATGCTCTTGTAAAAGTATCTTGTAGAGCTGGACATAAGATTAGTGGTGCACTAGTCTGACACATGGTATCAAACTTAGAGTGTTACCAATAAATTCTTAACTACACATGAAGCAATATGTAGCAGATATTTTGTCAATATGCTGAGAGAATAATAAATACTGGAAATACTTACTTGCCACTGAAAAGTTGTTGAGTGGATATGGCAGATCCACATCCTGGGGCTTCTCCTTATAGCCTATGAAAGAGCCATCTGTCTTTAGCAGGAAATATCTTGGCCGCCAGTTTTTTATATATTCTCCTAAAGGAGAGAAAAAAAATGTTCATTAGGACTGCAGAAAAAAACCTTTGATATAAAAACCATAACATATTATCAGTGTCTAACATTAATTACACCAAAATCTTTTCAGATGCTTTCAATTTACCAAGGAAACCTTAACTTCCTCCAGAACAAGAGAAAATGGAATTGCAATGGTAAGCCTGGACTATACAATGATGCCTCTGGAATAAGAAGCTACAAGCACTGTATAGTAATACTCTATAATTCTAAATTTTATCACACTATATTCTTCAAAATCCTATATCTTTACACCTATAAACAGATCAAAATTTGCTCCAGGCAAAAATAAGCACTACAGCTTGACTTTTAATAACAAAATGAAAACTAAACTACCACAAGGTAGAACATTTATCCTGCTGAGCCAAAGCAAAAGCCATTAATTTCCTCAAAACATACACTAAGCAAATACAAGAAGACAGGGAGCAATAGGAGAACCTACAAAAACATACTTAACAAATATATCTGAAAGCAAAAGAAATAAAAAAGTAGAAGCCAATTACCATCTAAGAGGCAAGTCCACCAATAAACCCACGACCTCTACCTTCCCCCTACACCAGTCTGAGCAGAAGATTCTGCAAGCCATGAGGTATTCAGGACCAGAAACATACAGAACAGGTCAGCAAAGACATGGTAGCTTAATTAATGCCACTTATTCACTATTTAAGGGTGAAAAATGTCTTTAATATCATTATACTTTACAATGCCACATCAAAATCTCAGCAACATTTTCTTTCTTAAAAGTGCAATTACTCAGTCAAGTACAAGTGAGTTTAGATCTGCCCAACTTTTCTGTCTTTGATTTCCATCAACTCTGCAGAGTAAATAATGTACGTACAAGTACTTATTAAGACTTTAAATAAGTCATGTTTCATCATTATACAAGTGAACATTTTAAGAAAAAAAGTGTATTAACAATGCAGAATTTCCAACTGTGCCTAGGACTTCTCATCATTTGCAGTCCAGTCCAGGTGCTGCACTGGTCCTGGTCTAAGCCCAGACCTTCAGTGCCATTTACCATCTCAGCACCCTTTTAGCTGTAGCTACGTAGCTTTTAGACAATTCAAAGGTCAGAAAGAAGTTTACATCCATCTGACATGGAGATTACTCCATTAAAGGCTAATCTAAAAATTCATTAATCACATCTTCACCTTTCCATCACAGCAATCAATTAATTGTCACTGAGTTCCAACACAGGAATTTTTAATATGGCCTTGCTGAACTTGAACACAACTTGTACAGATTTTGATGATGCCCATGGCTTAAAAATCTAACTGCAGCCATTAACATTTCTGATTTTCAACATGTATTTAAGCAGAGAAGCGGGGTAGGGAGTAGGAGATGGAGAACAGGAGACAGTGAGAAACATGAACACCAGGCTATTCGTGCTGACTTACATTTCCTGGCCCTCAGTAGCACAACTCTTCCTATTTAGTCCTGCTTCTAGACAGCAGGGTACCAGCTTGATTTTGTTATCTACACATTTTCATATAAGTAGAAAGAAAACTGAAAAAATCAAAGTGTTACTTAATTTGACCACAAAATTAATAGAGTAGATATAGCACTAGTTATATTTGTATTGACTCAGAGCTTTCTGTCTCAGATCTCTGGTGCTAGTTCAGCTAGGAACATCCCTACTGACATTGCAAATTTGATGAAATCTGCTGTCCTGGTTTTAGCTAGGATAGAGTAGTAGCTTCCTAGTAGCTGGTATAGTGTTATGTCTTGGATTCAGTATGAGAAGAAAGTTGATAACACACTGATGTTTTCAGTTGTTGCTAAGTAATATTTAGTCTAAAGTCAAGCTTCTCAGCTTCTCATGCCCAGCCAGCAAGAAGGCTGGAGGGGCACAAGAAGTTGGAGGGGACACAGTCAGGACAGCTGACCCAAACTGGCCAAAGGGATATTCCACACCATGTGACATCATGTCCAATATGTAAACTGGGGGGAATTGGCCGGAGGGGCAGATCACTGCTTGGGAACTAACTGGGCATCGGTCGGCAAGTGGTGAGCAACTGCATTGTGCATCACTTGTTTTGTATATTCTAATTCTTCTATTATTATTATTGTCATTTTACTATTGTTATTATTATCATTATTTTCTTCCTTTCTGTTCTACTAAACTCTTCTTATCTCAACCCACAAGTTTTACTTTTTTTCCCAATTGTCTCCCCCATCCCACTGAGTGGGGGGGAAGTGAGTGAGCAGCTGCGTGGTGCTTAGTTGCTGGCTGGGGTTAAACCATGACATCTGCATGGACTCAGAAGTTGAAGCCAAAACAAAACCTTATGTTTCAGATCAACCAATGTAAGTTTTAAAAACACTAACATCCGAGTTGCTTTCTTAAACAGACCATAAAAAGAATCTTCTGTACAATTCTAATAAATTCTATCTTATTTAATTGTAACAGTAAGCGACCGTTACGAGAGAAAGTGCCTGTTACTAGGTCTAAAATCTATTAAGATCATAGTCTTATCTAGAAGGTGCATTAACTGGAAGGCAGGCACCTAAAACTACTGCAGAAGAGTTCAAGGACAGCACGCAGAGAATACCAACATGCCTAAAACAGGTCATCCACCCAACAGTTCAGGTTTCAAAGAGAGTCCTCCTTTCTGCAAGGAATAAACTGGATAAGCAGACTGCTCTAAGAATCAGAGCTGATAGTGTAAGTACACTCATTAGACACTTCAGGAAAGAACAGAAGCCTTCGTTCACTTACATACACACTCTTCAAACTAAACCTGCAGAAAAGGAGACCGTTCTAGCAGGTGCCCTTAGAGACCCAGCACACACTTCCCTTATCACTGACTCCCTCTCCTCCTCTTAGGACAACACTTTAGATTGCATTTGGCTTCTACTAGGTACTCAGAGTCTCTTCAGCAGAAAACTGAACAGATTTTTGATCATCTATGGAGTTATGCAGCTGATGTGCTGCCTGGAGAAAAAACATTAGAACAGTATGACCAGCACTTCCAAGCTCCTCTGAAGAGAGCTAGCGACTTTGGACAAAAGCTAATCACAAGAAGATATAAATATTGAATGATGGCTAAGTACCCGTTTATCCATGAGCACAGCTGTACCTCTGTCTTCACCTTGCAAACTATAGCCAGACACAGGACAGGTAATTTAAAAGCAATTGCAAAACACTATGGCTTCATAAGGATCTATATATTTCTTTCACAGACATTTCTTTGAAGAATCTTTCTCCTAAATGATTCCCCAACAGGAATCATGGACAGACTACTTTTTCAAGACGTCTGTACAAACACACACACAAAAAACCCACCTAGTTTTGTCTTGAAATGACCAATATTCCAACCCCTCTTCAAGGGCTATACATGAATATTTATCATCTGCCCTTTATTTATTTTGTAATTTAATTAACAAATGGGTGAACACTTTTGAAGACTAAAGTAAACAGTGGTATCAGTGAACAGTTCACTTAGCTGCTCAAGTGGTTTAATGGCTCTCAAGTTGCACTCTAGGTGCTCTCTTCTAACTGCATTCCTTCTACATAATCTGCTTAAAGACAGAAAAACATTTTAGTCCATACTTCTTAATACACATGTGCTTACTGAACTGCTTTGAAAGAGGAATCTTCCACACAAAAAATACTAAAACACAGCAGAATATTTGAAAAGAAAAAAACACTTCCACAACTTCTAACTTGACAGCCCTGCATTTGGTTGTTTTTTTTTTTAAAAAAAGCATATTTTACCGTATAAGCAATATTTAATTACTTTAAAGATATTTGGAGTGTATGTTTATCAATAACCTCAACATAAGCAAACAACAGGAAATTTACATCTGAAATTCATTAATTCAAGTGAAAAGAAATTCCATGAGAAAGGAGAAGTCCAGGCAGGCTACACAAACCACAAGATATCCTGACAATTTAATGAAATGGAGCTGTGGTACTTAAAAAAGCAGTGGATCTGCCATAGAGAATTAATCAGTTTGTACCCTGCTTCCTGCTGAGTTAATGTAAGCTAAATTATTATTTTGCTTAAATTTACACCCTTTTAAGTTGAAAAACATGTTCTTTTAGGATCTGTTTATTAGACCGTAAGAAGAGGTCTCTAATTTAAACGATTGCAGCGAAGAAAGCCAAGCAATTCCTACTTCATTTTAATTGTAGTCAAAGTTTTTAAAGCTACTTGAGAAAAGAGGCACTAGAATATGTATCTCACAGATATATGCAGATAATAAAAACATACACACAAAATACAAATTTAGAATCAGTTTTAGGTTGTTGGGCTCTGCTTTTTTAATAACTACCAAGAGAATACACCCAAAAGATGAAATAAGACAGCAGTACATTCCTGAAGCACATGAAAATGTAATCTGATCTTCATGCAAAAAGCACCCTCATAACATGCAACTCTTTAATTAATGTTGTATTTAATAATACACTGGCTAACAACAGTAACAAAGAATGCTTAATGAAGGTTTGTTTAGAACATGACCCTCGCGGCTGGCTCTGTATTCACCTCTGTACTGCAACCTTGATGATTTTTCTTTTTTGCCTTTGACAGCTAGTAACAAGAATCCTGCCTTCAGGACATTTCACAAAGTATGTTTATTCTAGTGATGCAATGTTTGTAGTTTTGATACTGCTGAGGAGCTTCACAAAGAAGAGCTTTCTAAGAAACCACATGAGTAGTCAACAAATTCGTGTTAGACAAATGTATCACTCTAAGTTTGTAATTTTTTTTACTTCACCTCAGAACTCAAACTCTCTCTTCGAACATACACTTCACCTCAGATTTGATGGTTGCTATTGTTATTCCCACCACTCGTAATCCTTAACCATATGGAAATTTAGCAATTCTTGAAAAATTATTCAGTAATTTAAAATTAATCTTATTATTTAAAAACTTTTTTTTTAAAAATCACTTTTGCAAAACATCTACATTTTTCAATATGTAAATGGTTTTAGAAGTGTGAAGGAAATGTCTTTAATATACAGTGCTGATAAGCAACAGAAACCTGAGTTCAAAAACTTGCTTCCTTAAAAGAAGCAACAGCTGCCATACAGACATAAGTGAGATTTAAGGGAAGGGAGGGGGGGCAACAACCAAAACCCAAACCCCCTCCAAGTAGAGAACAACAAAAATCTGCCTCTTGTCTGTGTCATCAATTATCAGTTTACTAAAATGGATTTAAGGGAAATAATACAGAAATATTGTTCTCCCATCTTTTTTCTTTTTCTTTCCTTTTTGAGGCACTTTTCTGTTAAATCAAACTCCCGTTCCCCTGCACTACCATTTAATAAACAACAGGGGGATGCGGGGGGGTGGAGCGGGGAGAAATTAATTTATCTAAGAGCATTAAACAAAATTATATAAAATAAATAAAACAACTTAACCATATGCAATTTTTCTTTAAAAGAAACAACTGTAATTAATGTCAGGTCAAGTAAAGTATCACAAGTAATGCCAGTGGTTTTGAGATTGAATTTACTTACCTTGGCCCTCTGAGGGCAGTGTTACCTAACACACGATTAGAAGCATCAGCAGACTATTTGATTAAGTCAGTAGACACTAGTAAATGTAAAGCACTTCTATTAAATATTTATTTCTGATTTCATGATAACAAATTTGAAATACAGTTCAAAGATACTGTAAAAAATAAGTGTTTGAAAAACCCAAAAAGTATACCTGTCCTCACAATTCGATATATGTCCTTCAATCTAATGAAATGTGTAATCCGACATTATGCAGAAGATTTGACAAAATCCTATTGCATACCAAAAAATTAAGTAAAACTGTGATTTTTCCTAATGTGCCTTAGCATTTTAAAAGTTATTTTTATTATATACCCCCTCCCAAGTATTTGCCGGCAGTTCAAAGAAAAGCAGAATTTGGAACTAACGCTTTCTGATTCTGTCTTTTATACTGCGAGACAGTGATTATTTATTTATACTAACTGTTTTCCCACAGTTCCCAGTAATGCTAAATGACATTTTGAGCACATCTGCACTTACATTAGACAAATTAATTTTTCCAGTCACAACTGGGAAATAGGAAATATTTCATGCTATGCGTGGGCATCGGCTCATACCACAACTAAGCTTCCACTAAGTTTCCTGCAAATTGGGGAATTAAGGTGAGAAAGTTCAAGTGCCCTTCACTGTCCATGACATCGCAACGATCCAGTGCAGATATAAAGACTGGTCAATTTATGTTCAGCTATTCACAACTGCGTGGCCAGGAACCAGTGAAAACCACACAGATGTTAAAAGATTTTGCAGAAGGCAGCAAGCAGCCTCAGGAACAAGCTTCTAGGGAAGTTCCTCAGCTGAGCAAGAGGAGAGGAAGCAGGGACAACGCTCTCTCCTCCACACCAGCCAAGGTGCACTGAAGAGCAGGTGGGATCTTTTTTCCTGGAGCAGCAGTAGGCAGCGATCAAAGACAAGGGCTCCTACTAGCAAAACAGAGTCCATCCAAGCAGAGAGGTGCGGTCACCAGGCAGGGCGAAGGCACAGCGTGGCTCTCCATGCTCTCAGCATGCACCTCTGCAGCTAAAGTGACAGGGAGGACCAACCTCCTCAAAGGAAAGTCTCTCCCTGCTCTTACTGCGGGGTTTTCTCCGGCTCAGGTTCTGAACGCAACCTACAAACGTGTTGCAGCTAGAGGCTCACTAGGGTTCCAACCACCAGCTGCCCTGACTTTTTCATTATGACTATGGGAGTGAGTCACTGTCCTGTCTTGTATAAATGCAGCAGTACTTCAGCTCCTGCTGTTTATTCAACCCTTTCCTGTGACATTAATAATCTTTTCTCTAAAAATCTAGAAGAAAATATTGAGTAACAGAGAGACATACCGCTATTTAAACATAAATGCAGTTTTCAAACCGGGCATCTACAATATCCACACAAAATTACTGATGTGTTTTGGCATCTCATGGAAGATAAATGTTCCCCGCACATACTCAATTTTCATATGCACAAAATTTTGTCCTTTTAAAAAATCGTACCAGAAATCCTTAGTTAGCTGACATCCTGACAAATTGAGAATTGACCTTTACCATGTCCATTTTGAGCCAACAGGAAGAAAAACTTGCCAGTTTCAACATCACTCTCACTTCCCCTTCATTCTTGAAGGATAAGAATTAGAACAATAAATAAATTAAATAGAAGTTGATATTAGCACATGCTGTCTGGAATAACAGAGTCCTGTATTACATCAGCATCCCTGAACAACAAAGGAGATTACTATTTTCTAAATATGCCTGCTATTCAGGAATGGAAAACCAAGGTCTATATCCTGGAAATATTCAGGGACACTGCTCACATTTTCTAAATTTCTCTATTGCATAAGGCTTTATAGGATCAAAGCCCAAAATCCTATGCTATTTAGGTGCTCCTCAAAGCAGTTTTGTAGTTTTTAATAGTGTTGAGATGTATTTGAGGTAAATGCAAAAAAAAATTTTAGAATATTGTCTCACATATTTTTGTCTATAGCTAAAAAACTTCACATTCTCAGTACTTTTAAATATTTATAATTTTTTACATAGGACTATCAGCATCAAGTGGTACTTTGTATAATAGAAAAAATATGACTTTCCTTTCCTCTGTCTTCATCAAGTGCTAGTAGGCCGAAGGATCTTTTTCAGATTTTGAAAATGTTTTAAGAGTAGGACAAGTATACAACTATTCATCTATAAATTACACTGAATAAGACAGTCAGCTACAGCAGCAACGATTTAAATTCATGTACTTGGTACAAATGTATATATTAAATCAGACGATTAAAATGTAAATGCTTTTTACATGTAGCTAAGTTGAATTCAACATCTTCTTATATTCCCTACTTACAACATTTTGAAAAACAGCCAACTCCAGTTTACACAAGAAATCTCAAACTTTCCATTGTTTGCAAAAGAGTATGATAAGTTTGACAATACCATCATCATTCAGCTGAGTTTCTTTGACAGGTTAATGTGTTGTCAAAAATTATGTGGCTTTCCCCTCTTAAAACGGTGTATTTGCTAGCATGTTTTCACAAAGCAAACTGTCTCACTTTTAAAACTGGCACATTGCAATAATTCTAAAATAGCTCCTCTGAACTTCCTCCATGTCAATAGGAGTGCTCCTAGCCTCAGACCTTGCCAGGTGCCAAAAAGCTAGCACCAACATCGTTCATCTACATGTCTTCCTCAAGCACCTCGCTAAAGTCAACCTTTTTGCTTTATCATTTAGCCCACATCAATTGCAAAGAATCAGCCCAAGATACGCAGAACATTCCTCAAACTGCTTGAGTCAAAAGAACAGCTCCATTACTGCTGTACACATCAGGAGAACTCTTTGGTTGCATGACAAGCTTCACAATAAGCAGCAATGCAGCACTACTCAGAGGAACTTGGGCTTCACACCAGCAGTGACAGAGCACAAGAAACGGCACAATTCTGTGGAGAAGAACCAACAACCCAAGAAACAAAAAGCAATTCTCCATTTGCAGTGCTGTTGACCTCTGTCTAGGCTCAGATGCAGGTATCGGTACTTGGGTAGGAGGCACCCACACCTGAATTTTCAGTTAAAATTAAGTTGGCATAATCCAAAACTGACTTCTTGCACTCTGCCGCAGTGATGACAAAAGGGGACAGCAAATGCTCCCATCAGTAGTTATTGTTATCAATGACCTACAGACCTGATGCTTATTAGACCTAAGAGGGAAGACACAATAAAAAGGGGTTCCTTCACTTTTGTTCAGGGCTTGGTGGGAAGGGGTGGTTAGGTTCATTCAGGTAATATTTAAGTCATGATGTGACTGATCAAAAAACCCTGTTATATACTGATAACTGGAAGACATATCTGCAGTCCACAGCCATAGTGCACCTCAACCATTATTTCATTTTCCATTTTTAAGTTCAGTACGGATATCAGAATGTTGAATTTCACATAATATTAGAGAAGAAAATTCTTTTTTTTTTTTTAAAGTTTCCATTTTTATCTTTACAGTAAGAGATCACCTGGGTAAGACAATGCTTTTGTTTAGCCTTTCTGGGCTAACTTAATTTCCCTCCATGCTTGTATCCTTCTTCACTTTTTTTTCACATTATCCTGGTAACTCAGCAGCAGCAGAAATCACCGAACAAGAAATAAGAAAGGATTTTAGTGGAAGAAAGAAAACTGTATTCCTATAGAGCAATCCCAATTTCTCAAACAGGAAAATATAAGTTATGCCTGACCAACTCCTTGCCTTCAGAGAAAGAACTGAAAATAAGATCAAGTGGAAAAGAAAATTAGTTGCTAATCTCATTCTAACCCCTAGCATTTACTTGTCTACTATATAATACTAGACAATCACCAATTGGCACTTTCTGCATAAGAAAAGCTTAGGATGCAATAGTAGGGGTATGCAACGTATCAGTCTTGAGGTAGACAGACAAAGCTAAGTAAGAACTTGTATAGTACCTGTCCACCAAATGTCTGAGACTGAAATAACTGCATTACTCTTTCCACTTCCACAAGTACCAAATTTATTAAGTTGTTGGGTTTTTTTTAAACCCATCACACGGAGAAATCAAAAGTTTTCTTCCCTACAAGAAAAGGCTCTTTTTAGGAATAAACAACGGAGGGAGGGAAGATATTAAACTCCTGAACTAATTAGCAGAAGTAAAGGAGGCGGTGGGGGACAATGATAATTAATATGTACCCTCCTCCTAACCAAATCTCCACGTACATTCATTCTGTATATGCACACACAACAGCAGCATCATAAACCGTCTCAAGTTCTTGCCATTATTCAGTTCGACATCTGCACATGTTTATGCGTCTCTCCAAACAACCTCTTGAACACCCTGCTGGAGCTGTCATTTTTTTCTTCTCCCTATCTGGCAGATGGCAAGTCAACAATCGGCATCAACAGCAGCCGAATATCTCCCCCCTCCATCCGACCCCCCTAAACAGACACAATAATAACTTCTTTGTGCTTCCCCACAATGCAGCTGCTTAAACCATTTCGCTACAAGGCTGCTTTGCCTTAAAAAAAAAAAAAAAAAAAAAAAAATCCCTTCTGTCAAGTCTAAAAAGCAGCATAATGTTAAGCAAGCTAAAGCCACAGCACAGCTGCAAACGGGCAGACACATTGACAGCTCCTCCCTTAACAAAGCCCTGTGAATTGAAGGGGGTTCATCTGAGGCTCACACAGTAATTAGTATAAAAAAGTCCGACAGCCCCTATTATGCTAGGAAAAAAAAACTGGACAGAACTGGGCTGCTGTTTTGCGTCAAGAGTTCTGCTGCAGAGTAGATAAATCATGTTGGGTTTTTTTCCTCTCTTTTTAAAGACAGTAATAAGGAGGATGAGAGAAGCTAATTTGAAAACTTGGACACAGTAATTGTACCATATGGTGAGCATTTATCCCTTCTGAAATACACGCTAACAGTCACTTACATGCACAGTGCTTTGTTTTACAGTTGTTATTCTCTCTACCATATTCATAAAATGGATCTGAATATCCGATACTCCAGAGAAGTTGGGTGTAATTAGCAGCAAAACTGCCTCAGCTTAATATATTGGCCTACCATAGCAATCTAGTTAATTGCAGAAAATCCCATGCCCCCAAATTTAAATAGTGTCCACTTCAAGGATTTTTTTATTTCTCTCAAACTGGCTAAGTATCACACATAATAAAGTTCAGAGAAGTAATTTATTGACACTAATACTCCTTGATACTGTTGGCTCTAAAACACATGAGCGGGAGGTATTTTCCTTTTAATCCATGCAGTACAGAGGAATTAATTCAAGAACCATTTAACAGTAACCACAAAATATTTCAGTTCCATCATACTTGGGAAAGAAATTGCTCCGTAAACTTAAAGGTGAAACTGAACTTCAGCACGGGACACGGGAGGGAGACAAAGACTTCAAATCCACTCCCCCACCTCCACGCCCATTTTCTTCCTGGACCCTATTTTGCAGTATTTTTGCTAGCAATCCAAACGCTTCATTCATAAGGATCTTCAAAATTTGGAAAATATACCTTCCAACCCTCAGGGTCTGCTTGCTTTTTACCACATAATTCCAGCTTTTCACCCTGTTGATGCCACCAAATCATCCTGGAATCACAGAAGATAAGGAACCAGTTGGGTGGAGCTGGGAAAATGTAGGTTTCTTTAAATAAAGAAAACAATGTAGTTAAATGACAAAATTAATAAATCTTAGAAGTACTGCTTACAGCAAATAAGATATAGTGAACTTCCAAGCAATGGAAATAAAAAAGTCAAGAAAAATAAAAGATGAAAATTTGGTGAAAAATTAACCAGACAGAAAATGAAGTCTGCCGCTGAGGATAATGGTACTTGCAAAGAACCAGAATGGTTTCTTTCTATCGGTCTTTACATCAGAAGTCGACACTGAAATCTGCTTCAGGTAACAGACAAATACTTTCAGTGTCTCTAGATCAAAAAGGAGGTATTGGAGCAGAGTGCTAGGTACGAAGTGGTCCCAGAACTGGGCAGAATACATCCACAATTACTAAGAAATTGTAAGTGAGGTGAAAACTACTGGCAAAAACCAGCTACCCTTCAATGATGACAGTTAAACTGAAGGATTATAGATGGAGAATTATGCCCCACGCCCCCAAGAACAACCAAAAAAAACCTTTTAAAAAAAAACAAACAAAAAACCCACACTTGAAAATGTCAATTGGCCGGATGGTAATCTAAGAAAACTGCTTATAATTCTGTTTTTAATCACACACTTAAATAATGCAAACTGACATAAGATAAACAAGGCAGCACTGTCTTTGAGTAGAAAAATCATGCCCATCATACATATGGGATTTCTTTAAGAATGTCAAGAAAATAAAAGGGATAAAGACTAACTGAAACAATTTATTTCAACTTTTAAATACCTTTTAATAAGTTTAAGGAAACAGTAGTTGTGTGGATGATAAAAGCTGTGTGGTGGAACAGAACAGAAAAAGGAAACTAGGTAAAAGGAAGAGAGCAAAATAGGATTACACAGTCAAATTTCAGTCTGTGATGCTCTATAGTTCTCTGTTAGGAACACTTTTGGTTAATATATACAACAATGATCTGGGATCACCACTGCATATACTGCAAGACAGTAAAGCTATTCAAGTTTATTAAGAATGTGAAGAATTTGAGAGTGGCAAAACTATCGCAGTGAGCTGAGAAACACCAGATGAAATACAGTGAAGAATTACTTGAATTAATAAACAGTTACTGAAATAACCTGAAATACTCATACACTGTGTTTAATTTTAAATTAACCACTAAAGAACAATTAATTTAACCTTTGCTTAAGTATGCAGTACTGAGAAGAGGGAAAGAAAAATATTATCATTTGTTAAGTTACACAAATTTAGGAACACTGAAAATATTATTATTCCATGATAAACAAATAAGTTACAGTTTTGCTAACTATATTTAAAAAAAAAATTACAAGAGAACAGAAGGGCTTCAGAGACAAAACACACACACACACACACAAAAAAACCCACACCAAAAAACTGGAGTTAGAGAGAAGCAGAATGAGGAGAGAAAGACTGGATTACGCTTCGATTTCAAAGGAAGGACTACGAAAAAAGGATTTAATGATACAAGTGGCCAATAGTAGAATATCAGTCCTCTCACAGGAACACATTTTCAGAAGAGTTCAAGAACAGATTTTCAAACATTCAGCACCTACAGTTCTAGCTGGATTCTGTAACATCACCACGCAACCAACGGTTTGCACCATGGCAATGCCAGCCACTCTCCCACCGATTCAGCATCCAACACCTACTAGCACCTTTAGAAAAAGCCAGCCCCCCCTTGAATGCTGTAAGGCATCTCCAAACTTGTGTGAGCACTTTTTCTTAAAAAATCAACATCTCGCATTCAGGAACTTGGAGTTAACATTCAACATAGGCAGGTTCTTCCTTTAATTGCTATGCATTTTTGTCCTGGCACAAATCTGGTACTAGCCAGGGAGTATTGATGGTGAATGAAAGTCCCAGTCCTTGGCCAATTTGGTTCACCTTAAATACAATCTACTACCAGCAGAGTGCACTGGGAAGGTGAGGAACACTTGTGAAGGAAGCGTGCAGTGAATCCCATGTCCCGTTCCACTGGGTCAGCACTGGCATCCATGCAGCTGAGGCAGATCTACAAATGATCTAACTGAAAACACACCCCAAGACAAAAGGTTTTGACCAGATCAAAACAATTTCAGCCCACTGTACAGCTAGTATCAGCACAAAGGAGAGACGGGGAATAATTGGCTGAGGGAAAGAAAGATGCAAGGGAGAAGGGGCATCAGCGTGAACTTCATGCAAGATTAACTACTGATTAATCAGACTGCTGGTCTACCTTGTGATTGCAATTCTTGTTTTCCAGATAAGCCAGAAAATCAGGTTCAAGTGATTCAAATTTCCAAGATCAACTGCATCTCTAAGCAACAATGCCACAATAGTTCTGACACAATATTAAACCAAGAATTTCCCTACTACAATTTCACATTCTATACAAGCAAAGTATATTCTGACATACGTGTCCAAATATATTCTGACAACATTTTCTTCACACATGTACACAGAAATTATAGATAAAAAATATGTAAACTACAAGGAATATGTACAAATCTCTGTACTCTGGCAAATAATTGAAAAATCACTTAAAATTCACAATTTGAAAAAAAGCTAGAAATACAATACTTTGACATCTATTTGTGAACTAGTTATTACAATTTAATGATATTAACAAAATCTTAGCAACTCTGAGATCCCAATATAAACTGGTATTTTGGGTTAGCTCTGCAATACTTCCCATACTAGAAACAGTACCATGAAGATAAGAACAATTTGGTCAGTATTTTCTTAAATTTGCAGACTATAATTAAAGTAATAGAAGCTTAAAAAAAAAAACCTCAAGTTTTTAACCTCAGGATTCTACATATTTCTAAAATATTTCACTGCCTTAAAATGAATAAAACTGCTCATAACACCCACATAAGAATCATAATACAGTTCAATTTTAATATACATATTTTACAGTATTTTATCTTGCATTATTTTATTATATTACAATTGCAATAAATATTCAGGCAAGTGAGATGTTAAAAAGCCTTTTGCTTCAAGTTTTTCCAGTCCTCTGAATTAAAAGAAAGCTTGACTGATAAGCAGAAATGCAAAATTCTTAGCCCTGCAATTTTACTAGCACAGAATTTTTGCTTCATTTTCAGTCACTTTAGAAACTTCTAAAACAGAGCTATAAATTATGGACCCCAAAATTCCAGCCACAAGATGAAACTGAAAGATGAGACTGACCTGGATAAGACCTAATTTTATCTAGCCAGTCTCAGGATGGCTTTGTTACTGTTTTTCTGCTAACAGACACACATTTTATGGTTTCTCTGCTATGAGCATACTTTTTTTTCCTAATCTGAATTACTGAAAAGGTTTTAATGACTTAGTCTCCAAAATAGTTTTGATGCAAACAGCAAACTACTAACTTATAGGATGACCTCAAACAGATCTCAGCAAATTCTACAAGTTGTTTTTTTTTTTCAATGCAGGAGTCAAATTTCATACAAGAGAAAACACTGATAATCTCCTCCTACATCTGGCCTTTCTGAAATTCTGATTATACATACAGTAATTAACAGGCACCAAATATTTAACATTTGTGACACCAAAATAATAGGGACCAATAAGGAACTGTAATTTTCAAAAAATATATTTGCATTATTATTGAATTAACAAATTTGATATTGTTTAGTGGATGTTTTCCCGTCTAGAAAGTAAACAGCACAATTTTCTAATTAATAAAAACAAAATGGAAACTGACTTACAACACTGACTTCAAAATCCTTGTGAAAGTCTGTACTGGTGATGTCACAAATGCTGTCACATCTGAGCGGGTATTGTCTGTAGAAGGTTCAGAAATGTCCATTTTAATCAAAACATTTATTAGAGGTAGTTGTGTCTTTTGTTTTTATTTTAATGAATTACAGAATTCCTTAAGAATCATAGTTGCAACTCCCTTTAAAAACAATAAGTCAGGTAAAATCTAAATAGCTGAAATATAAGAATCTGATCTATAATGGATATAGAAACCCATTTAAGAGCAAGGGGAAATCCATACTTTATGCTTCCATCAGCCTTTAATAATAATGTTTACATAACACTGGTATAACACTCACATTTTCCAATTTGCTTAAAATGAACTACAGATTATTTCCTCAGAATACTAAAGTGCCAGTGATATAGTGCTACAAGACGGAAAACACAATTTCTCCAAGCTTGCAGTTGTTTTTAAATTAAACTTTTTAACTTCATGATATTTCGAAGTCACATATTATCTGCCATTTCTCTCCACTGCAAAACACCAACTACTATGTAATTTTTCTTGACATAAGAAATCCTCACATCACTGGTCCAAATCCCAGAGACAGGGACACTTGTTCATTTAGATGCAAGTTGTAAGTGTCTGAAAAAAACCTTTTCCTTCCCTCCTTTTTCCCTGTGCAATCTGGGAGCATGGCACCACCAAAAGGACCATGTTGTACGATGGGAAGGGATTTGAGCTGTGTAGGTGCCTGAAGAACTCTTAAACATTCATCTTCCTATTTAGAGCATTTATAGCATAACTATTTATATACTTAAGTTTCTTTTGAGGCAAGTGATCTATATTCTATAATCATTTTATGTGCCCAGTAAAGATAACCAAACAAAGAAAGAAGCCTTTCTAATAAAGACTTACAGTGAGAAAAATAAATTCAGGTACAGAACTTCTTAAAACATCTTTTAAAATTTCCTATCTGTGACATAGGAACTGGAACAAATGACAACGGAATAAAGCTATGCTTTTATTTCAAATTCCAAAGAGGGAGAAAAAAAAAAAATCTCATGCCAGAATGAGGTATGAGGACATATGGGCAGTCTATCACCTGACTACCAAACAGCAGTACTAAAGCTGACACATGTTTGTTAATCCCGAGAGGTAAAACGCTGCTTTGTCTTCCGGGGGTCGTGCTGCAGATGAATGCCTGTTATGATGCTGATGCATTTTTCCATGCTGACGTTCCCCGGGGAATTTGAGTTCCCCATCAGGGAGAAGAGACACAAATTTTTCATCTCCTCTAAAAGTCTTCCATATTTTTGTTTACCAAGTGTGCACATTAAGAATAGCAAGCATCAGCAGCACAGCTGAAACAGTTTTAACAAAAGCTTTTCTTCTGGATGTCTACAGTTTAATTCAGTTAAATTTTATACCAAGACTATTTAGTTTTCAGTGACAGCTTGATCTTGTACCAACACATCAGAGTTTGATAGGGAATGACTGAAATTTAGTGACATGATTATTGGTTACAGACAGCAAGCCCTCTTCAGACAATCCAAGATGATTAAGGGGAGGAACACTTCCCAGAGATCTGGCCATTCTCTCATGTACTTTTTATCCCTATATGGGGCAGAATAAGGCAAGGTCAAGGGATCAATGATCAGTAAACTATAGAAACACTCTAGTCCTCTACAAGTTTCTCATTCTCCTGAAATAAGTCTGTTTTCAGACTCCTCTAGTTCCAACAAAACCCCTCAGAGAATTCCAGGTGCAATTTTTCATTATACCTTGGCTGATTCAGCTGAGGAGGAACCCTGCCGCCTCCTCCTCCTTCCAGTCCTGCAGTCCAGTGCTTTTCCTTGTCTGATCTGCCACTTGTGCAGCTCACTAGTCCCACAGAAGAAAAAAAAAAAAAAAGAAGAAAAAAAAAGAGCAGGAGGGGGAGAAGGGCAGGAATAGGGCAGTTTCCTGCAAGATCAGATAACTGACCCCATCAGCTGGCAAGTCATATTCTTGCTAAATTCATCCCAAGGTGGCAAGGGGGTATGTTCCAGGCAGGGTCTATCTGAACCTCCTCCTTCATTAGCAGCATACCATTAGATCTGATTAGGTATAAAAAGAAAACATCCTCTGGATGCTGTTTTCAAAACTTCCCTCTCTCCCTGACACACTGGGCATCTGTTTAAAGGATCTGATTATGTGAGTAACAAGTGGGAGGGCTGTATGTGTATCTATTGTTGATTGTACAAGCACCACAGCAGACAACATCCAGCTTCTTGTTGCAGCCTCTGTTTCTAAAAGGATGGTCGTGCTGCCTGGTTGCATCCTTCATGCGCATTTGCTCTTTAGGTGCAAGTGCAGAAATAGTAACACTCCTGCCTTCATTTAAGGAGGAAAATTAACAGTGACTTACACAATACTGTTAGCTTTCTCTCTTTAAGTCTGTATTTGTGCTACCTCAAACACATTTTTATTCTTAACCAAGCAACACTCCACTCACTAAAGTGCCTTTACAATGTCTTTAAACAACTCCATTTACTTAACATGTCAAAACAATATTAAGAAATTACTTGATTACCATGAATCAGTACCTTCACATAGAAAAGTGTAAAGGACTAATGGGCTTAACTTAGTATAATGAGAAAACACAAATACACAGCAAAGGAAGTATGTGGACACTCCACATTCAATAAGAGAGCTCTTACTCTCCATGATATTGAGTATGGAAGTGCCAAAACGGTGGCAACAGCACTACCCAGCTAAGAAAGACAATGAAACACACTAGGAACTACAGTAATTTTATCTTTTAATATTGATACTATGTTTCTCAAACAGCATGTCAGCGGTGACCTCAGCAAAGAGCAACTGGATTTTTACTGTTTCATTTGAGTAACACTGAGCAAATCTTAGACAAATTCTCCACAAGTTTACATTTCATTGCTAATCTGAGTATCTCGTGTGCAATCTGTATAGGACGTTTTGTGATGTTTATTCATGGTAACACATATTTTAAGACAAAAAGGAACATCTCATCATTTCAGTATGACCTCTTCAAGGAAACAGGCCACAGAATTTTCCCCCGTTTACACATATACTGGTAAAAAACTATTTGGTTTTTAGTGCTTATCTTCCAAAATGTGCTCTGTCTTGTCTTGAGGGTCTCAAGATGCTCTCCTTAGTATTTTTCAATCTTTCTCTTAGTCACTCTCATCTTGGTTCTGAATACATCTGGATTCAACATTCAGTCATAGAGCTCCATTACTCCTTATGGTGCTACATTAAAGAGCTCTTTATGTTTCCCCATTAAGGCTCTTTCTCATGGCAAGGCAATCCCATACCCCTCAACATCGACACAGGTTCCCAGAATCTAAAGTCATTCTCTCCAACACTGAAAATATTATCATTTTTCTTCTCTATTTCTCCAGGATGTAAATATTCATTTTAATATTAAATATTAAAAGAGAAACTGGAATGGAACTCATAATTCCCATCTCCATGTGCTAATTTACTTCTCTGTATTCTTACTACGCATCTTGAGAGGCTTCAAGAAAACCATTTTCTGCAGAACTTGACTAGGAACTCTCAGGAGTTACAAGCACTGAAGAACACAAAGATTTTATTTAACTCAGTGGGTTTCAAAATGTCGTGGTTTAACCCCAGCCAGCAACTAAGCACCATGCAGCCACTCACTCACTTCTCCCCCACTCAGTGGGATGGGGGAGAAAATTAGAAGGAAAAAGGTAAAACTCGTGGGTTGAGATAAGAACGGTTTAATAGAACAGGAAAGAGGAAACTAATAACAATAACACTAATAAAATGACAATAGTAATAATAAAAGGATTAGAATATACAAGTGATGTACAATACAATTGCTCACCACCCGCCGACTGACACCCAGTTAGGTCTCAAACAGCGATCCCCCTGCCCCCACTCCCCCCAGTTTATATACTAGATGCAATGTCACATGGTATGGAATATCCCTTTGGCCAGTTTGGGCCAGCTGTCCTGGCTGTGTCCCCTCCCAGCTTCCTGTGCCCCTCCAGCTTTCTCGCTGGCTGGGCATGAGAAGCTGAAAAATCCTTGACTTTAGTCTAAACATTACTTAGCAACAACTGAAAACATCAGTGTTATCAACATTCTTCTCATACCTAACTCAAAAACATAGCACTATACCAGCTACTAGGAAGACAATTAACTCTACCCCAGTTGAAACCAGAACACAAAATTTTTCAGTTCATGGAACCCTAACATTTTCCAGCAGAAACATGGAGTCCTAAATACCAAGAGAAGTGCTGTGTCCTATACACTGGACACGTTGGCTGGGGTTTTTTTCAGTAACCTTTTGTAGACTCTCCCAAAGCATTCCACAGATCCCCCTGGACCGGCAAATAAGATGGAAACTACTATTATTACTTTTAACTACTATTAACTTATTATTTAAAATAATACTACTTCTCCAGTGGAAGATTTCTCCATCTCCCAGGAATCTATCTGAATGCTTCATGAGTAGGTTTAGCACCGGGATGGAAGAAAGCTGCCCAAGTAAATCTGATATGCAAATATTCAACATCAACAGAAAAATATAGGTAAAAATAAGAAAAAGAGTAAAAAAAAAAAAAAAAAAAAAGGCAGAAGACCAGCTCAAAAGACCTTACAAACAGGGAGAAGACTACTGAAAATACTGTAAGGCCAGAAAAAACGGCTGCCACAATTCTAAAAGAAAATAAAGTATTTCTCCCTTCCTCTCCCTCCCCCCTTGCCAAAATCTACCTGGACATCTTAATGGAAAAGTTAAAAGGTGATTATAGGGAAAAGGTCAGTATTAAGAATGAAAAGCTTGCCCAAAAAAATAAGGGGAAAAAGGAAAGACAATAAAATATGTCAGGACAATGTAAACACACAAATTTAAGAGAGGTAGAAAAGAATTTTAAGAGCTTCTTGCAAATGTTCATCATCAAAACCAGGAAGCCAGACAAGAAATCAGTGGGACTGCTCAATTACAAAAGCACAGAAAGGGAACTCAAGGATAATAAGGCCACAGCAGAGAAGCACTATGAATTATTTGCCCTGGTCTTTATTGCTGAACATACTGGAAAGATGCCCAAACCCAGACCATTCCCTGTAGTAGACAAGTGAAAGACAGATTATTTAATGTAAACATGTAGGAATTATTAGATGTCAGTCAGTAAGTCACCAAGACTGGATGATAGTCAGCCAGGAGTGTTGAAGGAATTAAAATGTCAAAGCACAGGAGGTGCTGGCCAAGGAGTAAAACCCATCACTACAAATGGCCACATGCCCAGAAGACTTATGGATTGCCAACACAACTTCAAACAAAAAGAGACTCTAGAAAGGATCCCAGAAACCACCTGCAAGTCTGACTTCCGCTTCCAGTAAGTCACTAGGGTCTATAATAAGTAAGATCACAGAGCACATGAGACAACATGGATCTGCTGGGAAAGAGCTGTGAAGGGAGCTGCCTCACTAACCTGATGGAGTTCTACAAGGGGAGCAATAAACATAAGGGCAAAGGGCATCCAGTAGGCATAATGTGTTCGTCAAGGTTCCTCCCCAAATACAATTAAGAAATTAAGTTGCCATAGGATTGGAGAAGAGGTTCTACAATCTGAAAGCTGGATAAGAAAGAGGAAAGAAACATAAGGCCTGATGGTCACTTTTCAGCATAAGAGAGTTAGGACGTCCCCCAGGGATCCACGCTGGCATCATTTTTACATGGTATCTTCGTCAATGACCTGGACAGTGGTGTGATCCATTAAATCTTACAGCTTATAGATGATACTACACTGTAGTGGATAGTCAAGTGCCATGTCTATGGCACAGAAAAACAGAAGGATTTCACAAAATTGAGTGAGCAAAGATGACAAATGAACATCAGGTACATAAATGTGAGGTAATGTATCTAGGAAAAAAAATAATCTAAACCATGCCTCACAATGTTTACCTCAGAACCACAAATTATAGTTTAGTTGAGTCCTGGATACACCACTGACAGCTCTATGAAAGTGTGAGTTCATGTACAGCAGCAGCCAAAAAAGGGTGACAAAATGTTGGGCATGTCAGAAAGGATACTGAGAACAAGAGAACGTCATTTTGCTGATACAAAAAACACTGCTGCACCCACATCTTCATTACCCTGCGCAGTCTTTTCTCCACATCTCAGGAACAATGTAGTGGTATTATGAGAAAATACAGAGAAGGACAACCAAAATGATCCACAGGATTGAGCAACCACCTTTTCTAAGAGAGGATGAAAAGACAGAGGCTCTTTAGTTTGGAGAGGAGAAGCTTGAGGTTTACAAAATCACAAAGGCAGTAGGTAAGTGCAGAAATGCTGTTCACCAAATACCACAATACAATAGTTTGGGTACTTGGTGAAACAGGTCCATAAACAGACACTAGAAGGATCACAGAGAGATATAGCATCTAACTTTACTAATACAACAGTTCTTAACACTGGGGAAGCAAGGGGAATGAAAGGCAAGAAAACAGCCAAGCTTGTGAGCTCTCCCTAAACTCCCTAATCTCCTCTGCCACTGCTGCAGACAGAATACTGGGCTAGATGGGCCACGGGTACAACTCAGTAGGCTATTTCTTATGTTGTGCTTATTTGAAAAAAGTTCTCCCAGTTTGTAAGCCAACTGCCTTGCAACAATTTAAAATGATAATTTCTTCTCCTCTCTGCTGTACACATGAAGAACAGGTTATATTATCACTTCTCTTTTCTTATTTAGCCTAATTGCAATTCATTCAACCTATACTCACAGGTCACACTCTCTAAATCACTTATCACTCTCATTGCTGGTGTCTGTTTATTGTCTTTATAATCTTGAACTGCAGCACCCAGAAATGGATGGAGTTGTCCAGCTAAGACCTTAAGTGATCAATGGAGCAGAAAGATGCATCTTACAGGCTTTATTACTGTTTATGCATGCCTGTGTTTGCCTTCTTCAATATCCAGTTTGTGACCCAGGGTACCTACTGGACTTTTTTCTGAAGAGCTGCTTACCTAGCCACTCATTCTCCATTCATTTCTTTGTAAACTAGATTGTTCTAGAGTGCACATCAAACTTGCTCCCCTTGAACAGCTTCCAGCTCCTCACACACCACATCTCTACATTACTGATCCCATGCTGAATTCTAATCCCATCCTCCAGCACACCTTTTATTTTGGAGACACCTCCAAACATTAATAACCATTCTCTTTTCCATTAGTCACCTCATCAGTCAAAGTACTGCCTAAGCAGAAGTCAGGAAAGAGCCTAACAAAATTCTACTCCATATTTACTTCCATTTTGATACCAAACCTTTACTAATTACTCAGCACAGTTTTCTAACAGTTCTACTCTTAGAAACAAACCTCATAGTTGTTTCATCTATGTGTCTCGTTTCCTTATGAAAATGTTATTCACAGGATATCAGAAGCTTGACTAAATCCAAGATACGACATCCAAAGCTTCTCTCCTATACACAAAGACTGCTACCTTGTCAGTAAAAAGAAAATTTGAAGTTTGATATGGCTTAACCTTGCCAAATCCACAGCGACTCATCTCATTTTCTAGATCTTCATCAGTAGTCTACTTGTTCTAGTATTTTCCCTTAAGTTAAATTGATGTTAAACATTTTGCTATATTAAAGCATATTTTGTTTGAAGATAAAAAACATGAAAAGCAATCCAGATAATTTTCTCAGTGTTATTTATTACATTACAGTCTATGTTATCCGTAAATTTTATCATCAGTGATTTTGTATGTGTTTTCTAAAGTACTGAACCAGTCAAATAGAGCCAGTTGTATAACTGATGACTGCAGAATACAAGAGTACCGTCACACACATTCATCTTCCAAATTTCTAGACGTACCTTCCAGTTTGACTTTGGGTTACATAAAAATAGAAAGGTAAAAAAAATGGAATCCATCTTAGTCTCAAAATTATGAAGGAAGAAAAAAAGAATCCAGCTTAGTCTCAAAAGAAGCAAAGGATTTACTAAAGGTCTTATTCCTTTGTGTACGACAGGCCACATGACCGATCTTTAACTCTGACATTAACACAACATAGTAAGAGTGTTCCAGAATAATGGCATAATTAACTCAAAATGCCCACTGCAAATACAAAAGAAAAACATCTTCAAATATTCAACAAATAGCACCTTGCCAGACTATTGTTATCTGCTGCTGCCAATCAGTATTGTTATGGTTGTACAAAGACTCCAGTGCACCAGACTGTCGCTAATTATGTATATTCAAGTGATTAGCAAGCACTTGTTGCCTCGTTCACACCACCCTCCAAACAGCAGCCTTTGAGAGGAGAATAGACTGCAAATTTATTGAGAGAACACTGTTAATCCTTTGGGGAGAATGTAAATGTAAACAGGACTACTCTACATCAAGGTGCTTTGACAACAAAAATCATCTGCATAAACACATGCTCAACAACAAACAGGTGTTCTATTTCACAACTAGCGCCCATTTGATGCTTTCAAGTAAGCATTATGCACAAACTGTTAGAAGTACTTTGAAACCAGCTGCAATTACTATAATTAGCTGTTTTCCTACACTTTGGTATTTTTTTCCTGTACCTGTTCAGTATTGTGTTGGTTGCAATCTGTAAACTCAAGTTAAGCTAAGGTTCTAGCCTCCTGTTTGACGTTTACTATCCTCCCAGTTCAATATGCACTATGATAAGTTCATACTTATCGTTAAAGTGCCACCAGTTATACGATGATGTTTGCATTAAATAACAGCCCTACAAATGTCAGGTCACTTATCGTGAATAGGAAAACAAGGAAAACTGCCAAAATAGCACCATAAAAATAGTAAGCCTTCAATGTTCAGGATTTCCCTTTTTTACAGAAATGTCCCCCCAGGAACTAACAAGATTTATTTTTAAGAACAAGAACTTTACTTCTAGTTTTACCAACAATGGGCAGTGAAAAGTCTTGCTTGTTGACAGCTATTCATTCTAATATGCTCCAAGTAAATGTTTTAAAAAATTATTTGGTCAGAATGCACATGCTTCCTTCTGTTTCATGAATACAAAATACATACAAAGCACCTCTACATTATTTTTTATTCTTATTATGTATTCAAGTGTCTTTCTATTCTCTCACTCAGCCTTTCATGGAACCTACACAGCTCTTGGTTTTCTGCAGTTCCAAATGCTCCACCACAGTGATGCATTTCTATAGGTGAGTTCAACATCAACAACGAACAAGTCTAGTGGCTTTTTCTCCAAAGTCAAACCCTAATGTGCTAATTTCATAAGCTTGGCAGTGCCACCTATAGATAGCTAAATCCAATTCTCCTACCTTATGATTTGCCAGATTTTAACCACTGAACTGAATGATTCCATATTCAGCACCTGCTGAGAGAAGACTTTTTTCACAAATGAAAAGCTTAACAAGCAAAGACTGGGACTGCCCAGGGAGTAAGAACACAGCTGGGAAGAAGGGCTAAAGATGATAAATACACAGTACTAGAAGAAGGACAGGCTACAGGCGACGGAAAGAAAGAGGCTCTTTCACCTTGGGTGAAACAGGGAGTAAAATCTATGATCAGCATAGGAAATCTATGATATGGCACCTTTCCAAGACCAGGAGACAGCCTTCTGTTGACAGGTTAATTTGTCATCCTCCACCAATATCGAAATGTACCTGAGGTCCCTCTAAAGGTTTTTCCATCAGTAACAGAAGAGTTCTATTTCTGTGGATGTTCACACTGGGTGATTACAGAGGTCTGTACATTTTTAACAATGGCCACTACTTTCTTCCCACCAACTTTTGCTCAGCTTGAAATGATACATAAGCTTCAGTTCTGCTGGGCCAGCCAAGCAATACACGCTGTATTCATCACAGTTATTCCCTAAGAGACCAAAAGAATGACCAAAAAAAATTGATAAAAAGCTGTAATATTACAAGACCTCTGACAGAAATGTGGGGAGCATCATATGTCTAGAAAATTCTAGGCAAAGCTAATTTGGGGGCTTCTTCCAGGGAGATACCATCCTTTGAGGAGCCCAAACAGAGGATGACAAACCAATAGCTGCTCTCATTTTCTCTGTTAGCTCTTATGGCAAAGATGTATGTAGTGAACCCAGAAGTTTCAACTGTGCAAGCAATCCCCAGAATGACATGGACACTTCTTTTTCTCTGCTGCTTCTTTCCTAACAAATAGAAAAATCTGGCAAGCTATCAAAAAAAAAAAAAAAAAAAGGATGACTATATCTACAGCTTGTATATTCAAATATGAAGAAACACCAGATTCAGAGTTACTTTAAGCTTTTAATCTACACTAACAGCCATAAGTTAGAGAATGTTGTCTTCTATTAAAGTCATCTTTGTGATTTGTATTCCTAGCTCTCACACTGTAACCCCAAATCAAATTTCACAATACAGTAGCACCCAGCCACTGAAAAAAATGCGAACACTGCATAGCATCAACACTACCATTCCTTTGGCCTGTAGTAAGGTAATTCAAGGACCTAGACTTTTCTTTTTGGTATAGGTTATTTTTTTATGTCAGTTTAATTCCCTGAACCAACACTGCTCACTGAGATGAACACTGCTGCTACACCAACAGACGTAGCTGAAACGCATATGCAAAGGTTGCAGTTAGCAGACCCTTCTTCCCCCTTCGAGAGAGCCAGACATTGGTTTAGCTAATCTAAGTATATCATAATCTCTCTGTCTCAGCACATGAACAGGTATGTAATGGTTTAAGCTAACCCTTCTGATTTTGTAGTAGAACAGACTAAGAGTTAGTAATTTGTTACAGAATTTCTGATGGGAATGGTAACTTGTACTGTCACCACTTGAAGGGGTTGGAAGAGGGAAACAAACAGCTGTGAAATGTTAAACAGCTCCAAGTAGATATACAAATATGGTTCCGTTATTTCATTGTCAAATAAGTCAGCTATATGCTAAACAGAAAATACAACTATAAGGGTGTTTACTACTCATTCATACCATCACCACGCATAAAGTTACATGCAGACACATCCGCTTTCTGTTTGTTTATTTAAGACTCTCTGTGAGACTCAAAGGCAACTAATTAGGAGAAATACTGTATTGAATTCCAACATCAGGAGCAGTTTAGAGCCTGGTATCCCATTTACACCACAATCATTTTCTGTTTCTGCGTTTCAAGTAAAAGCTATGAGACAGAGTAAACGAAGAGTACATAACGGGGGTCACTGTCAGCATTTGCAAAGAAATACACATTATCTGATAAAAGTATTAAAGCTTTACAAACTAGCAGCATCCTGAAAAATCCATTCATATGTTTACATTAATTTTATTACAGGGCATATATTTAAGCATGCATATGAGATCGATATGAAAACATCCTAAATAAATGCTTTGAAACTGCAAATCTTAAGTGCGTCAGTCAAAGGAAAAAAAGATACTAATCAGCCATGGGTTCCAGAGAAGAAAGAAACATAATTTTAACATGAGACCATTCTGAGCTTTATAGCATTACAGTTACCTCTGATTTACTGCATTTCATTACACTCTTCTCTTAAAAAACCCTTTTCTGTAAATGCTGCATCCAGATTTTTCTTTTTTTTTGTGCATGTGCTCTGATGAAAGGTGAGATCTTCCTAAAAACAGAGTTGGGCAGATGAAAAGGACAGAAATTTTTGTATCAAGCTGATATTCTTGGCTAACGTTCCTAGCAAGTCTCATACCAGACTACTGTTTTAAGACTATGTTCTTCCTGCAAAACACTATAGAGCGGTTACACATGCATTACATCCAAGGTTAGATCTGACTGCTAGATTTCCTCAGGAAGACTGAGGATCTTTAGGATGGACCAGCTGCTCCTTGCAGAAGCTCAGGTAAGCAAGCAGAACAAAGTCTGAAGGGGACAATGAGCCCTTCCTCTCAAGCTCCAGGGAGTAATTTGTTAGCTAGCATCCATCAGGAATGAAAAGGTGACTAGCATGAGCCAAAGCATTACACCTACACAGACCTTTCATATATTTCCCCTATTATTTTGAAGTCTTCCTGTTAAGGAGAACTAACTTGCAATGCCAGAGAAATTATGGTATTTATTAATATGCTGAAGAAAGCACACACATCTAACTGTGTTCAATATTCTCCAAATGAAGTAATGCAGCCCACAGTTGTAGCCTGTAAGCTTTGGTGACTGAACTGTAGCCAAAGGTTTTAACAAGGTGAGAGTTTGTTTAATTGTTGGTAAGGAAAGGAAAATCTCTTTTCAGAAAGTCCCCCTTTTGAGACAAGGACTCCATACAGGTTGTGTACATGACTATCCACTGCAAAAATGAAACACTTGGGCTGCTATGATCCAAAACTGCAGAGAAGTTGCAGCTAACAGACTGGGTGACAAAGCAAGCTAATAGGCATAGCCTAATGGGAGCAGGTAACCACCACCCCAGTTTCGGAAACCACTTCCAGTGAACAAAGTTAGCAGGAGCAAGTAAAAAGGCTGTCAGAAACAACCAGTCTTCAAATTAAACACTCCAGAGCACTAAAGCCTATACAAGAGTGACCACTTAAACCTGTAACTGTCCATACAGCCCTAGCAACTGGGACCAAGGAACTACCCTGCCCACGAAGTAGGGCTAATCTACCAACAAACCAAATGAAATACAACTAGAGGAACGGGATTAGTGGCAGGCTACTTTGGCAAGGCCTCATAGCTGTAGGAGATTTAGGTCATGACTACTGCCAACATGTTTTGGGCATGATTACTGATACTGTTACATTATCATCAATGGTTCAGACTTCCCAAACTGATCTTTCATTGTCTTTTACTCCTTTTAACAACTTGCTGCAATGGGGAAAGTACTGCTTACAGACCAGCTAGAAAACATAATTTAGTGTCTTGGTTTTCTAGGTAAGAAATGAAGTTGGTGACATTCAAGTGTTTCTGTAAGGACCCCTCAAACACTTAGCAACGGGGTTTTGGCAGAACAGCATCCTTCCCCGCAGACCAAGCTTCTGGAAGGAGTAGACTCTCCCTACAAGAATGTGTGCTGTAAGTTGTGTTCTCTGGCTGCCTCCATACTCCATTCCTCCTAACTTCCTGCAAAAAAAAAAAAACCTCAAAACAAACAAGATCATATGTTTATAGACAACATACATACTCTCTGAAGTCCTTCTTCAGCAGACTGGGTGGAAGTACTCTGCGAGTTTGCTGTTTAACAAACAAGCAATGTCTAGTAGTTGGAACAGTATTTAAAAGGAATGAGACAGCAGTACTTGTACAAATACTTAAAGTAAGTACACTTTCAAAAGCAATTTGTTAAACTGGGCCATATTATAACTAAACTCCTATAATGCATAAGGCTGACTAAATGAAATTTGCTTACGCCAAAACACCCATGGCAGAGCTAGCGCATTGTGATGGAGACCCGAGTCCCCCACACCACTCTAACCACAGCACAGCAACTCTCTTTAAGGAGCCTTTGTGGTGCTCACTTTCACAACCCCAAAGCAGCGTAAAGCAGTTGCTCCTCTGATATCCTGTTCCCAGAGCGGGCAGGGGCTGTCGGCGGCTTTCGGAGCAGTGCCCGGGATGATGTCACGCTGGTCCTGCAGGGGAGGAACAGTACCAGGAAGCGTCAAACCCTCGCTTTGTGCAAGGGGATCGGCACACGGGGGCAGGTTGTAAATCTGGCCAGGGACCAGCGAGACTTTAGATCACGATTTCACCCGAGGAGGCAGCTGTAGCAATAAACACAGCATTCACTTCTGTTCCACGGGATGTTTCAAATGTAAACATTCACTCTATAGCTGAATTCCCAGTTTACATTACACTAAGCACAAAGAAGAAGAAATGCAAATAGCTGACCTCTAGTAAAGCTAATAAATCTCTGAAGTGTTGATTCCCAAATACTTTCAGATAATTCCCTTCCCCTCTTCCACAAAATACCTTTGTAGTGACATCACTACAGTTTTAAACAGCAAACTACATTTATGACCCTGAGAAGTTAAACAGAAGGAGGAAACAATGAATGAGATCATCCGGGGGGTGGGGGGTGTTTCTTTTCACGAATTACGGCCACTTTCTTTCTTTTTTTTTTTTTTAAATTTTTACTTAAAAAAAAAAAATTTGCATCCTAAAGCTTTTCTCAGTCTCTCCATTATGTAACAGTTCTTTAGGAAACCGCCAGCTACCCTGACAACTGGGATGTTTTGCCAGAGTGGCTTTGTCTAAATCCTAAAGCAGTACTTGGCTATGCGCTGAGCCCAGTGGCTGCCTGTGATCTGAATGCCAATTAAGAGTGCTGCCCCTCTTGTCTGACAAGTCAGAGGCTTAAAGGTCTATCTGAGGTCAGCAAACTGTCTGGGTTACTTTTGTGAGCTTAAGAGACTGAGAAACACAGCCAACACCATGGTCCTTTCCTTTAAGAGTCACACTGGGCAAAGAGCGTTTCATGTACAATTATCATTGCATTTGAAATATATTCTTCATGTTTGGCTTTTGTTTGCTTCCGAGTCTTACTTTCATTCTCTGCATCACCAATGAAATTCAACCTCCTAGTGGACAGGTAGGGATGAAGACTAAACTACTTGTACTTTAAAATCAAATCAAACACACATATCCAAAATTCAACTAATAAGATTACCAAAAATTAGTAGTGAAATACAGAATGTATCCAGTTTGGCATACGTACTCTAACTCTGGTGTACTGGCTTTATGCTATTTGATTCTCCAGCCTTCCTTCAAGTCCCCATTCAAACAAGCCCTAGATTGTATACTTCTATTTTTTTGTTGCAAATCATGAGAAATAGTGCAGCAGTCCAAAAAGCACTCAAAAATGCTGTTTGCCCAGATCTGTTATCAACACCTTGAAATTCTCTTTTTTTGACACTTACAAGCAATCTTTTAAGATGGCAATGGATACATAATCCATCAACATCAGTAGTTACAAGGAAGCCCTAACTTCCTTTCCATTCTTTCACATCATTTCTACTTTTGGAGGCAGAGACATAATTATCTGCTAGCTACGCAAAACGTTAACTTACTTTCTTTCATACTATTGCTTTTTATGTAAACAGTGAAATCTTACTTTGTTTTATGAGCTCTACAATGCATGCCAACTTTTTTGTAAATATTCTGCTAAAACTATGAGCTGAGACGATTTTCTCATCTAAGAAACTGTATAATTTACATTCCCAGTTTTACCACCTTTCTGTTGTAATTGGCGATTTAAGCTTCAGTTCTTTTCATGGGAAACTGCAGTTTAAACACTCTGAATTCTTACACATGAGCATCTTTCATTAACCCCAAAAGGAAAGGGTACCTTGCTTTCCAGGATGATGAAGACTGAAGACAACTAAATTTCACATGAGAAATTACTCTATTCTTTTCATGAAGGCTTAGTGAGAACCTGCATTACTGGGTGTTTACCATACAGAATTCCAAGAGATGAGGTGATGAAAAATTGTAATCTATCTACTGATTTTTAGAAGGCATTTCAATTTTAGACATTACAGTTCAAAAATTAATGAAAAAAAACCACAAAGTTGATCATTAACTTGTCAAATAAAACCACAAACTAAAGACACAGTTTAAGAGAACAGCTTTACTGAAACCAAGACTAAATCTCCCACTGAGAAAGGCTGCTAATATGTTTTTGAACTTGAAAACTACTCCTTGTACATCTACGTTAAGAAAATAACTTTCAGTGATATATTTTTGGCATATGATATTGAGGAGGAGGTTGCTTTTTTACTTTATTTTACCTACAGTAATTCACTCATTCTGAATGTTACTGTGAGCAAGAGGGAGAATCAGTACAGAGTAACAGTTACATAATTGATAAAACAAAATTCTGTGTGATATTTATAAATACATAGATGTATATTTAATGCTGCATTAAAAATACTGAAGTAAGAACTAGGTTATAGAGCTGTATCTTTTTAAGGAAAGAATTTAATAAAGCTGATCTTGTATTTTTTTCAATCCATCACCTTCATTATAATATCTTAATTTTCCTCATGTCTCAAAGTGTTCACTCTAACTCCTGGCCAGAAAGGGCATTTCACAGATACATCCCTAGACAAAACTTATACAAAACGTACTGAAAATACTGCCAAATCTTCCTGCCAACTTTTAAGTCAGGCCCCCAGTACTTCTGCCACAGATGTCTACAAAACATGGCATGCATGTCTCACATCAGTGAGCTCCTCTCTGAAGCCTCTAGCTTTGATATGACATATCTCCAACTTCTGTTCACTCTTCCATGTTCACAGGCTATTGAGGTCTTCTGGAAATCTTCCCTCCTAATGAAGTGCTGAACAAAATGCTTCTTAAGTCAGTGTTGTACAAGAAACCTCAGATCTCACAGAACAGCAATAGAAATTGCATCATCATTAACGTCAACAGCTGCTTGGGGCCAAAACATCAAATTTCCATTACGTAAAACTGAGGCATTTTCTACCCCAGATAAGTATTATGACCTTCCAAAGTGATCAAGAAGGCTTTGTGCGACCATAGAAAAATAACCCTTTATCTGATGAATTTCACAACCTCGTAAAGAGTGGGAGTAAGTTAATGGAAAAAAATAAAATAAAATCAATAAACCCTGCACCAGTTTGTGACCCCAAGTATTCAAAGTCTTCAGCCATGCCTTCAGTACTGCTGAAAGGCACATGCCTGACACCCCTTCCATAGCAACACACACCTCCAGGCTCACAGTCGGCTGATGAATCACTGACTGACGGCACTGGAAGACAAACTCCCAGAAGAAGAAATTCAAAGCTTCCTCCACAGTTTGAGGTAATCACTTCAGTTCCCTGGTGCTCTTGTCTTGAGGTGAATTCCCCATGATTTTCAGAGAAGTGAATTCTCAAAGTTTTGCAGCTTCTGTATTAGACCAGGACTGCAGTACTAATTTATCCTACCAGCCACTTGATTGATTGCTGGCTGGCATCAGGAGTAGCCATATATTAAATGAAACATATGAAGAAAAATACCATGATAAAATTAACTGCTCATTTTGATTTCTCTCTTTTGTCTTCTCTCCCAGCATCCACGCAGCATTACAGTGGTCACAGGGGAAACAATTTTACATACTGACATAACTTACAACACTCTCAATACATGGCCACAACCCCCATATCCACTAAGAGATAAAATCATTGTGCTCAGCACTATGCAGCAGCAGTTGGAACACATAACAATTTAAAAAGGATGCCGACCAGGAAAATATCAGCTGATGTCTGAAATACAGAGAGGCCATGCAGGTTTGACAAGTCTCACAGTTACAGTACATTTTACTTTAAAAGAAAAACAAACCAGATTTTACGTATTTTGGGATACCTATTGTGATATTTATGTATTGAGCACAGCAGAATAGCAGTTTGCTATGTGGAATATAAATTATATAAGTAAGCCACCTTATCTAGGCAATTTCATCTGGATTCACTCCTAGGAAGTAAGAAACAAAATATATTTTCTCGAACTATTTTTTTTTTCCTCAGTTCTCCAATCTGTGTCATCCTGTAATTTTATTTCAAGCCCTATTCTTATATTTCAATCTCCTTTTACTCTCACTCATGTACGTGCAGAGCTACTGTACTTTCAACAATTTTAAGAATTGCCTCTAAAATGGACCCCCAAACTCATTCAAGCCTACAAACTTAAGAGACTTTGGAGAACAAATTTCTGGAACATTAAAAGCCAATGTGCTACATTTTCTTCCAATGTAAAGAAGGCCACTTCACGAATCTTTAAAAAACAATTGCAAAGAAAGAGAATATCCATGGCACATGGTAGGCCGTATGTATGAGCACAACAATCCCCTCAAATTTTGCGTTCACAACTGAATCACATTCCCTACCTTTTGCTAAAAACTTTGGATGTGACAAGAGAAAAAAAAAGGAAAAGTACAGAGAAAAAAAAAGATTGTCCAAAGATGTGTTTTAGCATCCTGGACTGTTGCAAGGTTTTGAGATCAGGTGAGAACGTCTTATGTGTCTTGACAAGCAAATTCCTTAACTGTCCATTAGTGATCATCACTGCTCCTTTTTACAGCAGCCCACGTGTGTACACTCAGTGTCTCCTCCTCAGACAACTGCATTTGAAAGGACTGTAATTACTATAGATTTACAAGTTTGATCACTTTTTTGAGGATTTTCACCCAAATGGCTGTGCCAGAAAAGCATAGCTATGAACTTCTTTAGGTTTACAGGTTAATACAGGAAATCAGATCGAGCGGTTTATCAAGTCTCTTCCTGCTAAAAGACAAATGAGTGAAGCAATGTAAAAGGTAACAGCTCTCCTTCAAAGCAAATACTCTTTCGTGTCTTGACTATCCTTTCACACCTTTCGCCTTTGTGAAAGGGTGGTCTGACTCTGCACTTGTTTACATGTGTTGATAATTCAAGAAGTGCTACCTCGGCAGATTTTCCTGCACAATTCTGATTTCTTCTGCACTCTTCCAATTGTAATATGGCTTAAAGCAATTCTAATTTGACTTCCAAAAGAGATCCAGAAAAACCGCAAGCCAAAAATCTTGACATCTGAATTGCGCAAATTAGTTTAAACTACTCTCAAGAACAGAACTAGTGGGCAGACAAAGAAGTATGGAAAAACTCTCAAAACAGCTTCTGTAAAAATAAATTACCCCTCAGAAGTCTGAGGGTTCTTTTTAAAGAATTAATAAGCATTTAGATTAGAAAAAAATCCAATTCATATAGAACGTGTAGGTTTCCAAACAACATTGAACAATATCCTTAATCTAAAAAACCTAAACTTCCACAGGACAAAAGGGATGATCCTCACAATAAAAACAAATAAAACCAACCAGGATCAGAAAACAGGCATCAAAAAGGCAGAGTAAATGGTCAGTTTTCACAATGAAAAGCAAGGTCGTCAGTGGAGACCTGCAGTGATCTACCCCTGGGTCCAATATAGTCATAAATGACCAGTAAAAGTAGTTAAGCGGTGGTGAAGCAAAGCTGGTGATTATACAAAGCTGTTCAGGCTAGTAATGAGGAAAGCCAACTGTGAAGAACTGCAGAAGGACTTAACATCTTTCCCTGTTCTTTATATTCCTCCCTAGCATCAAATGTTAGCTACTATCAGAGACAGGACATGTGTTAGAGTAACCACTGGTGCTATTCTTACTTCCTTGTTAATTTGCAGGAGAACGGGTCACTTCTGTAGATACAACCAAACCACTGAGTCAACATTGTGCTCCTGACTGAGTTCACTCATGCACACGTTCCAGGACTTCCACTGTCACAAGATCTAGTTTGGAGATGGATGTTGTTAAATGGTTTGTGTTTGCTTCTAAGTGGCTTCTCCTGAATGATACTTCTAGGCAGGAATCTTCTATTCAATATCAAAAGGTTTTAGAGATTCTTTCCAAATTCTGATCTCTACCTGCATGAAGATCTCTAAACCCTTGGACACAGAGGTCAAGTCTCTCACAAGTGAGAATTAGACTGTTTTAACTTTTGAACACAGGTGCTGTAACCATGAGTACTGTTTATTTCAAGGATAGATGGACAGATGAAAGGTCTTTTTCCTGTGTGAATCCTAGCTCTTGCATATTGTTCCAGTGAGAGCTAGCCACGCCTAAGCCGTATTTGCTTCAGAATGCAATTTCCAAATTAAATCAGGTGCCCAACTTCCACATTTGTTGCATCAAGTGGGCAGTTACAAAGAGACCCAAAATATTCTGATATATAGGAGAAAGTATAATCTACAGATTATATGAATTTCATAATCTGACCAATACAAGAATATCCTTGCAAAAAAATACCTGGGGGCAGGGGGAGAGAAAACCACTGGTACTTTTAGCATTGAAAAGAACCTCTGCAGTCTCATTTTACTGATGAGTAATTCTCTATCCATAGAGTTCCAGTATAAATATCACCATTTTTATAAACAACCAGGAGCACAGTTATAATTAGTAATATAATCCCCCTTCTAGATTTTTAGGTCTTGTTCCATTTTCATCATTCTCGACTTCATCTTCCTAAGAAGGGGCATCATTATTTGAGAAACTCCCTGATAATCAGGGGCTGATCCCAGGAAAGCAGGACGTTGATAATCTTGACTTTGAAGGAGTACAGGATCATGAGAGTAACAGAAAGGGAAGAGAACTGAGCATTTAAAGAGATGTTAGAAAATTCAGTATATGAGTGTGAAAGAGACTATTTAGTCACGTTTTACATCTAAACAAGTATTTGCAGTGGAAGAGTGAGAATAGTGGGACAAAAAAATTTTTACTGAATTAAAAAAAAAAAATCAAAAAAAAATCACAAGAAGCAGGTTTGGGAGCTCAGGCAACAAAAACCACTTTTAAACAGAAATACAGCTCCACTCGGAGCAAAGTGCTTAAACAACCATGCTAAACGGTACTTCCTTACTAAGCACATTCAGCTAGTATACACAAGCATTTCAAGCCATCTCCTTCCAAACAGATTAGCCCAATTTTTATTTTTTTGACTTTACACTCTTACAGCCTTCTTACATTAATAGAACCGGTTGAGAAAAGGAAGTAACAACTCTGCCACCACATACCTAGAGAGACAGACATCAAACACCAAGAGTACAAACTCTCTTCTTACACTTGTGTAACAAAAAAATCCCAAGTGACATCTACTGTAAACATCATTCTCTGGTCATCTGGACTGCAGACTTCAAGGATGCTAAATAAGATGCTCAACATACTCCTCCCTTGTGTGCTGATTACCTACGCTGTCATACCTTACACATGTTATTTTGACAGACCAACAAGTCTGGACTTCTTGGGCAACCAAGAAGTAATCACTACCCAATTTCTTTGCACAATTAAAATTACAAATAATTTTCCAAAACTACACCTGGTAAACAATTTTAAGACTCTGATTTATCAAAATTCAGGCAATTTCATTCCAATGGGGAAAATAAATATTTAATTACATATATGTATATACTTATGCATCCTCTTAAAAACATTTACATTTTAAAAGCTCTTTGAGCTCTGTATTGGTTTACCTATTATATTTTTGTCAAATAAATGGAATATTCATATTTAGTTTATATACACTTAAATTATAAGTCTCGTATCTGCATTCTGAAATGTTTTTTTCCTCGCAATGCAAATCAATTCCTTTAAAATTACCTTGGGCTTTTCAGAGACTAGTATGTCAAGATTGTTCAACCTCTCTGTCTTCCTCCTTTGCAGCATAACAACCATCAATTTCTGGAAAAAAATCTGAGAGTGCTAAAGGGCGGCGTCACCATATTCAAAGCATGGAAGAGCAGAGAGAAGCGTGGCTGTCACCACCTCCTTGAACAGGAGTAACCTCAGCAGCCCAAGTCAATTCCCATGTTACCTAGAGGTAGTCTTTCCACTGGTTTAGATGAAGCTGAATACAAGTTGAAACAAGCTAAGTCAGCTATTTCTCAGGGAATTAGGGGAAGCTACAATGTCACACTACTGTATAAAAACATTATAGTAAACCTTCTGTCAAAAAGCTTAAGTAACTAGGCTTTGAAATGTGATGCGGAGATACCCGTAGGAAGAGCCAACCAAGTATGATGAATACTAAAATATATAAAAATATATACATATCTCACTTCACACCTGCTAAGGTAAGACTTGTTGAGTCTGGCAGCCCAATTCTCCAAAGGCTTGTTAGGCAGACCATTTTCTCTACCCTGATGCATGGACTGACCAGGTCATTTCCTGCAATTGCTCTTTCTGACAATCAATTTTCTGCAACAGTGCCAGGCAACTCAATGAGAGCAGAGAGGCTCTTTCTTGCACTTCAAATACTGCCTTTAATGATGTCCAGGTAGCACAGAGATTAAGGAAGCAGTCCACATGGAATAAGTTAGGTTGGGACAACTGCATTGCAGAGTTCTGAATGGGGCAGCGGGGCAGCAGGAGATAAAAAGCACAAGATGGCCAGAGTGGGCAAGTGGATGGCTAGAAAGTTTAGGAGTTGAGAGAAATTGAAAATAGTCATAAAAATGAGCTGGGAGGATGGAGCAAGAGCTGGGACTCACGATGGTCTGAGAAGACAAAGAGAAAGAAGAGGGCCAAATCTGGAAGGTGTAAAGTGCAAATGAATAGCAGCAGGGCAACCAAAAGAGGAGAATATGAATACAGAAGGAAAGGGAATGTGGGATTAAGTAGAAGGGGAAAGAAAAGTGAGTGGCAAGATCAGAAAGTACATTTCCCAGAAAGATCTGAACTTAGGGGTCCAGAGTTGTTACATTCTTCTGGCAGTATACAGCTGTGAAAACCGCTGGAAGTAGTGTTTCATTCCCCTCCAGTAGCTAGTTCTCATTACAGCTAAGAGCTTGTTACTGCTACCAATTACATATTTGAAGTGCAAATGTCTGTTCTAACCCAAACCGAGAGATGATATAACTCCACATGATATAACTACTTTTCAGTTGGCTTTTAAATAGGAAACCACATCCAAAGCAAACTCCTTTAAAAAGCTGACTAGTTAGTTACTAAGTGAAGTATTCCAAAAGTTTAAAAAATGCCAGAACTAAAGCTGACTAAGGAGACTTAATTTCAGGTACATACACATTAGCATGGGAACTCTGCTCCTGTCCCTGAGCAAGAAGCTACTCAGTATTTCCTTTATTCTTTATTTAGGAGTTGGCCTCAACTTCAAATTCTCCAGCAGATACACTTAATTTAAGAACCCTTACAGACAGTTACTTATCAGAAAGCCTACCTTGTATGCATATTAAATATAGTCTTAATTTTACACGTATATATTTCACAGTGAATTTTCTATGTTACATTATTATTTACCTACATTTTAATTTATGTTTTTGTTTCAAAGAGTAACTGTTGGCACACCATATTTTTTCTTGCATTTCTATATCTACAGATCTCCCCAGAAAAAAGCACACCCCCAAAACAACAGAAAGAGCAAAACAAACAATCCCAAACTCAGTGGCAACTGCAATAACAGTATTCAGGATGAAATAACTGAGAACTGTAAAACAACAGAAATTGTTCCAGTTCATACATTACCTAAAATACATGACTGTATCTTTCACAGTGTTGAACTGCTGAGGTAAACCTAAAAAGAAAATGGGCAATTTCCTTTATTTATTTTCTGCAATTGCATATTTTTTCAACAGGTAGCAAAGAGCTGGAATATAAAAATTCCTATAATTTTTTGAAAATGTAGTACAAAACTTGCAAACAGTTACCACATTCCACCCCCAGCCCCAAGAAAAACCCCAAACCACAGAAAAATGATAAACACAGATCTGTTCCTCAATGAGAAATGTCATATGCCAAATGTGATATTTTAACATTTGAATGTTTGGAATTATTTCAATACCGAAAGCTGAAAGACTGTTTTAAAGAGAAAACAAACAAATGAATACAAAAATTATGCTTTCTTGCTTTCTGCTATTCTGAATTCCCCCCCCCCCAAAAAAAATATAAAAATAAAAAAATAAAAAAATATAAAAAAATATAAAAAAATAAAAGCCCCCTATTATGGGGCTTATATCAGGGAAATGAAGTTTATGCTGTGATCTAACACCTCTAACAAAGTGATCAGCAACAGATCAGGAATTTATTCCGTCAGTCACGCATATGAAACTATGCGAATCTCTCTTTCACATCTCTTTTCATAAACTACTGCTCTCTCTGTACATTATAGAATGTAACTGTCTGATGTACATTCTTAATATACTGTACTTCATCTTCCTAAACAAATGCAGATGGCAAATTTGTTTCTCATAACAACCAACTTTGTATACCTCTTTTTTTCATTAGTTTCCTATGAATGCTAAACTGAACATTAGAATTTTTAAGTAGAAAACAGTGTTTTATCAAAATTATTTTCACAATGTTTCAACTCAGAAGAGAAGCTGCAGGAAAAGCACACCAATAGTGGGATGGGGAGGGCCTGATGGTGATTCATTTTACATGTGATTCATCAAGATTTATACAGCTATCAGAAACCACTAAGAGAAACTCAACCTTTCATTGTAGTACATACTTTGTGTTCTCTACACAACATGCTTTTATTACCACCCCTTAAAAAAAAATTGGTTTTATCATTTGATCAAGATACCATAGTATTTTGCAGTAAAATGTTACCTGGTGAAGAAAGAAATGTATCAGAATGATCTCTTTTATCTGGCTGATGCATAATCAATGATCCTCCCTCTACAGATGGCTATGAAAGCATCCAAAAATGCTTAGATGTGAGGGTTCATCATGTGCCACGGGATGCTTTTTTTTCTCCTTATTTTTTTAATTAGATTTTTAACATACACGCTCCTCCCTGATCAGTAGTCCCTTCAGGGCTTCAGTGATTTTTAACAATAAATAACTAAATCTGTGAATAGCTGGAGTCCTGACCTCATCACATCTGGCACCACAATTTATGCATAGTAAGTATACTATTGATGATTTCAGATGTCAATACTCCAGAATTAAACACACCTACTTGTAGGCAAACAGGCTACAATAAAAATATACAAATGTCTCATGTACACAGCATATCAGGCTTATCAGGATTGAACATAACTGCCTTAAGTCTTCCTCCTCACCCACATCCCTCCACCTGTATTGTCAACAGGTACTCAATCACTTTCTGCTACTGAAAAAGTAACTTATTCACAAAGTTAATTTTCTTTAGACAAAATTATCAATTAAAGATTACAGAAATATTTCTAATTTAACAAAATGCAGAATCAAGTGTTAAACCAAGTAAGACTTCTAGACTTTTAACTGCTTTCACTTACTTCCATCTGTGATCATGCTCTTAATGCTTCAGTGATATGCAGAAATAAATATTTAAATAAATAAACAGTTTGATCAGCTGGATGGTTTGGGGGGGAGGTAGGCTGTGCGAAACTTCACTCTATCTGAAATTTACTATATCCATTAAAAATATTTTCACAAGTAATTCTTAGTACATGTTGTAAGTGCCAGGGGTAACCAAAGGAAAGCAGACAGCAAAACACAATTTCATTGGTAGAAATAATGATTTAGTTCTCTTCTCTAGCCAAAGAGCCTGCCAGGAAATATCATCTGAGCGTCTTATATAAAAAAAAACAAGAAAGATATTAGAGCTCCCTTTTTACAAAAATTACCTAAAAGAAAAAAGAAATGTAATCAGTGTAAGAAAGTCCAAACCACATTGTACATAGTGCTAGACGTCCTGGCTGCATGAAAATGGCACTCACAGTCTTATTTTTCTCAGGCTGTTTTCCTCTCCACTAATACCATAGCTACCAAGACACAATTCTCCATTCGCTCCTTCCAAACAATAGGAGATTTTTCACTCTCTCTTTCTCTAAGTATCAGCACAGATTTTTCACTTTCCTGTAAGAAAAGGATGGCTACATTCAAGTAATAATTGTTACCATGCTTCTTGCAATAGTTAAAACCCCTTCTTCATTCTGTAGCCACAGTTACAGGCTGTATGACAAGGCTTCAAAAGTGAAGCTGCAGCTACTATGGATTCAGACTCTGTGATAATCCAGCATCATCTCCAGCAATGCAAAACTGATGAGCAATAGAGTTCCTGTAGAACCAAATTAATTGCCATTTTTATAGCAGTAAAACTCCCACATCTTTCATTTCATTTGATACTGAAATACAGACAAAAGCATGACTTGCAAAAAAATTCTAATTCAGCTCAGAATACAATTCCCACACATACTTAGCCCCCATCAACGTTCATCCTTTACCTTCTCCCACCACAAACAGCAGCTCTCATGCACCCTTTACTTTCTTCAATCCCCCTCCCCCCAAAAACACCCTTCTCCTTCCATTTTGTTCCTCATTTTGACCTGAAACATTTTTATTTACTTCATTTGTGTGTCAGTATGACTGAACTATATATTGGGTTGTTCATTCCACTTGTTGACAATGAAATAATAAAGTTTGAAATTTGCTCTAAATTATAATAATAGATAAATGAAATTTAAAACTAGGTAAAGTTTCTGATTACTTTTATTACAAAAGAAAACATTTATTTATCCTAATACAGTCTTTACATACAGCCTCCTAAGGAACAGCAGAACCGCTTCTCATGAAATATGATAGTTTATTATGGCTTTGTAGACTGAATGAGAAATTGTTCCAAATATAGCTCTGTCCTTTTTATGACATAATAAATTAACATAGCTTATTAAAGTAAGTTTCAATACATTACATATAGGGGGAGCAACATACATTTTCTACCAACCTTTCAAAAATGTTTTTGCTCCTACTTTCGAGGACACGTACCTAAACATTTGGCAGCAAGTTTCACGTTTTACAAAATACAGGTCAAAATGTACATGATCTCAATTAATGCTACCAAAATCAGAAGGCTATGACAAAGAGAGATGAATTGTCTGCCTCAGTAAATTTCACCAAGGCACAACACTGTGGTAGTAGTATTTTTTAAATATCTTACAAACATATAAAGAATCCTATTTCGTGCACAACAGAAAATAAGAGGAGTTTAAATTGTAGTAACAAGGAACCACTAATAGAAGAAGTGCAAAACTGGAAAGTCTATATTTAACTTGGTGCTCAATCATTAGAAAGGTGCCCCATAACGACCATATGTTACTCAAATATGTTATCACACCTACAATTTCATCATATGTCTCCCAAGAAATTAATTAGCTCTAACTTTTTCAACTTTGACAAAAATGTCTGCGGTAAGTCAGATTACTAGCTGTTGCAAATGCTTCAAAATTCAAAGCTTGCCTCAGCTTTTATTTAACCTTTTAATTACAATCATTGAATAACATTTGGAAGGCAGATGTTCCTTTTTTTGCATATGTAGTTAATAATGAAAAAGACCATTTATTTTAAATTAATATTACTTTTTCAAATACAAAAATGCTACAGTCATCATTTTATGCAGCAAAGAATGGATACATCAGCAACATTAAAATACCAGTTACCTTAACTGGACATGGAGTAACCTGAAGAGAATGAATTCCAATAAACATCACATAGTATGATTCATTTACACAAAAGACTGGGAGCAGATTAGGACTCTCAGCTGATACGAATACACTGAAGCAATACAGAAGAGCTCAACTTTCAGCTGCCACCTCAGTTCACAAAAACCAGCAAGAATTATGTTCAAGATTAACACGGGCATGATGAGAATAGAATCATTCCATGGTTTTGAACCAAATAAAATTTAAATGGAAAAGTCACAAGGACAGGGCACCAAAAAGCAATGATACATAATCTAATCCAACAGTACACACTAAAGTACCAGCAGCAGGGGTCAAGCCTATCTTGCAACAAACCGTAACAGTCAGTCTTGGTAGATGTCATTCACAAATCTGATTTATTTTGTTGTGATAGTTACAGAAGATCTGCAAAAGTTACTCCAACAACTTTTTAAGTCTAAAAATTATCCAGTAAATCATTACCTATGGAAAAAATACTAACATAAAGTTATTTTAATACAGGCATACAGACAACTTATAAACATTTTTATCGCAAAACACTCTGAAGTTTCAGTCCTGATATCAACAAAAATTAATAAAAAACAAATTAATTTTACAATCTATACTTCCTCAATTCTTAAAAAGTATTAGGCACATCACTATAGAGCTCTTTGAAGAAAATTAGTACTTCATCATAACATCATCAAACATGCAATAATAAAGAGGTTATACCACTGTTGAAGGCTTATTTTTAGAGTTTCTTGAGGAACAACTCCGTAAAGCTATTAACCTTGCACAGAATTAACAACTAAAGGTTCAATGAACAACAAAGACTTTCAATAAAAAGCTTTGCAATAAAATAACTTTTTCAATTAAAAAAACAATAAAGTTTTGACCAACTTTTTCTTAAGGTAGCATGATGTAACATGTCACCATAAAAAGTAAAACAAGTAATTCAATACTTGATTATTTTCTCCTCCAAGCTCAGAGGAAGGTTCCTGTCACTTCATCCACTGTCGAAACTACCCTTTATTATGAGAATGTAAATTTAACCATGCACATACACACATGAGCACACATATGGAAACACTAAAATGTAATACATTTTTGAACAGGTCTGAAGATAGCAATGTTACTCCTGTGATTGTCTAAAAGTGTTGTAAACCTAAGCTATCAAAGTTAAGCCAAAACTCAAGATAATCCCAGTCTTTTTAAATGGGGGGGGGC
>NW_010972598.1:1292375-1332106 GCF_000737465.1 Haliaeetus leucocephalus | reverse complement strand
GTGGTGGGGGGGGGGGGGGGGGGGGGGGGGGGGGGGGAGAAGCAATCACATTAACAAACCCTAACTCTGTGTGCAAGGATATCACAGCTGAATGAAAAATGAGAAAGAACGAAAAAAAGAACAAAAAAGTGTCTCCCAAAAGGAAAAATAATTTGAAAGTTCATTTGGGTCTACATATTTTCAAATACTTTAACCCAGCAGCTATGGCTATTTGAAAGCAATCATTCATCTGCCTTTGTATATCTTTACACTTATTTCATTCTAATTTTCCACAAGTTTTTCCGTATGCTGGAATTGCTGGAAATGCAAATTATTGATGTGGATGCTGAAATTTAATTCTATCTTCCTCTGTTTTTCTCTAGAAATGTCTATATTCTTACTTAAAGAATAAGGTGACACTATGCAGTATTTCTAATTAAATCTGCTACTGTGTAGTTGGGTATACAAAATATAATCAGAGTAAAACATGATCATATCCAAATAAAATTTCTATAGTGTCAAACATACAGGGACAATATAAGACTACAAAATTGACTTTAAAATAAATATTCAAAATATTTACAACATAAAAATTCATGAGTACAGGTGTACTATAAATAAAATACAAAAAAAGTCATACACTAAAAATGAAAAGAAAAAAATAACTATCTAAACAAGCTGTCTAAAACCAGCACACAATTACGATTGCCTACCCCATAACTCATTCAGTCCTACACTGTAATTCCAAGTAGCTTTTCTATATGTCTTCTGCACTGAAACTAAATCAAAATGCAAGTTTTATCTCTGACTAGAAGAAATCTAGAAAATATTAAATTTAGAAATGTTGCTGTGGTGTCTCAGGGAAACTACAGTTCAGCCAACATATGCTCCAATTTTCTCTTTGATATAGCTTCTGCAGTAGAATTACATGTTTCATAAGGCAGTGCAATGGATGAGCAAAAGAGGCGAATGAGGTGAATTACAGGAAACACAGTTTTGCCAGAAAAACCAGCTGACAACAAAACCCAAGGAAAGTAGGTACTCAAATAACCACTCTATTTCTTTCCCCTATACCTTTTAAAACCAGCAGCTGATATCATCTAAGTGTGACAAAAAGCAGGCATCTCCAATACATTCCCATAAAATTTGTGAAAGCAGACACCCACGTCAAAGGGAGGGAGAGGTAACCGGTTGGGCAGGAGGAAAATCCCCAGTAGAAGATGACATATTATCAGACAACAGAAGACTCTGCACAGGAGAGGTCAAATGCAGGCACAAACACAGGAACAAGCTTTAAACTGGCCACAGCTGATGGTGAGGCACAAGTCTGCAGGGAGCCAAAGCCCCATCCACTGCAGCCCACCCCAACCTCCTCCGCCCAGCAGCTGAGGACACTTAAAGCCCATAATGATCTGAGGGTAACTGTCCTCAACACCAAAAACCAAACTAACTGGATCATCTGCAGGCAGTGCTTCAGCATAAGCAGACCACTAATTTTTAAAAAGTGTTCATCCTATGTATTGTGCTTAGAAAAAACAAAAAAGACTTTCCAATCTAAAAAAAGACTGGGATGAAAATCATGCACCTATGCACGTTTCTACTTGAAATCTAAAACTGAGTTCACAATATTTTTCTAATAACCAGTCTCAAAAACACCTCAGTCCAGGTATAAAGAGAAGAAGGTTACTTCCCTGTCCTCAATGGACAGGTATTGATTCACATCTCCTTAAGAATGTTCTAAAAAAGCAGATGACACCTCACTCTGATAGAAATCATACCTACCTTCACAAGAAATCCTTACACAGGCATGTTTTATGTCCTTAAAGTGCTTTGAAGGTAACACAGAAATAGCTGTGTTACATTAAAAAAAAAAAAGTGTATATCCTTTTAACAAACTTATTTTTAAACTGAAATTTTTTGTTCTAGGAGTATCTATATATTCTTAAAAAGCAAATTTTAGTGTTTACTGTCATCTCCTAGTTCCCTTTTTTTGAGGTCAGCCACACAAAGAGGTGCAACAAAACCCAAAGAAAAGCAATTGTGATTCAGACTACTGTAAGTGTATGAACATACAAACCAAAGTTGGTATGCAAGCCATGTCTTTTAAATGGTAGCACAAAATTTTGTTTGGTATTCTCAAGCAACAATCCTTATACTTCGGCATCAGTAATCTTATGACAACCATTAGTAAATATTGTCCAGCTTTTTAGTGGCTGAATACCTTTTCCATATTAGTAATTTTAATTAATCATTTTTATGTTTCTAATGAATACATATTAAAAATATTTTTCTATTAAGATATAGAATATATTTTTATATTATATGCAACCTCTCCAAAGTCTTCACACGTTCTCTGATTTTATTTAAAACAAGCAAACAAAACCCGAGTTCCTTCACTACAAATGCCAATGAATTCACCCTTCTTGCCCTCCCACAAGACTCATGTGCCAGTGTCAATGTATCTGAAAGGAAAATGCCAGTCCATCATAGGAAACATCTTCAAGAAACATTTTTCACCTCACACTGGAACCCAGCTGGATCCTTGAACACAAAGATCAGTAGAAATCATCCAGGTATCTTTCAACCCTAGTCTAAAAAATCCAAGACACCCCGAGAAAAACGCCACAAGATACCATGCCATTATCAGCATTGCAAAAGGATGCCTACAAACGGAGGAACGAAACCCAGGAAACACTTAATCCTGCTCAGCAAGCACTGAGCACCTTACACACCGATCCCTGCAGCTATTCCCCTTGTCCACAGGGAAGCCACCATTCTTCCAGTGCCTCTGACGACAGCGCTGAGACTCTAACAAATACAGAGCACTGAGAAGAGAGGATTCCGCTCTGCTTGAAGGCCAGGTGAATTCAGGTATTACCAGGAGTTTTGCTAAAGAGAACCCAGAGTTCTCCCAAGCACGGGGGCAAAATGACACATTTCACCAAAGTTTCTGAAACTGCCCCAGTTAAACTCTCCAGATCCAGATGTAATTTCTTTTGTAGCAATCAGACTTTACTTGTTATTTCATATCCTAATCAAAACAACACAGACAAAAATAATTTGCTTACTGACGACACTTTTTTCTTAAACTGTCTTTTTAATGCTCTTCCTCTCCCACTTTCGTTGCATTGAAATAGCGACTGACATCAGAAGGCAGCTGTGCTGCACGCACCCCGCCACAGCACCACAACTGCACGAGAGCCTTCCAGCCTCCCTCTGAAAAGCTGAAACCTAATTAGGATGCTTAAGATAGCATTATGGATATTGCAAACAATAAATAACTAACCCAAACATATAAGCTATCACAAACGCAATGGATAATTTTTTAATCTTTTTCATCTAAAAATATTCTGGTGTTCCTACATGTTGCAGAGAAAACAATAGATACCACTTGAAAAAATGCTTGCTTTTCTATTTTGCACCTGCACTCTTCTGCTGTGGAAGTGTGTTTCACATCAAGATTTTTATCATCAGCTCTTGAGGTGGGTTGAATTAGAGTAACAGCATTTCTGGAAAACAGACCACCAATATACTGTGAGATTCCTCTGCGGACATAAGTAAGCAGTAAAACGTCATCTTCACATTTTCAAGAATATTTTATGGTTTTGTCTGTATTCCATGAGTTTGCAATTATGTGAAAAGAAGACTTAAAAATACTTTTCCATTCTTAACGTTAAAGAAATTATGCATATAAACACTCACATAACTTTGTAATTTTGTGAGTAAGCTACATAAGCATAGTTCTATATTGTTTGAAGGCAGACCCTAACTCCTTATTTAGGTATCTCAAGATTTAGAGACATTCCAAGGTGTAAACAGGCTCCACACAAGTTAATACATCCAGTGGGGGAGCAGTATCTCCAGAAAAACAGGGAGCCCTACCCTTAGGGACGTAAAATATTGGTATTAATGTTTCAACATCCTGGTGACTAGAGAGGGGAGAAAGAGAGAGAGAGAACACAGAATGCACTACTGAACAAAGATTTTACTAATTCAGGCAGAGTAACAGCAGAAGCCTGGTAAAAACAGTAGGTAGGCCTGGTCTATCACCCATATCATTTTAAAGTTCTCTCCTCAGCCACCAGCCCAGGTCACCTAGGCAGAGTTCAAGCAAAACTCTGCCAAGGTGCAGGGATCTACACGGCTCCTCTATCCATGAGATGCACCAGCCACAGGCAGGAGGCATCCTTAAGAAGCCCCAAAGAAGCCAATACCAATCTGAAGGCACAGTGTACACTCGTTTGCAAGGTCAAGACCTTTGTTTAGTCTTCTATTATTGTGTTTCACCCTAAAATCAATCTTGAAATATGTATTATTTAAAATGCAGTGCCATATTAGCTTGGAATCTATAATTTTAAGAAGAAAATACCACTGCAAGAAGTAAGGCTGTAACAGACCAGAGCAATACACTGGCAGTGACTGAAATTCGTCTCAACAGGGCTCAGTACAGACATCAAAGACCCATACAGACAAAACCTCCTGCAGAACATAAGCATTCAATTACTAGATCTAGTAACACTACAGAGTTTGATTTAACTGCTGCAGGCTTTCATATTTTTATCTACGCAATGTTTCACTGTAAAATGGTAAAATATGCTCACAGTTTCACATATAACAATACTACAAAATCTTATGGTAGCTCTCAGGTATTTAAACATAATTCCTGTCTGGTCTTAGAAGCCTCATTACAATGTCTGAAGCTGGATAATGAACTTCTTAAATGTATTCACCAGCAAATTTTTACTATTACAGATATATTAAATATTTAATAGTTATATTCAGTTTCCCTTACACTCCCTTAATGCAGTGCAAGTAACAATTTGTGTTTCTAATGTGAACTAAAATGATTTTACTCACAGGTAAATTCAGGTCCTTTCCAACTCACCCCAGACATCAATAGCTGGAATTGTAAGCATTACCTCCTATCTGTGCCACCACGCTTCTGTGAGGTTTCAAGTAAGTCTACCAAATGTAATGGCAGCAAAGCAACGAGTCAAAGTCCTACAGCATAATTATGAAAATATTTCTCTGTACAAGGACCATATTCATAGTCCAGGCATCTGTACCAAACCACAAAGGGTCTTTGGGATATGATGAAACAAGTGAGTATTTCAAAATATAATTTACTTTCCAATTTGTAATTTGTGCAAGTGTACTAATTCACAAGCACATCCCTCATATTCCATTAAGCAAACATTAGTTTATAGAAGGGAATGACAAAATGCAGCTCTTCCCATAGGCACGTTTTCTGAAGAAATCATACCTATCAAAATGAGTTCTAAAAGTAGAAAAGGCAAAATTTGCTACCACAAAGTTGAAATGCATTAGGCCAGAATTCAAAATTGCTCCAGTATCACCATCTTACACTACTTCAGTGATGTCTTATGTATCAATGCACCCCAGAAAAAATCTACAGTGTTATAAACTGCAAGAAAAGACTATTCAAGTAATATTCAGGCTAGGGGTTTTTTTCATCGAAAAAAGTTATTTATGCAACGTATAGTCAAACTACACATTAAAAAGAAGTATCTGTATCATCATCTGGATTGCTGAAAACAATGCCAACTGCGTTACTGGACACTCATATCCAATAAAAACAATTTGATTTTGAAATAAGTTTATGAAAATTTAAAACTACAGTATGATCAAAGTTCACAGCCCCTTTTCTATTCCCATGTTTCATGCTTCTTGGAGGAGGGACTTCAAAATTCAGAAGTAGGTTTCAGGAAGCTGATTCACACTTCCAAAACATTTGACCCATTTGGAAAAGCATAATTTAGCTCATTATGGAGTCCTTATTGTATCTGGCACCACAAACAAAGCATCCAACTACATCCACAGGTAAGAATAAAACAGACAAACTTTTTTAGGATACTTGCAGCAACTGAAAACAGATTTCTAAGCATTTCAGAGCTGTAACAACAAAGAATGGAAAAGGAATTGACTATTTTACACAGAACAAATGAAATAAAAATCTCTGCTGGCTAGCTTTCTCAAATTTTAAAAAAGGAAATTTAAAAAAAAAATCAAAAAAGGGAGAAATAATAATCAGCTGCTGGAAAAATAGCTTTAATGAGCACTTGTAGCACCACATTAAAACACCCAATTTGCTTAATAAGTAGGGAATGTGAGTCTAAAACTACAAAAGGAGTGTGAAATGCCATGCTACAGCAAAAACTGTATCAGAAGAGGACAGAGTGCACTGAATTTAAGTAGAATTCTACATGGAAATGTACAGTGACTTTCCAGAAAAAGTATACCAAACTTCCTATCTCTAGCTAGCACTACACAGCGCTTCCCACCTCCAAAATAATCCGAGCCGTCAAAAGTAAGTGCTTACCAGCAACTTATCATGTCAGAAGTCCTAGATTATAGAGATCAGGGAAAGCTGGGGGCTGGGAGTAGGGGGAGTGAGAAGGGAAACCAGAACAAACATTTATCAGAAACAGCATTTACTGTTGGCTACATATTCCTAGGTACCCATACATTAGTGCAGCTGTGATCAGCAAGTTGAACCTGACTGGCCTATCTGCAGGTTTTGGAGCTCCTCCTGTCACCAGCTGGAAGGTTAAAAAAGGAAAAGAAGCATTAGTGGGACAGGCCCTCCCTGCTGGGGGCTGGGATCCCAAACCTTTCTGTAGATACCCAAAAGCCGAAGCTGTGAACTTAATGGCAAAAAGTACTGCTTTATGAGAAAAACTGTTTCTTTTCTTTTTTTTTTTTAAATCTCCACGTTAAGGTTTCATCTGCTGTGCAAATTCCTGCTAATGTAGCTGTCTTGTTGGAAAAATGCCTACCCGCTGCAGGAACGCCCCCCCCCCTTTTACTAGGGCAGAACAGAACGTGGAGGAATCCTTCTCTGAGGGATTTGTTCTGGGCTGTAAGAAGATTATCTCCTCTTCGGTGGCCTCAGGTACCGCGGTCGGTCCGTTGCTGACTGCTAAATGGAGCAAGGTGAACTACTGTGCTACAGCAAACAGTCACGTGTGACTGCTCTCCTAGGAATTACCTTGCTCAAGCTCTAAAATATGAGGTGTCTGACAGAGGGATGTCAATGAGATGACAGCCTTCAAGTTTCCCACAAAAGGGAGATGTATCTGCTAAACGTTCAGGATATGTGCAGGAAACCCGTATCACACTAACACTTAGGAACATGGACGTACTGGGCGCTCCCTACTCTATTTTGTTAGAGGCAAGAGAAAGGGAAGGAGGGAAACACTTCAGAAATGCACACATCCCCACACCCAAAAAAATGGAAGATAAATTGCCATTTTCTCTTTAAAAATAGCACTAGCACAAATTTGAAAGGAAACCTCTCAAACAGAAGTAAATGCACTGAAATAACATCCCATCTAAGCACAGCCCCACTTTCAAAGAGCTTTCGTAAGCCTCACGTAATGTATGAATCTATTAAAAATACCCAGCAGTAGGAGTGACAAGTGAAGACCATCTAATCTTCCAAGAAAACAAGAGCTCTATGGTGATACTGGTCAAAGATTTTGTACAACATAACTCAGGGTATCTTTGCCACCTCTGACAGTTCAGAATATCACTACATTTATTTTCCTCAGGTGAAATCAGTATGTTTTATATAAGCAAACAGAAACTGATGTTTTTTCCAGAGAGTAAAACATCACAAAAATACATTATTTTGATTCAAAAAGGTCACCTCTTTCTTTAGAAAAGACTAAAGACTACTAAAACATCCCAAACAGAAACAAAAATTTTAAAAAACCCAAACAGTTAAACACCATTTCCAACTCTCTTTATAATACATTAAAACAAAAATTCCTTAGCAAAAAAAGCCAGTGGCAAATTTAAATGTAATAGGATGTGTTAATAAAAGACAAGATTATAACAACACTACCACAGTTGATGGAAATCAACAGATTAATAAAAAGTATTTGAGTGTTACTCATCCAGCTTCCCAGAATAAACAAAATATTCTGGATCACTCCGATGTCACCACCCATTAAAAGCCAATCTAACTAATCTCGCCTCAGATTTCCCCCCCCCCCCAACATTTTAAACAATGGAAGGAAGAATAATTCTCCCATTTCTTATTCCTTCGAATTCTGTTTTTACTGATCAGCGAGTTGGACTGTCACAGACATACTAAAAAGATCATTTATCTGGGTATGATGAAATAAGCTATTTATCTTTAGCATCAACAGAAAATAAAACCACCACAGAACAGTTAAGTACATGTCAAAAAAATAACAAAAAAAAACTTGGGAGTAAGGATGGTTTCAGCAAATCAGCTACAGAACAATAAAGAGCAAGACAAATATTCCAAAAGGTAAAAAAAAAAATAATAATCTGGTTACAAATCAGTCATGCATGGAGACACCCAGGCAGCAAGAGTTCTTTAGAAAAGTAGTCCAGATTTAGAAATTTGATTGTCTTTGAAACAATCTGGGAAGAACAAACAATGCAATTATGTTACGAAAGAGACAAATATCATATCAATTCATATCAAAATATCATATCATATCAAATCATATCAAAGAGCAACCTGGTCTAGTGGAAAGTGTCTCTGCCCATGCCAGGGGGTTTGGAACTAGATGATCTTCAAGGTCCTTTCCAAACCAAACCATTCTATGATTCTATAAGAGACAAGTATCATTATGCTACATATTAACAAAGAGTTTGTATGTAAATCAAGGGAAAGAACTAAAACAAGAATTTATTCCTCTCTATCGGGCAAAGACAAAAGCTCTGAAATACCACTATTTACAAATTTTGAGCACTACCAAATTAAGGAAAAAAAAAATTAAGGGGGGGGGGGGGAAGCTAAATTGAGAAAAGTCCTGAGAGGCTAACAACACTATGAAGTTTTTTCTTTGTTTGTTTGTATGAAAATACCAAGTTCGAAGCACAGTAAAATATCTGGCTAGGCTTAGCCTAAAACAGAGAATATGGTAGGGAATAAGAGGGAGGCGGAATATAACAATCTTAAAATATGCGAGTCTCATAAGGAGGACAGTGATTAATTGTGCTTCACATCTACAGATGGCAGTACAAAAACTGATCAGCAGGGAAATTTAGATTACATATTGTTAGAAAGTTGGTCCAAATAAAGTTTGTTAAGTTGTAGAACAACTTCGTGTCAGAAGGTCACTGAAGCTTTCAAGAACACCCCAGACAAACATCATGCAAGGACTTTTTTTTTGTTGACTCAGCATCAAAATGGGGGACAGACAACTAACACTCAAAATCTCTTCCAGCACCATATTTTTAAGTCCAATAAAAATGTACCAATACATAATGTAAGTTGGCAGCCTTGTTGGAAAGAGAGGCCAATATTTTTGAAGTTAACTAGTTATTTTGGTAGGTAATTTGCAACATAAGGACAGCTGTACTAGTTCACCTAGCTTAGTGAGGTTAATGAGGAAGTGATATACTTTTCCATTTTCTTATGAAGACTCACATATCTGCACTGCAACTGAACTGCAACTGTCCATTTGTTCAATAAACATTTTTTTTATACACAGGAAGCAATCTTTCATCATCATAAGTACAACCTTGACGACAGTCATGGATCACCTTCACACATAAAATTAATATATTACCTAGATTCTAAGAAAAGTGGGTTTGGAGGGGAATTTGTTTTGCTTTTAATTAAACACAAGTTATACTCCTTATTCCACTCAGTTTTACTGGGGAAAATATGGAGTACCACTCATTCCACCTGGATCTTCAACCTGACCAAGTGGACTCATTCACAAAGGAAGAGTCCAAGTCACATCTTCTCCAGTCTGGCAACAGAAACAGCTACGGGAATGTCATGCTTTGACCCCAGCCAGCAGCTAAGCACCACACAGCGGCTCACTCACTTCCCCCACACCCAGTGGGACAGGGAGAGAATCAGGAAAAAAAGTAAAACTCGTGGGTTGAGATAAGAGTTTAATAGAACACAAAGGAAGAAAATAATAATGATAATAATAACAATAATAAAATGTCAATAATAAGAATAAAAGGATTGGAATATACAAAACAAGTGATGCACAATGCAATTGCTCATCACTTGCCAACCGATGCTCAGTTAGTTCCCGAGCAGCGATCGATTCCCGCCCCCCCCCCTCCCCCCCCCAGGCCAACTCCCCCAGCTTTATATACTGGGCATGACAACTCAAGGTATGGAATATCCCTTTGGCCAGTTTGGGTCAGCTGTCCTGACTGTGTCCCCTCCCAACTTCTTGTGCCCCTCCAGCCTTCTTGCTGGCTGGGCATGAGAAGCTGAAAAATCCTTGACTGAGTCTAAACACTACTTAGCAACAACTGAAAACATCAGTGTGTTATCAACATTCTTCGCATACTGAATCCAAGACATAACACTATACCAGCTACTAGGAAGAAAATTAACTCTATCCCAGCCAAAACCAGGACAGCGAAGCAGCGAGCTCTCTCTGAACTTTAACCAGAATCCTAAACTGAATTAAAATAAAAAGGTGACTTCATCCAAACATCTCCTCTCATATTCCAACCCAGTACTCCAGTTCTCCAGCTTGGGAAGAAGTCAGCTCTCTCGTATTTGCTTGCTGCTGCCCAACATGTTAACCTGAACTACAGGTTAACAGTTTCTGGGAGGAGGGAGTGACTACATTCAGCATTACACCCAAAGGCAAAGTGGAAGGAAATGTCAGTCTTCCTTCACAGGCAATTCCCAAAACAACATCTCAAACCAGCTACGAAAGGAATAAAGTTGAGTTGGGGACAAGGTCAAAATAAGGCAGGCGTGCCGACCCTACACATCAGAAAGACAAAGACTGAAACATTCCGATTTTATTACAGAACTAATTTAGTTAAAAGTCTGGCGTAAACTCAGCAGAGCTGTACTCTGGGAACCCACACACTCTCATCCATGCACACCAGATTTCTATACCAGAGAATCACTTACTCAAGACCATCAACCTGGCAACCCCTCTTAGTTGTAACTACTACTCTGTATGTCTGGTTTGATTTTGACTCTGCATCAAAATGGGGGGGATGAAGTCTTCCTTCAGTCTTTGGCAAAAATCCACTGAGGGTCTCCCTTCATCCTACTGGAGATCCTCTACATAGAGGGGCTGCCTCTCTCTCTCAGAGATCAAGATTCTGTTAAATTAAGATTTTGTAGTATATGGTTTCAAAACACTGCATGGAAAATGCACAGAAAAATACACTATTTCCATAAACAACCACTTCCTCAATAACTCGAATTCAGTATTTTTCAAATGAAGATTTACACAATGTTTTCTTTTTGTTCCTACTTTGTTTAATGTAATCCAACTGAATACTTAAAAACGGTCTTTCTTCAAGGTGTTTTTAATCCACTGCTCCTGAAAAATAATATGTCAATATTTTTAATGATCATCCTATAATTGTTCTCTTCAAACAAACCTTGAACAAACAATACAAGGCTACTCCTGCCAACTCACTGACCACAGGTCAACGCATGTAGTAATCCTGTATTTTTAGCTCCTGAATATTTTTTATTGTTACGTACTGTTCAGCAAAAATCTTTAGCAGTGAGCACAGGACAACTGTATTTCAAAACACTAGTCAACACATAACATGGTGTACCACACAATGTCTTTTCACTTCTTTTATTTCCAGAAACATAACCTCTAAGCCTGCCTCCAGTACTACTGAAAGGACCTTATTGCAAGTTTCAGTTGCCAAGCACACAAAAGCGCAAACAGTAATGGAAACGAAAGAAGAAAAGATATTCGAGGGTGTGCTGGGTTTATTTTTCCATATAACTTAACAAAAGGCTGCTCTGAATTTGGCAGAATGGACAATCTCTGATAAAATTTTGTTAAAGTTTTACCTATAGTCCTAACTGGATCTAATTACACAATAAATCAGAAGCAGAATGTCAAAGTAGAAAATTGTGACCACCTAGGTTCTGAAGGACAGAGAATAGCTAGATGCCTTACCGCCAATCCATGGGAGGAAGGCATCTAAACTGTGTTCCATCAACACCAAATGTGTAATGGGGATAAAAATATCTGTAAATATTTTAAAAGAAAAGAAAAAACAAATTATGTTTCCTGAATGTTTAGCCTTTAAGTGCAGCTGAATTGCATTTGCAAGCTTTTCTCACCTTTATGAGGCATTAAGAAATAATCACTGTAACACTCATCATACTGTAAGTGGAAGAAACAGAAAAGTTGCAGCTATCAATACACCTTTGAAATGTTTGAGGAGCTATTCACTTTGCCTAAACTTGTTACCCTGCTAAGTGGAACTAACAGTCTTGGTTCACTACTTAGACTCCTAAAATGCATCTAGAAGGTGAATGGGTTGTTCAAACTTCTCACAGGAAGCATTCATTCCCACGTGTTAGGCTGGGTGTCAGTGAGATGATTCGACGAGTGAAAAAAACCCAAGCAACGCAAATTTTTTAAAAAGTGCCATATCGCGCGCACACACTTGCTTGGGAATGCCTCCATGTTACTGAGTGAAGACTTCTTTTTTTTGCCTGGAAAATCATAAGGGAAAAAAAAAAGAACACAAAACAATTCTATTTATCAAGTCTAAGACATTACTGCATACTTACTTTGGACAAACTTAGTTCAGATTGTTGTATTTTAATAAAATGTTTTTCATAGCACAAGATCAAGAGACAGACTGAGATAACAGATTTGAAAGCTTACATTTCAACCAGAAGTCTTTTATGAAATCTAAATTCTGCTAAGGTGTTTCTAACACAAACCTTTGTAATATTAGGCTAATACCAGGGCAAGTTAAAAGACAGTATAGTACAGAGAGCTGCTAGTTCAGAAACTCCAGAACTCCTGCAAAGTGATAAAAAGTAGGAAAAGGTAAGAGCAAGTGCTCTCAGAGAAAATTAAATCCACAGTAGTGTCATTAACTGTAGGTTACTTGGATAAAACAATTCTGCATCTTTATCCAAGGAATCCTGGATACTCTATTATAGATTAAGCCAATCAGTGGGAATGCATCTGAAGATTTATTTAATTACACAATCTTCTTTCGCTTTTCACGGCTAAAGAAATTATATGCAAATTCTAAAATAAATGAAAATACATGACAATTAAGTACTGTTCTGACTCTGTACTTTTTAATACTGACCTTCAATTTTTAATCAGCCTTTACTATCTGCAGTCTTAACAGAAAACAACCGAAAACCTTCAGTTTATACACACTGAAAAAAAAAAAAAAAAAAGCCAAAAAGCCCTGTGCAGTTTTTATCTGCTCTGAGCCACTCCTTGCGCATCCAGTGTGATGTCCCACAGGTTTGTTTTTTTTTTACCTTAGGCATTGTTCAATGGAAAGACTCTTTCAGTTGGTGCTTTTTGCATGTTCCTCCAGCTGCCCAGTGGCATGCTTTCCATGACAGATGCTCTGGCTTCATTCTTAACATATGTTCCAGATGATAATTCCATCTTCTTTTCTGGATAACTTTAGAGCCAAGGGGTTTTTGAGCTGTCTAATGAATCTTGGCATCTGTTATAAATTCATTCCATTTAATACATAGTATTTTTCTAAGGCATTTGCTTTCAAAGGCATTTAGATGTCTGTACCTTTGTTGGATTTCCAGCTTTCCAATCCATATGTTAAGATGGAAAGAAATATCTGAGTTGAAGTTTCACACCCTGGTCTTTAAAACATGGATTTTTATGACCATATCTTATTTAGTTGGTAAATGAAACTGTTGCCTTGCCAATCTGCAACACTAGCTCCTTACTGAAATCCCCAGATGACAGGCACCTTACTACCAACATACATAAATTTATTCCCTTCTTGTATTCCTTTACTTTCCAGTGTAGTATTTGAGCTGGGAGCTTCCAGGGATTAATTGTATTTGTCTAGATATTTTTTTTTCCTTACAATTACATAATAGCATTGGAAACAAACAAAAAAAAACCCAAACAAACAACAACAAAAAGATAATGCTTTTCATTAAACTTCATCTTCTAATCACTGAAGGACAAGGACATGTTGCAGTATCTCAGAAGTTACTGCAATTACCACAGAATTTTTTCTTTGTTACAGAAACGTCTTATGATTTCTTAAGTAATTAAGAATTACTAATCTCTCCAATGTAAGCTTTCAGCATTTTTTTTTCTGAAACCCTATCCTCACATTAAACTTTCTCTAGTTGTTTCTTCTTTAATGGTATTGTATCTAGCGATAGTCACTTCCTTTCTATACCAAAACTGTTCACATCCCCAGCCTAAAGAGCCTAAAAGCCCCAGACATCTTTTAAATGTCTCAATTATCTGTATCCTTCCCATTTTATCAATTGCTCTCTACCCTCAACAGGCCCACCAGCTGCTTAGAACCATGCAAAAATAGTAGCATTTACCAGTGACTCTTTCAAACAAGACCAGAGAACAACTGTGGCCAAGGGAAAGGCGTAGCAAAACTGATGGGGGACTTTTACGCTGGGAATAACCAATAGCAGTTACAGTATGAACCAAAAGGAAAATACCTGTAAAGCATTCTAATTCATCTGTTATCATTTCAAACCAGGAACAGAATTTCTAACTACAGTAGAAGCTGAAACCATCACTGCATGTTTCTCTTTCAGAAATGAAAGCGCTCTTCAGCACAGCATGAGCATGAAAAGCTATTTCCTTGGAGACTATCCTTACAACAGACACTGAGAAAGTTCTCCTGATCTTTGCTGCTCTTGGTACCTGGTCCATATCCTAGGCTCCACAGCAGCTCACACCATTCTATAGTTAAAAAGGCACATCAATGCAGTTAAAATTGAAAAAAAGATCCACCTCTTTTCTCACAATGAGGACTTGAGGAAACTGCCATCTTTACATGCTTTGTTGAGTCCTATCTTTCCAACTTGAAGCCTCTGTAAGGCTTTACGTACACTAAAAGCATTTGTATTTAAGATGGTGCATTTTTAAACACCTTTCTCTTCATATATGGTATGTTCTAAATAGCATTTAATAATGCGTTCTTCAAGCATTGGTTAAATCACAATGCATCAAATTTCTTGGTAGGGAGTAATTATTAATATTTATCTATTCTGAGGAAAGATTAAAATTATTAATGAATCGATTCATTTGTTGCTTTGTTTATTAAAAAATAAAATATGCACATTCTAAATAAAGAAATACAAACAGATTCTCAAGGAACTCCAAAGAAAACAAGCTATCTGGAGCATACTTAAAAATGTCGATTGGCAAAAGACAGAGATTGTGGTAAGCCACCCTTTTTATAAACTGTGCATTGAATCAGCATAAAACCTTCCTCTAGACTACGGCTACAAATATATTGACATCAATAGTCTACCAACCATGGATGGCTTTTAGGGAATAAAGTGGATTGCAAGAAAGGAAAAGCTATGAATATGCTAAAGCTCTAATGCAGGATCGTATTTACTATACAAATGACTATTGTGAGGCAATTTACCAGTGACAATGATTTCACTGAATATAAAGACCTGCGACTTTCTATCCAGCAAAACTCACTTTATTATAGAGATATTTTCCTTTTGTAAGAAAAGGTCAGACACACTATGGATGACCAGACAGTGATGCTTTTGCACTCATGCTGCCTCTGCATAAAAAGAGCTTTTTTTCTCCTCCTTATTTTACCCAGCTCTGGAGTAGCAACTTGTTGCCTCTTTTACAGGAAAATTCATTACAAGAAATCAACACAAACTCAGATTTTATGTCCTTATGTAAGAATAAGTTTAATTATTGAAGTACGTTCCTCAAAAACACTCAAAATACCTATTAATTTTAGAATTTTTTTGAATGTGACCTTGTTTGAGTGGGTCAAGCTTTTATTATCAAAAGTATATTTATTATTATTTGCCTATCTACAGCAGATTATTTAAAACCTCACGACCAACACACTCAACATTTGTAGCATCGTCTAATGACTATACTGATACCCGGGAGGCTGGTACAAAAAAAATACCTTGCTTAGACTTATACGTAAGTATGTATTACACAGCTATTATACACCACAAATAACGCAGTATGACCGTAACTGTTTCCCTAACTCTCTCTTTATAGACTAAATAATATCTACAGCTATCTTCTTGGAGAGGATGCAGGGGAACACAAAGTGTTAGAAAGGATCCCTAAAAAAAGCTGGGTTGGTTTGGTTTTGGTTTGGTTGGGGGGGGGGGGCGGTGTTGTGGGGTTTTTTGTTGTTATTTTTATTTTTATTAGAAAAGGGAGATAGCATTATGGTTGTGGCAAATGGGAAGCTACAAGGTATTTGTAAGTGCCTGGAGAATACAACACTCATTCACCATGAAATTTATCTATTTGGTCTAATATCAGCATGGTTGCCCATACTGCTGCATATAACAGCAATTCCCTGTCTCCTCTGGAGCAAGGATGGTTGGATCAAGTGAGGGAAAAGTTCATCAGCTCTACATAAGTCTCTTTGTTCCAACAGCAGTTCCACATAAAATCCTATGCACGTGGTGTAAACTGAATGTGTAAGATCTTGGCTGTGATTAAAAACCATCCAAAGGGATCCCAAATACAAATGTTTACAACAAAAATTAATTTCAAATATTCATTGTGCAAGCTGAAATTACAAAGAGCTTGAACCTGCTCCAAAATTTGGTATATAACCAAACAAACCCAGAAATAAGCCTGCAAAGAATGAATTTTAGCCAAAACCTACTTTTACAGGAATTCTACCAAATGCAGCAGAAACTCCATGGAAAACTTAAGAGGCTTAAAAATTAACATTATCTGAAGTTTCACTGATTGTCTACCAACACAATATGTATATTCTGAACTCTAAGAACCATAAGTATAATTTTAATCTTGAGTAATATCCAGAAGCCAACAACTCACTAGCCTCAGAAGGATGTCTATCATAAGCTTTGGGTGGGTTTTTTGGTTAAAATACTCTTTTTAAACAGCTTTCAAGCTCTAAACCCAAGAGGATTACAAAGCTACTGTATCATTTGGATTAAGGAACCATTTAATGTTTCAGACATTAGCCAAGTCACTATTCTGTTAAAAATCACTGTTTGATTAAAAACTACAAACACACAAGAATAGAAACTAGCTAACCTCCTGGTGGCATTTTTTAATTCAATCACGTTTAGGACTAGCACAGAGAGTAAATCAATGGAGCTCTTCTAAACATGAACTTCAAAGAAAACCCTCTAGAAATACCATCTAGGAATACAAACTGGTTGTGCTGCAGTCTGGTTGTAGTGATACCCTAAGTTTTAGGTGCAGTTTTATAACCTATTTACTCTTGCAAAGGTAGGGGTTGCCACTAGGAGGAAGCTGTCGTGCCCCTCGGTGCTGCCGCTCACGCATTCTAGTGTGTGCCAGCACTACTGTTTGTGCAGCTACACAGTGAGTCAGGTCAGGGAAATGATCCATCTGAAAGTTACCTAGGAAAATAAAAATAGATTCATTTTCAGCCAGATAAACTTCCTGGTATGATTCACCATGTCACCATTACAAGCACAAGTGCCAACACAACCAAGCAAGAAGAGGACATGACACTTCCCCCATTTCAGCAACAGCTTCCACTTAACACAAGTTTCAAGTAAACATGGAACTGTATCTATCAGGGGCAAGTTCACAAGCTCCTAATTAAAATACAGTAGTTGCTGCTGTTTCTCAAGATAAGAATAAACTTGTTCAGAAAAGCTTCTGATGTGTTAGTCGGCATACATAAATGGGCATGATATTATAAAAGCCAGCACAGTTCAAAACAAAGTGAGTGAATACTAGCTTTAAAGTAAAGCAATCAATGCTGTATGAAAGCACACTATTTTGTAAGAATTTTCACGTGGGTATAAGTTACACCACTAATCCATCTGCACAGTTTCGTCAGGTCAAAAGAATGTAAGTACAGGTAGAGATGTTGTCATGTTCCTATGGATTACCCTCCTAGTGATTGCTGTTCAGGGGTTTCCTCCAGTCTCTCTGGAAGACATCTATCTAAAAAACTAACCTTAAGAATTGATAAAGGACAACTGGTTTTTCGCATCTTATTAACAACTCATTCCTTTGTACGCCCTAACAGATTTCACCTCTTCCTCTGCAACATGTCAGGAGGATAAACGAAACCCAAAAAATCTACTGCTTCTCCATCAGGCTGAACTTCAACTACTATCAGACTCATTCTACTTCCTATATAAACAATTACATTTTAAAAACCATGAATATTCAAACATAAGGCACTCAGAAGTTTCACAAGGATGAACAAACTCACATTCAGGAAGTCTCTGAGGTGAAGTAGCAATACTATGTCCATTTTATCTGAGGGAAACTGTGACTTGGACGAATTCAGGTTAAAATCCACAATACTGAGTCCCAAATTTAAGATACTGTTGGTCCAATTCTTTACATAATTTACCATCTTACATGTCTTTCTTCATTACAAACATAGCTGTCCATGAATTTATCGCAACCAAAAGCACAGAGCACTTGTATAAAGTAGCAAATGGATCTCTCTCTGGTTGTGGTGGTCTCATTATCTAGGCCTAGTTAGCAGCTATCTGTGAAGACTATTCTGGTTTCAGTAACTTTCTTAGCGTGACAATGTAGATAAAAGACCAGCAGAAAGCTATCTAATTTTTACACTTCAACTGTTCAAATGTAACTGAGGATTACGCAGTTTGGAATTTCAACATAAAAATGAAACAACTAATAAAACAGTGAACTTCCTGATTTTACACAGTTAACATGCTACCATACTGTAATTAAATATTTTTTGGGAAGACTACCCCCAAAGGCAAGACAGATAGTATTTTAAAAGTGAACTTCTGAATCTGTCTTGAAAAAGAGAAGGTGTTTTCTTATCAGCGTGCTGGCATGTGACACATCCATTTCCTATCTTCCTACCAGTTTTAAGAAAGCACTCTGTAAGAAAGCAAACTATAAATTTAGAATTTATGGTAAACAAGATGTCAGCTGCAATGATCTGATTAAAAAGAAATATACTTAGATTTATAAAAAGTAAGCTAACACTGCCCTGATTTGCAAGGGAAGTAATCAATATAACACAGACTAGCTGGGACATAGTTAGAGACGGTACTGAAGACGACTGGAAAAAATGAGACTGGGGGTACATCTACATTATAGATAAGGAGTATGCATCTGAAGCAAATCTCCCAAATATCAACTATTACAAGCTTTGGCTTACACTGTGACCACACCTCATACATGCCCACTGCCAAGAGGCTCTCAGTCCATAGGAACAGACATGACAGTGAGTCCAAAGCAAAGCTCTGGAAACATGCATAGATAGTGTGGACACCAAAATCTAAGCACCTCTCGACAGATTCCCTCCTATTGTGCTGTATTATGTGCTAATGGAGACCTACCCTGAGACTCAGCAAACCCTCCCAGTGCAAGCCAAGATCTGTGCTGCTGGAACAACACTGTTTTGCCTGCGATTTAGGAAAAATCAAACTGCTTTCAATAAGTTGGAGGCTGAATAAATCCCAGGCACTACCACCATCTTCTCTCCATGTTTTGGCGGGAAAAACACTCTAATTTTGTCAACAGATTGTAGAGATGCTCATGAAGGGTCTACAGTTCCTCCAAGAAAACAGAACGCAACCAAGACAGCACTCGAGTGGTTATAAAACTTTCTTCCCTTGTCCTCCACCTTCTATTCAGTCCCTAAATCATCACTAGCCTGATCTCTTCCCAAAACTTATTTTTCGATATCTCAATTCGCAGTCTCAATTGCCTCTTTGATACTCATGCCCTAAAACTTTGACTTCCCAGTCCAGCCCTAAACTCCTTCAGGACCTAGTTTCAAGTCACAGCTGTTGACCTTATTAATGTTTTTGACAATTACAGCAGGGGTACTACAAAAGAAGTAGGTCCCACAGAGGCATAAGCTGATTGACCTAGCCGAGGTGAGAACAGGTACATGGATTGCCTTTGAAATAAAAGAAAGCACAAAGACTTGGGAGATTTGTTGGACTGGCACATAGGTATATTGAGGGAAGATGATGTTTTAATGAGGCATCAAACGCCCTGGTATTGCAAGCAAGTTATCCTTACAATAACAACATCTTCAATGTGAAAGTAACATAAACACAAATGAATTTTAGTTTATCAACAGTTGACAGTATGCCAAAGGTATTACACAGCGTGACTAAGCTTTAAGTAAAAACAAAAAGTAGGAGTTTTATTAAATAGAAAACACATATTTAGGAAACAGTTCCTCAGAGTCTTCCCCAACAGCATACTTTCAACATCTGCTGGTCATGCAGTACTGCCAGGCCAAAAGAGTTGTGAGCAGGAAAAGGACAATGAATTGTTAACATCTTGCTTCCCTAACCCCTGCAACAGAGAATGTTAACCTTGCTTCTTTAAAAGTATTGCCCTCATGGGTAACAAACTGGTATGAATAAGAGAAACCAGTATGAATGGAGAAAACCTTCAGAACATGAGCAACAAGGCAGCATTCATTACATAGGAAACGGAACAGACATACAAGAACATGCAACCCAGTGTGTCCAGAATACTAAAAAAACCCCATTGCCTGGGCATTCTCCTGTGTAACAAGAAACTTGTTGTTGTCAGGAATAATAAAAGCACTTTTCTACGATAAAACGCAGGGCATGTGGAAGCCCAAAGCCCAAGGTGATGAGCACCAGAAACGTGCCTCACAAGCCACTGAAAGGATGATAATAAACAGGGATTCTGTCTAGGTATTGAGTTTGTTCGACTTCTTTTCAAAAATCTGAAAATCAACAGCACTAAGGTCAAACATGTTGACACCCCCGTGAACATTCCACGTTAATAATACCCTATTAATACAAACATAAGATAATACCTTCCTCCCTCTGAATATATTACTGCATCTTCTACCTGACATATTAGTAGTAGGAACTACTATATCTAATCAAAGAACATGCACGGAATTTTAGCCACTATCTTCTACAATACAGCTCCATCTAGAAGAGCATCATTTTTACCAATCAGAACCACAAGTGTACATCCATTTAAAAACAGGGAACAAGCTGTACTACAGCTACATTGAAACAAAAACAATTTTTAAAAAAATTAGAAAATTAATCAATCATGCACAGCTATCTAAACTGGCATTCAGCAAGGATAGTGCAGAGAAAAATCCCGAGACTGTTTAAAATACCTTGCGTTTCAGGCTTCAATTACTGTATCAAACTGCCTTTACCTGCAGACGCTGGTAATAATCCAAGGTGGAGAGCTGCAAAAATAACACTCACCTCTCTACTACCTAAAAAGCACCTGGAATAAACAGTTATTTAGCAAAAAGAACACCCCACACTCATTCTAGTTTCATCAAGTTTAAGATTTTCACATGATTCTGACCTTCCTTCAGGGAAAAGTAAGGTTAAAAAGGTTATACTTATTCCAAAAAGAAGAGCTTGGTACTCAACTACAAAGTGAATGGGACAGAGGAAGGGCACAGAGGGCCCTTCTCTTCCAGTGGGGTAGCTGCAAGAAAACAGCCTCTAAATACACAGATCTCTGCTCAGAGTATATATGGAAGCAAAAAAAAAAAAGTGCGTGAGGTTTCCCCAACTCCAAGCAACTTACAGATTTACCTAAATTCATTTCTACACGGAGTGCATGATACAGAAATGTCTGAGAACTTAAAAAAAAAATCTAGTTTAGATATCTGGATGCATAAACATTTATATAAGAGAGCTTGCACTGCCGTTTTTCTCTCTCTTTGGTCCTCATGGAGCTGTCTCTTTTACAGACATATATTTTATTGGAAATTTACTGTAATACATATTTTCTTTTCATTGGATAGAATTGGAGTAGAAAGATTATAAGAAAGGCTTATTTAGTTTCTAGTGGTTCATCAATGAAGACTTTACCTTAAACTACTATTCGCTAAGACAATTAGAAAAAAATAGTTTAAATTTCTTCTACTTTGTGTAGCAGATGTTCAAGATAGGCTATGTAAATTTGTCTTTGTTAGAGGTGTGTTAAACTACTCAAATAATTCAGACAATCTGCAAACAAGATTTCTGACAGGTTGTGAATTACACTCAATTAGTACCATAACTTCTGAGATTAATTTTTCGATCAAGGCATTCCTGCCCCCACCCAAAAAAAAAAACCAAAACCAAAAAAAAAAACCCATAAACATATCACATGAACTCAATTTCCAGTGTGTATTTCCAAAATTAACATCTGTTTGGTCTTGGTTCAACTGTAAAACCCAGTGTCCATTACTTAGTTCTTTTTCTGGATTTGGAGGGGGAGGAAGGGAGGGGAAGACATGTCACCTTAAGACTGTAAATAATTTGTACTTTAAACAACAATTGTATTCTTATTTGGAACAATAGATTTATTCCACTACACTATTTATTCTTCTTGATAGTAGATATAACAACAATAAATATTTTCCACATGGTTATTTCTTAAAATCCCATGATACCTGCATCATGTCCTGAACAGCAAAAAAGAAAACAGACCAGCAGTTGAGTAAATCTCATCACAGTAGATCAAAATACATCTTATTCTATGAACTCTATAAGTTTAGAAATACTAACACTATTTCAGGTAATTCAATTCTGGATACTATGTTATAAAAAGCTGTATTTAAAAAAACCAACCAAACAAAAAAAAACATTGAGTGAAAAATGGTATTACGGTATTTCAGTAGTATACTCTTTACAGGACAATCTTATTACAGGAAAGCTTCATGACATCTGTTTTTTACCACCATCTCATTACATCAAACTTCTTAAGTTATCATGGTTAAGCCACAGCAATTTTATACTTCAGTTCCCTCTCTATAAAATTTATATACTAATCCTTCTCACTTCAGGTGAGCGCTGTGAGATAAAATGAGGACATTAAAAATTATGAGACTGTATTAAAGTCACCTCCATAAGCAAGTCAGATACATTATCTATCCAATATAATTTGGGTAAAAATATATCATGTAAGCTATGTAAAGATTGCCACGACAAACAGCATTATCTAACGTAACACACTTGAATGCAGAGGCCCAAACAGAAGTATGGTAATTGCAGTATGACAACAGAAGCACTGACTTAAACTGACAACATTTTGCTTTGTATTTAAATAAAGATTTAGCCACCTTGTTATGCAGTGCACATTAGGTATATTCTCCCAAGATTAAAAAAAAAAAACAAAAAACTTACTCTTTCAATTAAAGAAAAAGTTAGTTGACATGAAATTTAAAACTGGGTCCTTTAAAAAGTTAGCATCTGTGTCAATTTTTCCTTTGTCCCAAATGATCTTTTAATAACATGGTAACAGAGACTCTTAAACCTTTTCATATGTTTAAACTAATTGAAATCTTGTGCACAGGTTATATATAAAGAAATTAGGTTGCAATTAAGCATAGTTATTAATGATTCTTAAATCTAATTGTTGTCACTATTATAGACCACAGACAAGGTCAACCCTACAACTCAGGAAACCAGCTCCAGCTTTAAAGAAAAACATACCACCTGAATTATATGCATAAAACCCACTTTTGTAATTATATAGCTCTAATCATACTAAGCATGTTCATCTATGTAAAAAACCAGCGGTTTCCAAACTGTTAGATTAAAAACATATCCCCCTGTAAAACATTAAATTTAATTTAGTAAATACAGTAAAAACACATTAAGTAAAATTAAAAATACTCTTACAATAATTTAAAAAAAACCTACTCTGCAAAATGTTGTGCTTATAAGCAAATCCAAATGTAAATCATTTCAGCAATTACTGCAGAGTCCTTACACTAACTGCATAAATGTAAAATATGTGCTTTAACTTCTGCATATTAGCAGCAAGGTTCAGATCACTGTATTTCAGATTTTTGGTCAAGATCGCTTCCCTTTCACCTGTATGCATTAGAAGGAAAAACGCTGGTGTCATCTAAAATGGAAACTCATAAAGCAAGACAACACACTTCCCTCCTAATCTGGTGACAGGAATAACTGGAGAACAGAGAGAAGAAAGAAAAGTTTTCCTCTCTGAAACAAAACACACTGAGCCAGTGAATTGCAAGAATATCTTTGCAGCAGCACAAGAACACAAGGCCGTGAGATGCTAGGTTCTTGTCACGAGATCTGAGACATTGAGTCACAGACAACCATAAGACCGTCCATACAAAATACATTCCCACTCCTCTCTTGTCTGAGCAGAGACTCCGCTCCAAGACAACTGCTACGCTAGCTCTCCGCTTGTACAAGTTCTGATGTCTCACAGGGTACATCTGCATTCGTACTTTAGTTTGGATAAGGAGAGCACTTTTGCAACAAACCTTCCTATCACCTAGTTAATGCACTTTCATTTGCTGCATGGAGCAGTCCTGGAGTGCGCAAACCTGCTTCCATTCAGATGAAAGTAAAAACCACAAGACATACTCCAGGAGCACTGCCAAAGGGGCACAGGAGCAGACAGGAGCCAGTCCAAAGTAACACCCACTTCACTTTGCAAATGCACTGAGCATAGAGAGGTATCAGGTCCTCATCACCGATTATTTCATTCTCTGAATCCACTCTCACTGGACTGCATTACTTGCTCAGGCAGGCCCAGCTACTGTGCTTCAGGGTCTCCTTTCACCTGTGAGATGGGACCTGACTGCACCTGAGGTTCACTGAGCTTCTCAGGCTTTGCTTCCTCTTGGGTTTTGTGCCTTCTATTGTCCAAAGTTCTCACCTCTAGCCTGTCATCTCTGTCTGTTTGACTATTCACATGTAACAGCTTACTCTTCCTCCGTATCATCTAGTCTCACCACACTGAAACTTCTTCTCCTAAGGACTACTCAGAGCCTGAGTATGACTCATCCTTAATTAAATAAACTTAATTCTGGCATTTCTTAACTTTGAGTGCTGGCTGGCTATTAAAATAGTAATACTTTAATGGGTTCATCACTTAAGCACACAGAGAAAAACAGAGCACTGAAGCCAGTGGTGTAGCATCACATCGACTCTTCAGTGCTCAACCGCAGAGTTAAAAGCTTACAAACATATAGCCCTCAGCCCTCTATTACTGGCATGGATACAGCACTAAGGATAATAAAGCAAACAGTTTCTCAGCAGGTTTCACAGCGGTTAAGAATTGTAACACTGTGCCCTAACAGACCCTGTCTTCCCCAGCCTCTCCCTGTCAGAGTCTCAACTTGGAGAGAGATCCCCCACTCAACTTTTAGTCCTCCCCTCTCATTCCTACATTCAGTTCACTTAACCCGCCTTTGTAATGGCCTATTTCATTAGCTGGCTCCTCAAAACCATTCTTCATCCCAGTACTTCCAAGTCATCCTCATACTCCTTGATTGGGCTGTGAATCACAGAGAGAGATTGTTTTGTTCTTTTCCTTGTATCGCAAACCTTCCTGACTGCTGAAGAGAACAATTTTAAAAGGTCCTAGACTATATCCACATGACCAAGTAATTTAGCATAATAGAAGCAGATCAGTCAACTGAAGCAGCTGGTGCCCAGGCCGCTACGTTTCCAGCATGTAGCGTGTACGAGTTTTACGTCAAGTTAAATTCAGTCTGGAGCCTCAGATTGAACATTGCACCATACACATGGTTCAGGGCTGTCCAAAGGACCGATCGCTGCGGCTGGAGTTCAGTTGGTGTCCGCCTGGAGAAGAGATCCCACGCTCAGCTTCCTCCAGGAGGAACCTGGTTGGTACCTACCAAAACCACCCTGTGAACTGAGCCAATGAGTGTCAAGTGGGGATGACGAGAGAATTCACTTTAAAACTGTAATAGCATGATAGCTTGTGGAAGCAAGACAGCTTTACCCAATCCCACGATGCTTCTTTGTACAGAGAGAGAATATTTAGCTGCCAAAATAAGAAGTGTCTACTAAGCATATTCCAACTTTCAGAATTTAGATTAAGTTTGGATACTTTTTCTTGGCAACAACAAAAAAAAGCACTTAACAACTTCGAGTCTCTTGCTCCACAGCAAGGTCAGGGTAGAAGTTGTAATTACATGAAATGTATAACCATTGAATTAAACGCTTACGAATTCTTGACATTGGAAAAAAACACTGCACTTTTCCTTTTGTTTTCAGAAACAAACAAAATGAATGCTTTAATCCAACAGCAACCAGAATAAGTCAGACACAGAAAATTAAGGACAATATTAGGTCTAATAAAAAAAAAAAAATCCCACTTAAACCTACACAGTTACCTATAGCCAGAAGGAAAAAAACAACTATACATTCACTCAGAATTAATTAAAATAAGGAAAAATGCATGTCATGAATTGTCTTTACTTAAAAAAAAATAATTACTAACAAAACTGACATCAAAGTGTCAACTCAGTAGGCTTTTCTTCAAGTAACAGATAGTAAAACAGCATGAGGAAAACTTTTACTTTACATTTCCGAATTTCAGATATTCAGTAAGACATTGAGTGTCATTGTACATTGTCCTTTTCTGGAGCCCAGTGATTAATATATGCGTATCCACTGCTCACAGAGAGTTGATATCAGGGTGTAATAAGAATGAGCGATATTACATGAAGGAACTGACATCATGTAGAAGAAAAGTATGTGGATCATCCTAATCATTCTAATACATTTGAAAGAAATGTGTATAAAATAATCAAAAAAAGGAAATCAGATACCCAAACTGAGTAAACAACAACAAGATGGGAAGGAAAAATGAATTAAAATTTTAAATAGTTCCTGTCACGTAAAATTTGTTATAAGTATATATTCCAAAATAGGAAGCAGGCCTTAAACTTCACATAGCTTAGCCCATTTTCATCTACAATACCCATAATGCATCCTGAAATACAATTTATGCAGGAATAATAACAGAATAATAAACTTTTTCTCTCATTCTCTTGGCTTCTTTGACATTTAATGTCAATCTGCAATAACAAAGCTAATAATGATCTTTGTCTTCACACTGCTATTGAAACAAAGCATTTCTCTGTAAATTAAAGGGTAATTTTGTTCCCACTATTCCAGTCTAAATCTTTCTAAATCACAGAAGCTCATGGCATAAATCACCCTATAATCCAGATCACCTTCTCTCTGCAAGAGAGATGATGTTCTTTTGGAAATAATCATGTCCAGCAACCATAACCCAAAGCAGAGCAGCATGAAGCATGGAAGATTTCACCCAAAGTTCATTACATTATACAAATGCCAGATATTTCTAGAGGTTTCCCATTCAAAGCTTAACATACAACAACCTTCCCAAATTTGTAAATCACATGGTGACACATTATAAACTGACATCTCAAGAATTTACAGGCATTCAAATGGAATAGAAAATCGTACTTTAGACTGGCTTATAATTAGGAATATATTCTTTAATCATACAGCTTCCAGGTCTGCAAAGTAATTGGGTGTATGCTGAGCTTTATGCAAGTATTATGTTGATTTTATGGGGACTACTTGCATTTGTAATACAAGCTGAGCCACAGTGAATGCTTTTGGCATCTAGGAAGTTTCACACAAAGTATCACATCTGCAACAGCTTCCAGGCAACCTTCTACTGTGCACCTCTTCCAGCTGCCACAACAGCCTACTTAGTCTGATCCATGGGTGACAGCAGCTGCAACAGCAAGGTTAAGTGGGAATTACTGAGTCCAACTTCCTCTTCACTGTCAGTTACCCCCATAACCAAGGGCAGTGCTGAGGGTTAAGTATTAACAAGACCAAGGCCTTAATGGCCATTAATTCCATATGGTCAGATTAGGTCACTGCAGACCAGAAGATAAATCAAGAATGCTCATATGTGTAACCACGTAACACCACTGCACACAGCATACCATACATCAGAAGAACTTTCCATTAAAAGGTAGAACTTACCCCTCTTCTGAACCCAGCCTTCCTTCACAATGGTAACATCGCTCATGATGGCTCCACTCTGAACCCCCAACTCAAAAGAGTATTTCTTTGAGTTATCAGCTTGTCTGCTTGGCTTCTCTTCTACAGTTCTTCCCAGTTTCTACTGATGAGTCAGCCTGGAAGGAAATATTAGAGAAAGAATTTAAGTCTTTTCTGTTTTTCTCACTTGACAGCCAACAAAAAAGTCTTTGTTGATGTCTTCCACTGACTGAGATCATATTAAAAATCTGCCTTTTTTTTAATTAACCATATAACAGAATCATGTTTCTAGTTTTACAGCACATTTTCCCTGAACACTGTAATACTTAAAAGAAGCAGAATGTGTTAAATTTCAAGTCATATGGCACTTTTATAAAATGCACACAGTAGAATTCTCTCATACTAATGCATAGGATGCTGTTAAACGAAAGGGTGCTGGTACTGCTTCACAGGTCCAACTCTGAATGCACAGGAACTTCAACCATTCCCACATTTGTCAGAATCCATGCAATGGACAAGTGGTTCCTCTATTATGGCTACATCAATCATAACAAGAGTGCAGTGAAATGGAAGGAAAGGTTCTGTAAAGGAGCTTAAAACCAAAGCCTTAACTATTATGGATACGGTTATCCTCATAACAGTTAAAATCTGTAGTAACCAGTTTACCAGTCATGCAATTAGATTTTTTTAATGCTTTAATTAAAAGAAAAATAGTAAAGGCTACAGAAATATAACCTTCCTACTTCCACTATAACTTCATTATAGCCAATACAAATCCTTAACTTACAGAAGTTTTTTAAAACCAGCATCATCTGCAAGTACAAGAACAGAAAAACAACTTCTTAGGAGTACAAATTAACCAAAAAAGCCAATGTTTAGTTTATGAAAAGAAGGAGCACACATTTTCTCAAGGCTTTAAGCCAGGCAGCGACAAGAGTGCTCTTTTTCCTACAAAGCTCAGCTTGCAGGGAACAGAAGGGAAGTCAGCCCTGGGACAGGACATGCCACTCTCAGAAGCTACAACCCTCTCTTCTGACCACCTCCGTCCCAGAGTACCTAACAGCTGTGAAGAAGACATAAATACCACTACAAGCAAGTAGGCAGAGAAGCCAGAGGGCAGGAGAGGTTTCCTTTTGCCAGCAGACTGCCTTTGCCCTCCACCCTTCAAAATTAAAGAGCAGCATTCAAATAATGCTCATCTAGAAAAGTATGGGAAGCCAAGAAAAGGGATTACTCTGATGGTGGAGGAACACCCTTCTAAGGCTGTACACACAGAAGCACGTGTGTACACAGTGCTAGCACGGAACAGGAACTCGCACACCTGTTTAGTACTATCAAACACAACACATACATATCCATTTAGTAGACTGACCAACAAATGTAAACACGTGACAGACAGAAACACGTATGACTGTGTCAGAAGAAATCTGTGCAACAAATGAATGGAGAAAGGACTGGGAAATAAGCTGGTTTTATCTAACCAAGTACAGGCTAAAAACTGAACCATTATATGCATGCAGGTTATTTTTTATTTATCATTTGAAAAACGTGTATTTGCACCACAGAGCAGCTAGATGGAAGGCTACTTCTGTATGGATGCTGGGCTGTGCAAAAATAAAACTTGGTATGAGTATTTTTTTCAAGGGGTATGCAGCAAAAAAATGCAGTACAACCTGATTTTACAGAAACACTGAAGTGTGTCCATTTTACAGTTTTGCTTTCACTGAACTATTTTTTCAAAAACATGCAGTATTTCAGCTGCATAAAAGTAAAAACCACAATGCTAAATTCATTAATACTGCAAAGTTTAAGTAATATTGAATACAGTGCCTCTGAGACATCTCCATGGCATTGGCAGATATGAGAGTAAGACCCATGCAGGTGATGCACAGCCTTTTGCATTGGCATCATACCCCGTCATGTCTAGAAGCACACCGGGCACCTGTGTTTATGCAACTGCACCCTGCCTTAAGACTTAAATATTGTTTAAGCTTTCATAAGAGTTAAAAGAAAATGTTATGTACAAGGTTTTGGAAGGATATGAGACTGCTTCGTTACTGTTAATTGATCTCACTAGCTCTAGCTGTTTAGACTTTGTATTATGTAAGTCAGTATGGCAGAAATAACCAGAACATGCATTTCCACATCCTTCACATTACTAGTGTGAGAGTTATTTTCCAGGTCATACATTACCAGAACTTTTGTTCGCACACTTCAAACTAGAGATAAGCAAATCAGCTGCACGTGGAAAGAGATCCTGACAGATTAAGACACGCACCTGAAAGCAGGCTGCAGTTTTGCCATTCTGGATCACTGCAGCACAGTATCAGCTAATATTACAAACACACAAATCTTTACAAAGCCAGACGTGAGCGTCAAACAACTGTTACCTAAAAGCAGCTGTTCTGTGAAGGAAGTGTAAGCACATTAGTATCCAAATATCTGACTTAAGTTTGATTTTCCTACAAGACTTTCATTGCATTCTTTAAGAAGTGATCACAGGTGACTTTTTCCCAACTGTAAAGACAAAAGAAGCAATGTACCACACAGTACTTAGCTTAGGCTGGCATATGCTGCAATATGTTTTATCCTTTTGGTAAATTTAATGTACTTTCCAATTTTGGTGTGTGCTTATGAGAATTGCAATAATTTATTGTTATTGGTAGAGACTAAGCTGTAAGAAATGAACTTCTGTACTAAGGAGCAATAATCTTGTCTGCCCACATACTATCTTTAAGTCCACGATTTCAGTAGACACCCAGTTTTAACAAATGACTTTTTATGCTTAAAGCTCCCTATTTATTCAGTGATTACAATTAAGTTAGTATTACTCAAACAAAATCTGATCTATGACCAGTTTTCACATCAGCCAGTGTCCCAACAACCTCAGTGGTATGTCTGTAGGATTGCATCCCACCCATCACACATACTACTTTGCTGAATTTTCAACAAAACCCCCAAAATACAAAAATCAGATAAATATGGTGAGAAAACTAACTGAATTAACTCCAGTTTAGCTTCACAATATTACCAGGAACAACTTAAGCAGAATTATCAACAGTTGTATGGTTACATTGACCACTCCCTTAATGGGTAATTAAAAGTCAAGCTGAATTACATCCGGAGCTGAAGGAGATAAATCAAAGCATTAAAAGACTAATAAAAATAAAGGTTATATGTTCACAATACACTTTCAAGAAGCCATTTGTAAGCATCTGTAGTATGTATTATCCCTTATTAAATTCCTTTGAGGCTTTCTAAAAGCTGTATTCCTTTACTCTGAAAGTCACTCAGCAAAGCTCTAAAAGAGCAGACTTTTGAGAATTACTTAACATGACCAAAACTGACCTTAATGAAAAACACGTCATAGAGAAACCTTCTTCCCTGAAGATGTAATAAAGGATTGTCTATAGACTTAAAGGAGTTGCCTGAAACATATGGAACAAGAACTCTTACATGAAAATAGCATTTCATCTATAGTTCAACTATTTCAAGAAAAGCTACAGAAATGTTTATTCTGCACAGCTGGTGTAGACTTTAAATACTTGTTAGCAATCAACTCTGCTCTCCCAATGCGCTTCAAGTCTCAGCAGCTGATATATAGTAATTTTTACAGTTTCCCTTACTGCTATAGGATGAACCCACAGAAACAGGGAAAAAATGTGTAAGAACTGAAGTTGAAGACATTTTGCATTCCAGCTGCTTCTTATAGGGAAAAACTTGATTTGTTTTTATATATGTTCCAGCAACTGGAGAACAGGTTGGATTGCTTTTTTTCCCCACGTTATCAAACAGAACTTGGAAGATACTTTTTCAACAGTATATTGTGTGTATTCTGCAGACAGTATCAGGTAGTCATGTATATGCATAATACATACAAGAACCTATTGTCAGCATGCTTTATGGTGCAGGTGTAAAAATTTACTCCATCGCAGTCAGTCATGTGAAGAAAACATCTGTAATTTTTTGGATCTGGTAAAAAATAGTAGAACTTTTCCTTTCTTCTTCGGAAAGCTATTAAGCCACTTTTATTGTGTTAGATGAAACAATTCACCACACTTCTAAAGAGCTAGTAGTACACTTCTAAGTTCCTAGCTGTAGAGGTTGCAAAGGCATCTTTCTGAACAAAGATTAAGCAGAAACTATTACACGCAGCAGAGTTCCAGATCCCTCTGCCAAGGCTCACAGTTTTCCCAAGCCATGGTAACAGCTAGCCGACACCTTTTCAGTTTTCATCTTCAACTTCAAGAATAACACCAAATAGAGAGAACCAGCCCACTTCAGGTTGCTACCATATGGGAACTATAAGACCAACCATTAAAACGAGCAATGGACCATTCACGTAGGAAGACAACTTTCCTCAACTTGTATTTTTAAATTAAAGCAGGCTCTCACGCCCATCACAGCAGCCAGGTACCTCCACAGACCCGGTGGATGGCAAGAATGAAAGAAATCCCTTCCAAGCAGAAGGACTAAAAACAGTGGTTCAGGTCTACACTTAACAACCACTATAAGTAAGTGAAAAATCATTGAGATTCATAAGAACAGACAACACTCCCTTGGAATCTGGGCATCCTCCCATCTCCCCCGTGACAAGAGACAGCTGAGTAAAGAAGACAGTGCCCATAAATTCAGTGTAAATTGTATGATTCAGGTCTATGTTGTAAGAACTTTCATAAACACAGGCTCCTACTTTCAACAATTTTGGAGCTGAGAAAAAACAGATACTCTGACATTTACCAACTCAAGTTACCAGAGAGAATACCAACAGGATCAGTTTCAGTGCTTCCAGAGACAATCCCTACAACTTCTTGTAGCATTATCAACTCAATGATTCATCCAACCTTATTCTCTTAATGCATAAGGGAACTACCATTTTCCCTTTTTACAAATAATCATTTGGTTAGCAAGTGAATTCTTCTGATTCACTTTGCCTGACTCACTGAGATTCTTTGGTCCTCAATGTATGCAGAGCCAAATCTCATCATCTCTATCTCCTTATTTCCCAGAAAGGTAACTGAAAAATTTTGTGCATGCACACACAAAACACACACTACCAAAAAAAGCAGCTCTCAGTCATCCTCTAGTGGCTTCCACCACACATTTGTTTCCCTGCTTTGGGGGCCTTTTTTGTAGCAGATCAAGCTCTTAAGAGGTTTTCTCAAAATCTGAGTCTGAAGCCTCCAAGACAACTGAACAGGCTGTAACTGTCTCCAGTGCCGGCTGCAATCAGAGAGCAAGGAATTCAAAAGATAAGGCTCTAAACTAAAAACAGAGTTGTCTTTAGGATTGGAAGCTGAGATTCAAGTTTTATTTATATGGAAAACGCATGCATATCCTCTTCCCCTACCAAAGTTGTTATCTAAAAGTCTGGTCAAACAATTAGAGGATATATTGCACATCATCAAAAATTACACAGAAGACTGTTGCAGAACAGAGATTGCTACAAAACCTACTAAATCAAATTAGCCTACATTGCTAATGGAAGAATCACATTCAGTTGAGTGCTTTATCTAAAAAGTATAGAGAATTTATACAGGCTTTTACAAACTACCTGTTCTGGAATTTTGGTTGTACTTCAAACACAGCAGAATGCATTATGTCCCTTTTTACAGTCTCAGGAGGACTGACTGATTTAAATACCATCACTGCTTAGATTGAGAAAAAGGAACCTGCAGGCAGATAGTATTTGTTCAACTTATTAGAGTCAATTTTTAAAAAACAAAACAAAACAAACAAACAAAAAAACCAAACACAAACCACCACAAAACAAAACATGAACTGGTTTGACAAGACAAGGAAATCAAAAAAACAGGATTATTAAAAGACAATAGTTCCTCAATTTATAAAATTGTAATCTTTATGTACACACAATTAAGACACTTAAAGATACCCCTAAATACTTTCTAAGTAGTAGAAATGTTCATACTTTACAAATTTTAAAACAAATATAAAAAATTCCAAGATATCTCCACGATTGGCACTGCAAATATTTTAAAATTATATTTCATACTAAAAGACTTAATGTCTTTAAAAATATCGGTATCAAAAATTTACTCCTAACAACTTCATTTTATAACCCTTGACTTGGAATAATGAGGGGGATAATAGGAAAACGGCACTGCCTACACCCTGTGGCAAGGAAAAACAACATACTTTGGAAAAGATAAATAGCTCTTTTTAAAGCATGCTTATGCATTTGCTTTGTGCCTTAATATTTTCAGTGTTCTATTTTCACTTTCAGTACGTCAAAAAGCTGCACATAACTAATATATGCTCAGATAAACCTAGTTAGGAGACTACAGGCACACTGAAATATTAATATACAAGTTAGATGTTTTATTTAGATTCTGCAGCTGAAAAAGTTTATCAGGAAAGAAACCATCATTCTGTATTTCTTTTCCTATTATAATGACAAAGCAAGTTATTTTAAGGGACAAAGGTATAATTAAAGTAAGGTGAACAAAGCCACCCTTGCCTTTGTTTACCAAGGTATAAAGGAAGTTTCTAAATGTAACTAAATTGTTTCTTTAGAATCCCACATGAAACATTAACAACCCATTGTTTTGCATTGTGTTTATTGACAAAAATGCTTTAAACCTTTTTGCTTCCCTCCCAATCACATAAAACAATAACTGAAAATCAGACAGAAGCAGAGTGATAAAACACATTAGAGTACAGGTCTGCAATTTAACCAAAGAATACATTTAAAGTAGAAAAGGTGAAGGGGGGCTAAGGTTATGCATCAAAAAAAAAAGTTACTGAGACAATGAACTCAGGAGAGTTTTGAGACTTAAAGGAAGTCCAATCAAGGATTAGCTGAGCTGAGCATCACAACTATGATAATGTTATTCCACTCACCACTTCAAAATACATGTAATAACTTTAACTTGCTGAGGATTAATGTAGAAATACTAATTCTTGCCTTTCTAAGACAAAGTTCCTTTGCCCTTTAGAAAAATAGTTTAATAATGACTCAAACAACCAAGCAAAACTAAACCCAAGTTCCATATTTTTAAAACAAAGTAAAATTGGTTTTCTATGTCTAGAATACTCCAAAAAAGGTTATCTAATTTTCAAAAGTTCAAAGAACCTAGAAGTTCCTATTCATTCTGAGATGAGAGATTTTAAAAGACCTCTTCAAGAGATACAAAATAAAGTTTCATTAACCTCATATATTTAATTATTTGTATAACAGTAACTCTTCTGCAGCACAACACCATATTGTGTATAAAACACTGAGCACACTGTTGAAGACATTAAAAACCAGAAATACATGAAGTGCCATGAGTAACAAGAAAAGGCAAGTACTGGGATAAAAATGTGTTCTCAGACTATTAATATAAAAGATGGAAAAAGTTCAATGACATGCCTAACAAGCAGCTTTCTTTTAAACCCTTACAGTAAGATTTATTTATTATCTGGGTATTGAACAAACTAAATTCTGAATTGCCGTGCAAGAATAGGAATGAGCTTTGTGATTCCTTCCTACAAAGCAGTCAAACATTGCTGAACCTACTAACTGTCAAATTCTGACACTGCAGTATGACTAGAACGTAATCAACTTCTAACCTAGAACCTTTGGATCTTCTTGTTCACTTTCAAAAAGCATTATTCTCATCAATTTGAGATCTGAATTTCCTAAGGACAGAAGGAATTCTCTACAACCTCAAACAAAAATTGTGTATTTTTCAGATGTATACCATTGCTTACACATATCTAAGGCTAGATGCAGAGCTCACTAGATGAAGGTCTTTGGCAAATGTTCTACAAAAAGCCAGACTACACGAAATTCACATACAACCTTAACTCTCTGCCTCAAAGTCTATCAATACATTTAGAAAAGGATATAATAATTTTAAGTAAATCTCACAAGGCAAGCTGCGCCAATCACATACGTCCAGAAGCACACTAAATGCTTAGGAAAAAAAATTATATGTGTTGGTAGAAATCATTTTGCAAGATTGCTGGGACTCAACTGAGAAATACTGTATTAATTTTGTGGTGCTAAATCAGCTGTACAAGAAGTTTTTGACTGTTCTGCACTGCCATTCCACACCTACAGGAAGGCAGTGATAAGACCTTCATTGATCTCAGTGACGCTGAAGCAGGCTCTTCATCTCTGCTCCTGCTTTAGGAGGCACTCAACTAACTTTACCACATGGACAACATGGCAAAGTCTGACAAATCATGCTGTCAAGTCATTCAGATATGCGTACGAAATATTGAGGTCCCAGTTGCATTCTTAAGGGAATTTAAAAATTACTACTGTTCTTCAGTCAGGATATTACAGACAACAAACAAAAAAAAACCCACAGGGCAACAACTTGTTCTTAATGCTATTTTTGATCAGTATGACTCACGCCTATACACTCACATAGAAATACACAGGGGAAAAAAGGATTGGTCAAGATGGACTCAACATATATTCAGCTATTTAATCTAAACATAGTTAAGTGTTGACACAAATAGTATAAAAAAAATCAAAGAAACATTTAAAGTGACCAAAAGTAAGCATCTTCACATACACAAAATGAAAATGCCTACTCTCCTTGACAGTAATATTTAATGATATTTAACCCCAGGGGGATTTTTTGTGGAAGTATTAACTTTGCCACAGCTTCCTACTACACCTGAACAACACCTTTAAATAATAAAGACAAAAGAATCTGTTTGAAATCCATGGCATGCATCAAAACTACCTGAATGCCCATACTTAACATTGATCTAGAGCTATGGAACAAGGACAAAATGCCAAATAATTGACTACTACACCCTTGCACTTTCTGAAGTCCTTTTATTAGTATATATTAGTGGTTTGCCTAAATAAGTTTCATTTGTAAATTCTTCTATTCATACAGTAGTCCAGAATGTTGTTCATACAATTAGTCAAGATGAAAATATAAACCAAAACTTTAAAGATTACTTTTTACACTATGTAAAACACTAAAAAGTTAACTTTCACATTCAATGTTTTATTATTTGCCAGCACTTTTTTGTTTCTCTGGCTTTAACAGATTTTGTCTTAAACACTTTGAATCAGTACTCCATTTACTATGTAACTTTAGAAAATAAATCTTTTCTACACCACACCAACCTGTTGCAAAGAAGAGTAACTAGTGCAACACCTTTACCAAGGAGACCCTGCGGTGCGGGGGGGAGGGGGAGGAAGTCTCTTCTGTACAACCAAGAGGAAACGTACTGGTCAAGAAGAGGGATTCTCACTGAAAACACACCTTTCCTCACAAGCAATGCAAAACTCCCTGAAGTACATGCTGTGCTAGAAAGTATCCCCTGCCCCCTCCACAGTATTCTTATTAAGCATACTCTAACACAATGAGAATCCAAGATGACACAAATTAGTCAAATATTCTAGAATAATTTTAAAGGACACTTAAGCTGGCAATCTTTTCTTATAGGACAGTACCTAAAACAATTAAGTGGGTTGGCAATTTCATGCAAACACTGAAAATAAAAGCAAGGTCTTAATGTTAAATGAAAATCACGGATGCACACATTTAACTATTCCCCTCTTTTTGAATTGTTACTGTTGTTCGCAAAGGGAGAACTGTGTCTTTTGAACAGGACGTTTATTGGGAAAAAGAGAACAGAGGGGCTTTTGGTACATAGGCAACTAACATACCTACAAAACGTACAGTTACAGTATGGTGCATTACTTTTAAAGCAAATGATTTCTGCATTATCCATATCAAAATGGAAGTATGGTACAACAAAGTTTTCATTCAGTGTATTTCAATGTCCTTCCACTCTCCAGTGTCAATTAAAATCAGTGGTATGCCCAAGCCATAAAAGATGGCAAAGAATATTGGGTCTCTGTTGCAAAACTGAAGGAAAGCTAGGCTACCATGTCACCAAGTCCACCTCCCCTGTTGCATTAGCAGCACAAGATGAAACTATAACCAAACACGGTTATAAGAAACTCTATCTTCTTTATATTAAGAACAGCACAGAGATTTCAAATGTATCTTAACAGGAACCACTGTAGTAATGGTGTCATACCTTCCAAAACAATTGAGTATTTCAAAGTTATTTAGCAAATAACATAGCCTTCTTGGATACAGAAACCTTTATTCAGTAGTTCTCTTTCAATTGGGAAAATATGCACCCAGAAAGTGAAAGAACACTCAAACAACCAGTGCTAGACAAAATCCAAGTAGTCTGAAGAATCTTTTAGTTGTTTTACAAACTTCAGACACATGCTGTTTCAAACTGTAGTCAGAAGTCAAGATAATGGTTTCTGGTAACATCTTGCAAACAGAAGCCTGGGTTACAAACAACAGCAGAGCTTTAGTAAGTGTTTCTGGGTTAAGCTTAAAAAAATCCACCAAGCTATTTTCCCTTTCACAAGGCATTTGTTACAGTGTCGACGAGTCAACTTTTATAGTGCAAATTAATGGCATCCAATCCTTAAAACTGTATCTACTTCAACTGGGGCAAAATAAGAACTAGTACCTGTCTGAATTCCCACCAATTTCCTGTAGAAAGTCAGCATTTTGCTTCACAACACATCCTCTTCCCCCAAAACGTGAAACAAACAGAGCAACACACTGAAATACTGCTTTCTATGAACATATTTACAAAACTAAGGACACTACTGAATTCATTCAAACCTAGCTAGAGTAAGTAGGAATACACCATAGACTAAGCTGTCTAAAACAAGACAGTCTTGTTAATATTACCTGTGTATACACACATACCGCGCGCTTACATGAGAGAAAAAATGAGTTATTCAAATATTATGTGTAGCCTTCTAGGAAAGGGAGACATTTTCTCATCTCTCCAGTTTTTCTCTGGCCCTTATTTGAACTTGACTTACTGGTTGCATCCAACCAAAATATATCCACATGGACTATAATTAGCAATCCAATCCAATTAAAGATATTGGGGTCAACTCAAAGGCTGCTGTCAAAAAAACGAAACAGTCCTACAAACAGAATCTTCTTGAGCAGTACACTTACTTTAGAAGTCAAAATAAGCTTCCTTCCCTATCTCTTGTACACTCTTTCCACATTCCAGTGCAGAACAGCCAGAACTGGCCTATACAGAAGCTGCCAGTAACAAGAGATCATGCTTAAAATGTTACTTGTCAGAAGTTTAGATCTACTCATTTGCCTTGAGAAATAAAGACCTCCATATGCAAGGTGTGGGGAACCATGTTTGCCTAATAAGAAAGTTTTAGCGAAACCTAAACAAGCATTAGCAGAAGAGACTGCTGTAAGTTTCTTCAGTACTGAGAAAAGCTGGCAATGCAGATACCAGGTATACCATAACTTTCGTAATAAAACTCTTAAACAGAGGCTAAGTGAATCGAGTGTGAGACGCACTTCCGTAAAAACGATGAGATGATGTAGGTACATACAAGTCGCCAGTCAACTAATGATTACATTAAAGATAAAAATTCAGACTAAAGGTCAAAAATGAAATTGTTTTATTCCTTTTCAGCCGTAAGAAAATAAGATTTTTTTTTTAATTTTTTTTTTTACATACACCCTTTAAACAACGTGCCACGGAAGAAGGCGAAAGAAACAGCACTGGCTATTTCACGCCTCTCAGCTGCCCATCCAGAAGTAAACTAAGCAGCGCAGCTCACGTGAAGCAACCAAACAGCCTATAAGCCTGTTACTGCTCGTTACATCACGATCATTTGCATTTGAACTACAATATATAACGGTGCGATCCAACAACTTTTTGTTCAGAGGCGCTGTACTGACCTGCCAAAACAGACCCGCATCACGCACTCCCCGCGTTCCTGGGTGTGTACCCACACAGGCGCCCCCCGGTGCACCCCCGCACATTTGGGGTGCGAGCGGACACCCGTGCTGCCCCCGGCTCTACCCCACGGGGGCGTTCGGCGTCTCCCCCCGCCCCTCCCGGCCAGGGCAGGCCTCCCGGCGGACCCGGCCCCCCCGGGCGGTAAAGCGGCCGGTAACCCCCAGCGGCCGGCTGCGCGTCAACTTTCGCATGTGGGCCGCGGCCTCCATGA
>NW_010972598.1:1215571-1291866 GCF_000737465.1 Haliaeetus leucocephalus | reverse complement strand
GCCGCTGCCCCCCTTGCCGCTGCGGCCGGAGCTGGCGGCGTGCAGCACGTCTCCCCGGCAGACCCGCGGACACGTCCCGAGGTTTATTTCCTTTGTTCTCGCTCTGGCGCACTGACGCGCTCCCTTCTCTTGCCTTGGTACCCGCAGCGGTCCGCTGAGCTCGGCAAACCCCGCCGAGAACAAAACCGCCAGTTACGCAGCGGGAGGCTGCAATTCATCCCCCGCTGAAGCGCTCGGTGGATGCACCAGCCTCAGTGCGGCTCAGTTATCCGCGGACTCGGAGGCATCCCGGTGGGCAAACGAACATCTAGCGAGACCTCAGACCACCGCGCGCCCCCAGCTCGTGACCCTCTGACGTCTCCCGGTCCGCAAGCGGTACAGAAGCGTAACTGGTGTCGGCGGGGCCGCCGCCTCGCAGGGCGCGGAGCGCGGCGGCGCGCTGCCGGCGCAGCAGGGGGGCCTGGGGGCTGCGCGAGGCTGGGAATCCCTGGCCTGCCCGCTGCTGCAGCTAAAGCCGAGCGTGATCCTGCAACTCTAATTAGAGCCTGAGGTTGGTTCGTAGGTAGGGTGCCCTCGACGCTTTCTTTTGTGGCTAAGCGGCTGCGTGTGTGTGTGCGCGCACGTGAGAAGTGTGTTTTCTGTCATTCGTGGTTTAAGTAATGAGCACAGATTGATTTTCTGCATAAATGCATCTGTTATACGTGCAGTTGACTGACTTCTGTCAGAACCTGTTACTGCAAAGGGGAAACGGATATTTCTGATTGCTTGAAATCCAACTTTTTGCACTCTCTCATCAGCGCAGAATTTATTCTGTAAGTGGACGTGAAGAGAACCATCAAAATGACATTAAAAAACCCCAGCCAAACCAAGAAGTGTTTCTTTAGGAGGTACCCCACATTTTCAAGTTTTCCTTCCTTTCACATCCCACCTTTCTCTACAACCATTTGAAACATTAGTCCTCCTTTTCCCTGTGCTGCTACAGGGCTTCAGAGGGACTTTTTAGAGGATCTAAATAATCATATGAGTTGGCACAGGACTGGAAAGTTGCCTCCGGGGGCAGTGAATCCTTTCCCTGCTGCGGCAGGCAGCCACACCAATAATCCCATTCATAAATATGCTGAGTTTCCTCTCAGAACTATGAAGTTTGTTTGCCGCACTGTTCTTACTAGCAGGCTGCAGCCTGAGCTCTCCATCCCCCTAATTCTGAAGAAAAATAAGTTAAAAAGGACCTTGCCAAGCATTACTTCCTTTCCCAGAATTCACCGTTCGGTCTTCCTCTTTCTCAGGAACACTTTACTAAAGCGAGTATCTTATCAACTATCAATATTTACAGAGAGCCATAGTATCAATTATTAAAATACGTTTATTCACTAATGTCTCCTTTGATCGTTGTTGCTGCTATGCTGCTCCTGAAAAACTAAAGGTGTAGTTCTTGGAACGTGCCTTCTGTTTTGCTGCGATTCCTCCGAAGGACCCAGAAGCTGAGGCTGCATGGAATCTGCATGGGCAGTAGCTGATAGACTGGCAATCAACTGTTCAGATGCCAAATGCTGAGTGTGAAATCTGGGCCCACAGAAAGTCGTGGTATCTGATATTAGTCAGATCGGGAATTTGTGTTGCATTCCTACTATATGTTAATCCCTGCCACTAGCAATCACAGATTTCTTACTAGTAAAGTATATTTGTCTGGCTGATCATCCTAGTTTATTCCTCCTAATTTTCAAAAGCCAGCTATGAGATACTTCATTTATGATGACTGTAAGTTTGCTTACATTTATAGATACTTGCTGTAAATCACCTTGGAAAATCTGACATAAAAGCACATTCATTTACATTTAAAAAGAAAAAAAAACTTACACCGTGGTAAAAATATTTTTATTAGAGAGGATAACATTTACCTACAAGGAAAGATAATCTACATTTTTATTTTGTTACAAATTGCTGAAAATGAAACAGCGGGCTGAAATCTGTCCTACTGAGACTAAACATGCATTTTTTAGCAATACTTGATTAGGATAATTTTGATTTGTCTATACAACATGGACAACTATTCACAGGCAAATCATTTTTTTGCTCAGTATGACTTAAAAATCAGATTCGCCATCATCTTACTCCTTAGAAATCAAATATCATTGCTCTGTTTGGAAAGTCATAGTTAATAGCAACTCCTAAGTTTTTGATCCTGCTCAGGCTTATATATTGAGCTCGGTATGCTGAATCCAACCTGTCATTTTTTTGTATGGATGATTAAATGTGCTATATAAATAAATGCTACTATGCAACGATTTTCTTTTTTTTTTTTTCTTAAAGCATATAACAGTTTTAATGCTCAGTATTTTTCTCCAAGGCTTCAGAATGATTTCTTGTAAAGAGTTAATCACTGTAACTTGGGCAGAAATAACCCCTTGATTAATAACCAAGTAGAGGCATACCTCTTTCAGAAATAACATGGCTGTGATGTACATACTGTGAACATAATGAGGTTGTAGGTTCTGCAGAAATGACATCATTTTCAGATTAATTACAATGTGACATGAATTTAATGAACATATTAACAGCATATGCTAATGAAGAAAGTATTGCAGTTCACATGCAAAGGACAATAGGACTGCGTGTAAATTCAGGAGAAAATGGGAACCTCTGACATTACATGTTCCAAATACAGAATCATGAAACAAACCACACAAAACCCATTCATTGTCATCTATACTAGCACTGCCAAGAAGGTTGATAAACTTTTTTGTCACTTGTAATCGTGATTTCATCAGAAACCAAAGGGAAAACCTGCAGATAAACTCTAAATTCTGTCCATTCTGAGGCAAAAAAGGATGTACCTCTTGTTTCACTTAACATATTTATGTTATCACTACCAGAGCAATAGGTCTAAGACTACAGAGATATACATCCTGAAAATAAATAGTTAAATAGGAGAGAATATTCTGTCGGCAGAACACCGGTTCTCTCTGCCTCTACAGATTACATCACCTTCAGTTTAATTTCATTCCTTGTTCCTCATGTCAGCTAAAGTAAGAATGCATTTAAAAAAAAAAAAATAACCTGAAGTGTAGCAATTTAAAAAAAAAAAAAAGAAAAAAAAAAGGACAGTGGGTCAAATGACAATCTCTGGTTTTAAACTCCCTATTACTGCCTGCCTTGTTACTCTTTGAAAAGCACACACAAATATCAGTGGAAACTAACTGACAGGAGAGCAATGAAATTTGCTCTACATAAAATGATGCTTAAAATAGCTATTACACATTTTCTTACAGTGAAGTTAAGGTGTTGTCTGCAAAAGTTGTGGCTTAAGTGTTACATGTATGTATGGCTCTTAAAAAGCTGAAACATGTCTATTAGTGAGCTTAAGTTCAGCTCTACAAGGGGTGAGCATGTTCAGCTTATCTTGAGCTGTGACTCTGGATTCTCTGCATTGTCGTAGGCACACAGACACTTCAGGACTTAAACCACTGCCATCCAAATTGTAGTCGTCTCTTGTGACAATTGGATTCTCACAACAAGAAAGAGCTCATTGTAAAGCTGCAGAATTCAGATAAGACGTGTAGGAAAAACGTGGGATGGGGACGTAGCAATCCTCTGGACTCTGGGAGGAAACAGACCTTACTCGTGGTCAGTTGGATTTTACAGTGCTCTTTTTTTCCTTTCTGTCACATTCACTTCTAAATAACTTCATTGCTTTAATCTCTTTCTCCTTTGTCTTTACTCTCTTTGAGTCTCAGTTATTTTATTTTTCGCATTTCTGCCTCTGAGGCTGTCTCAGAGGGCAATATCCCACTCCATGTCCCTCAATATCTGTGATATGTTTGGGTAAAAAACATTAGAGAGTCATTCATTTATTTCTAATACACAAGGAGTTGAGAAAAAAAAACAACCTAGACTCTAGATTTTGGCTCCGCAGGCTGTGTTTTGCTAAACATTCCACCAGTTCCATGAAACTGCTTCAATATCAGCTGTCAGTGGCTGGCTGGGCTGACCCACGTTGCTGGGTGGCACCTACATATATTGTAAAAATTGCCTGGACACAGAAAGTTCTCCTTTCCACAAATGACAGTTCATCAGTGCATACAGAAGATACTAATATATAGACTACTTATTTTTTCAGACCTGCAGGGTGTAGGCTATCTGTGAATAGGCAGTAAAGCAAGATAGCAATAAAGGAATTGTTATTCTGTCCACCTATATTTTGCTGAGCAGCACTATAATTATGCTGAACACAGTAGAGACTTTAGATAAAAGACTGTGTAACTATCAGTTGATAGCATTTATTTTACAGCATGTTATTATTGCTTTATTATTTATCCTCCAAAGGTCTAAAAAAGTGTTTTTCTTCCCCTTCTTTCCCGTACTCCCACGCACTGGAGCTCTACAAACACAGAGGAAGGCACGTGCCCTACCCCAGTGACCTCACCCTGCTTTGAAACCAGATATGACAGTAAGGATGACAAAGAACTGGAGGAAAGGATGGGAAGAGGGCAGTAAGATTACACAGTTGCACAGTTTAGCTATATGCTTAACTTGATGTATAGGCCTTCAGCTGAACTTGGAAATTTTTCCTCAGTGAGAAAATAGTTTCCATGGTGCACAGATTTATCTGAGGGAGGTCAATCTACTACAGAAGCAACCCAAAAAAAAATAAAATGCCAGCCTTTCTGCTTGAGCTTTTTTCTCCCTCTCTTTCCTATCCTATTTTAATTTCATCAACACAGATAAAATATGTCTTTGAATAAAATTCCGCAATTACCAACATACAGTGATTTCTCGCACAGAACCTTATCTGTGTCCTGGTCTCACTTAATTGAAGTCAATGAGGAAGTGCTGGCTGAGGCTAGTTAGGAGGATCAAGACTGTAATGCATGAGCAAAATCAAGGAGTATAAAGCTTAATGGAGAGAGGGACAGAATTTTAAGCAAATGTCTTCTCCTTGGAGGTTTTGTGACTAGGGAAGTTTTCCCCATGTGGTCCTTAGAGGGTCATGGCTGCCTGTTAGAAAGAGTTAGAAAGAAACAGCTGAGGAGAAAGCTGCCTGCTGATGCAGGGAGGGGAAGCCAGCTATTGCCAGGTTTAGTCCAGATCTTTGCCTTTATTTAGAATGTTCCTCTGTCTTTGGCAAATAATTGGGTTCTCAGTGGTACAGTGCACCTTACCCTTACCGTGTGATACTTGGAGCACCTTCCCGTGCCCCTCGCTACCATGCAGACTTCACAGCCTGATTTGCTGGGCGGCTTTTCTACTGTATCAATCACCTGATTTGTAGCTGAGATAGCCCTCCGTCTTTTCAATCTGTAAGAGAGTGGCTGAAGTACGAGGAAATTGTTGTAGTGTCAACAATAAAAGTATTCCACTAGGCTAGACTGTTGGTTACCCTCATTGCCAAATGCTTCCCGTGATCCATTACGTGTCAGAAAGTACCTGCATTTTCTGGAAACTAAGCTGTGACATGAAATCAAAGAATTAGCATGAAAGTTTAAAAAATGAAGGCAGATTGGTGTTGCGATAACAAGGACCTCCTCGGATCTGATAAGTATGTTCTTGTTAATAATGAAATATAACGAGGTACTAAAATAGTAATGGAGCATTCATTAATAGTCTTCAGAACTGACGGACAGATCGCCTTGGAGACTTCAGTTACCTTACACTAGTTTGGCTGGTTTAACTGGGTATAGATCTGCTTTGTACAAGGCAAAGCTAACAAAAGATAATGCTGAATCTGTACCTTCATACATACCTATTGTATGCAGGAATCTGGTATGAAATAAGAGGAATGGCTACATTAAGATTTTTCTGCCAAATTTGTTAGCAATCTGTTTAGTAAAACTTCACAATTACAGAAATCTGATCAATTATTGATCTCTTTATAACTTTATTTACCATTAGCTGAAGGAAAAAAACGTGCATTAGCAAAGAATGGCAAGTTGTAACTAAGGGCAAGAGACAAAAGTATTCCTCCATCCTCTCCTAATGCCAAGATTTGAACAGGGTGCTCCTGAGCAGATGGTTTAACAGACTAAAGCATTAGTTTGCTGATCCTCCATGCTTGCTAATTAATTCTTCAGTTTACTAGGATTTAAGATGATTGTTAAAAACAAGGCTTCTCTTAAAATAAACTTTAGGTAAATGTTATAAAATGGTGGTTAAGATTATAATGGTTGTAACAAGAACATTGTGTATTTTCTAGAAAAGACACTCGTTATCTTAATGTCCTAAGTACTATCCTTAACAATTCTGTCTCTGAAATTTTCTTCTTAAGAATTTGCTTTTGTTTTCCCAGCTAATTAATCCTCTGACTTCCTGTCGACACTCTTGGGTCAAGATTATGTCCTTGACTTCTGTGAGAATGGCATATACACAACCATGGGAAGGATTTAATCTTTTGTAACAAAATTATTCCCTCCCCCTGAATTGTTTTAAGCCCGTTATCATGCAAAATGTAAAAATTGAAATATCTATCTCCTTTATTTTTTTTAAAGTCATTGTCATTCTAAACAGTTAGGATTTTATGTAGGAATTTATTTCAGGTTAACATTAAAATAATGAATTCTCACTAAATATATTAAAATGCAGTATGGTAGTGTAGCTTGCTGTCTATTAGATTTAGACAGTGGGCAAATAATTAATTTACCTCAGATTTCATTTTTATAGCAGTTTTAAAAACTGGATGCTAATTTGAAGACAGCAGAACTCCACCCAACAGAAAGTATGGAATTTATACCACAGAAATGGAAAAAAGAATTAAGGAAAAAATATTCTGATAAAATAGCATTTTACAAACAAAGTAGGAAGTAGGAAGAAAACAAAATAGCACTAGGAAAACAAGATCTTAACTTACTAAAGCTAAGGCATAAATTCTGAAGCCCCATCTGTTGCTTGCAAAGGGTTGATCCATGCTCATATTAGTGAACTTTGAAAATGGTGAGTGGACTCTGAGAATGTCTCTCCAGTCGGCTCATTATGGCCTAAAAGAAGCTCCTCTTCTGTGGTCTTGCTTTGCCACAGGAGGCACTGTGAAATTCTGCATCCGATCTTCGTGTCCTGTTTTGTTACTTGTGTGTTTGTATGCGTTTTGTGATATCTTCCTTCAGGTAGAGGTTTGGATTTGCTGGTGAGAATTCAGAATTTTATGTTACCTCTGTAACTGTTCCTTCTGTCAAAAACATTATTGGTTGTTTTTTATGTTAAAAACTCTTGGCAATTCCCCTTTCAGAACAGCAGATAAGAATTCTTATTACTATTGTAAGGAATTCATAACTTGCCTCATTCTCTAATCTATCCATCTTGCAAACCAAGAAAAAGCTGTTATTATAGATGATTCAAGGGTGAACTTTTTAGTAAGCTGTCAGTATGTCGTCTTCATAGAACCAGTCTTCAGCTCCTTTCAAAAAGTAATTTTCTTAACCAAAATAACTGCAAGGAATTTTGAAATAGTTTTAATATATCCTTCACAGGGAACCTACACTGGGGCTACCAAGAATACAACATATTTATTTACACAACATCTGGATTGAAATTAAAGTAACACAATAAGCTGCTTGGGGTGAATTAATGCTAGTAAACTTGAAGTATTAATTTTAATAATTTTAGATAGGTGGCTTATTACCATATTAATTAAAACAGTACTAGAACAGTATGTCCAGCCAGTGCTTACATTTTAAAAGCAGCTGAGAGGATTAAAAAGAATTTAAAAAAATAAGGCTCTAATGTTGAAATCTTACTTTATAGTGAAAGATTACCATCTGATCTCTTTAAGAAAGGAAGAGAAAGGACAGGCAGGGAGGCAGATGGGCATAAAGATAGACAGTGCAAGAATTTATTTAGTTACCAGCCTGAAAATGATCAAAAATTTGTGCTCATATATCTACTTGACTTACCATAAAATTTAATGAAAACTTCAGGAGGCTGAGACTGCTTAGATAAATACCGATTCTAGGAAAGATCCTATGCTTCTACCCTATGCTTTACACTAATACATTACAATAGCAGAGTATTAAATGTCATTTTACTCACAAACCAAATCCAGTCTTTTCAAGTTGAGCGAGACAGCTCGCTTTACTGCACATAGCAATGCTACACAACAGGGTTTTTTTGGGGGGTGAGGAAGAATAGAAGAAGGTTGTATTTAGAACTCTGAGAATATTTAGGAAGTCAAAGTCTGATTGCCAACCTTGTAACTTGATCTACATATCTGAAATGCACATATGGTTGATATTTTTCTGTTACATAGCATTCATTTCTGGAGGTCTTTTCACTTTTGTCCCTTTTTGATCTGAAAAACATTTTTGGCACAGCCTTAAGCTGAAATTTCAAATGAACATGAAACATTTAACTCCCTTCACTAGCCAATAGGGTCGGCTACTGGTAGCTGCTCCAACTATAATATCTCCTTATGAATCATTGGTATGGGATTGTAATTATAGTAAAATCTTTTTACTTTTTAACACACGATAAAGAAAGATATTGTGTTGAGAAAGTGCTTTGTACCATATTTTTCATTGGCGTTATCTATTTGACAGTGACTTTTAAATCATAGCTAATTATAAATGATTCATCAGAATGTTTAAAACCCTACAGAAATGTTTAAATAACTCACGGCTTTTAGTGCATAGTAGTACTTTAAATCATTACGCTTATCTTAAAACAGAAGTAAATGCACTTAACACAGTTGTTGTTCTTACCTTCTTGAAGCAAGTATAAACTGATTCCTTTGAATCATCTACGAAACACAGCACTACTACTAGACCTCTCCTGGGCTGTAGCTTCATAGAATTTTTATCATTTGTCTTGTTTTCACTATCCTTCATTTGTGCAAATCAAGTCTATGCAAATGAGCCTGCCGCACCCACAGCTTTTTATTTCCCACTTCCCAGCTGTGAACAAAGCTAGAAAAACTTTCCAAATCTTACTAAAGGCCTGGGCTTGGTTCTGCATAGGGTACAGGTGAAAATTTGAATAGTTTTTGCCACTGTCCCAGTCCTTGCAACCCTTGGTAGGTTTATTTGTTTCAAAAGGTTTGTAATTAAGAATTACTATAGTAACTCTTGAGCCTGGCTTAGGGTTACAGGTGATCATGGGAATAAGATGAAAAAGGATTTCAGATCTCCACTCTTGATTAAACTTCCCAACTGCACATTTAGAAGTCTAAGTTATGATCCTAGTTAGAAGGTGAATTCCCTGAGGGTTTCTGTGTTGTTAATGGAGTCCTGCCCTGAAACACCTCCTGGAAGAACCTGCCTGTCTCGATTCACTTTGTGGGTGGTCTCAGCAGATTTGCTTTTTAATTCAAAAATCAATTTGGGTGTCTAAAGTTACACAAGGTGAATATTGTCTTGCTTCTACTTGTCAATTTCACAGCAATTTCTTTATTTTTTAAGGAATAATTTTGTAATAGAGAATGCTGATACAAAAGGAAAGAATGTTTTAGTGCTGTGCTAATTACCATCTTGATTTGGTTCTTAGATTATATTGCACCAAAATAAATGCCCTTTGTTTCTTGTACTGCGAAAGAAAAAAGTTGATTGTTAAAGAAGAGCCCTATTCTAACAATAAACCATTGTCACTCTAGGTTAGAAGAAGTGATAAACTATTCTTAATCCCTTTCAGTATTTCCCACTGTGTGAGAGATGCCTCCCAAATGTTTAATAAATGTGTGCTCCAAAAAAAATTCAAATCTTGGAGCAATTGGATGGAAAAGTCAGAAAACTGGGAATGACAGTAAACAATGTTTGTGCAGGTCCACAAGACAGAAGGCAGGTATTTGTAAGACTTAAATTTGAACTGAATGGGCCTTTTGATGAGTTTGTTCGAACTGTAAAGTTGATATGAAAATATTTTCAGCTCAGAAATGGAATGTGCCAGATAATAATTTAATTCAATACTATAGGTTTTTTCCCTTGGAGTGGGTGAAGAAGCATTTATTTGTGTTTCTCCTCCCTGGCTAGCTACAAATTTTCACAATGTTTGTAGAAACATAATACTTTTGAGATTTCTATATCCCTGCCAAATTTGACTGGAATTGGATAATGGATTCAAAAGTTATTAGGAAGAACTGGAAGATAAACAGGCAATGACAACATAAGACAGCTTGATAACCTTATGAAACCAGGCTAAAACCTATGAAATTTCAATGCCCTCAAGTTTAGAGGGCAGTGGAGCAGCAGAGCTCTTCAGAGTGCCACTTTATACTTGTAAGCGCCATTGTCTTCTCTGCATCTTGCTTCTCAAACAGTAAATGAAGCGTAGACATAAGTTTCCCCAGCTTCAGCACATGGGACCACATGGAACATCTGGTAACAATATTTTTAATTTCCTAGGAGTGGAGCAGCACAAGCTTTATGAGTAACATTCAGTGTCTTTTTATGTTCTAGAGGAAATCTGTTTTATTTTATAAATAAGGAAGTATATCATAACCTAAGAGATTTCTTCAGGAAACAACAAAAAAGTAGATGTAGCTGTTGCTGCTGGCACTAAAAAGGTACAGATGCAAACACCTGAGCTTTGTCTTCACAATCTCAAATAATATTGACTTAAATCTTTACCTTGCAACCCAGGAACTGAATTGTATCATCATCTCAGTATAATCTGTGAGCAGTATTTCTCAACCTTCAAACAGTATGTCCAAGTCTTAAATTAAGTCCATTATCTGGGATAGGAGATTCATTGAGAAGTCAAATGAATAAATCTGCAATACGATTTCAATACCTCTCTGTGATGATTCTGCAACTATTTTATTCCATATCTCCCTTTCACAGTTAAGTGGCTAAGGAACTTGCTGATCACCAGGCTTCCTTTTTTAAATATCCCTACAGCTATGGGGAAGTTGTCCCTGGCTGAAAGGGACCAGTTCTTTGGTGGATTCATCTCCTGTCCACAAGGTGTGCTCCTGAAGCTACAGCAATCCCCAGAGAGGGATAATATTGTTTTATTTTGTTCACTTTTTTGAAGCTCCAGGTACTTTTTGAACCTCTATACATTTGCAAATCTACATTTCATTCGTGGTACCAAATCCAGTACTCCTTTGTAAAAATTGTCAACATATGCAGTGGAGAAGGTGATCTGAGAAGTGCTCATAAGGGCAGTAAAATTTTTTTGAACTGTTATAATCAACAAGAAGAATATTCCTAAAGTTCAGCTGCAAGCTCACGTGCTTGGCTTAGGCATGCTTGCAAGAAGTCTTTGGTGTAGTCTTTATGAATATTTTAGTTTAAATTCTCTATTTAAGAAGCCATTCTTCAAATAGATCATATAAGTTTGTTTCACTGCCTTCTGAAAATCTTGTAATTCATGTGTTCTCTGTTTTCAATTATAATGAACATTCTTTTAATTGCACTTTGGCCTGATTATGCTTACTCTCCTAATGAACTCTTCTGTCTTTCAGTTCAGAAATGCCTTTCCACTTTGTTAACTGCTCTTCTTGATGAAGTACCTAGAGAATTGCTTGTTGATTAAATTCATTCTTCCTTTATACAGTCTCTTGAATCAGGTGTCCAAAACAGTAATTAAATGAGAAAGAATTTCTGAAGAAATATTTTTAGTAATTTTTTTTTTTTCTCTGTAAAAACATTCCTTTTGGTCACAACTCTATCACTAATTTGTGATTATAATGTATATATGTTTTTCTTAAACCATAATTCTGCTAAAAGTATCTTCATATGACTTTGTAATTTAAAGTATTTCCTGACATTTAAATGTTGACATACTGCATTGTCTTCAGTAGTCCTGATTTTCACCCGTTCAGGAACTATGCCTTGTCTGTTCCTATATGATCTTAATATAATTTAGAAAACACAGTAAGAAGTGAAGAAGGCATTCTAAATAAATTACCTCTCAGGGGTTATGGTTGGGAGACTTTACTAATAAATTCTCCCTGAAATTTGAGGTAGTGGAATAGCACAAGTTTAATTTATACCATGTTATTCATTTTAATTAGGTTAATGGACAAGAAAAATCAAATTAAAGGTAGTTTTAAAAAAATGCCATTTAGTTACCCATGAAAAAGACATCAATGGCCCAGCAGAGCAAGCTTTTCTGAGCAACATGACCATTCTTCCTGAGCTGTGATACAGAGAATGGCATGGAAGTGCAGACTGATAGCTCAGTCAACATTCACATTCAGTCCTTAGACTCTTCATTAAGGCTGCAAGATTGCCAGCTGGTTAGATGTTTAGATGCATATTTCCACAATAAGTCCACCATAACTTATAGGAAATATGCATTATATGTTGAGCAACTTGGACAGTCTATTCAAAGCTTGAACTGGTGTTTCACAGTATCAGCTCCTGCAGCTCAGAACTGTTATATAGAAATATACTTGTAATCTCAGCTATCCTGAACTTATGTCATGCTACAACTTTGGACAGTAAATCTGAAAAGAACAAATATTCATCATACCATCCTTTCATATAAAAAGTTAGTACTAAAGGAGAATGGAAAATAAGTGCAATGCCTCAATTTTCAGGACAAATGCTCATGACATTTCTTCTGTTACATTTCTTCTGAGTACAAAAGCCACTGCCAAGTTAAAAAATGTTAGGGGACATATGCAAAGAAAGAACAGCAATGTTTATTAATAACGAACATACTGATAGCTCAGGGCTCAGCAAGAACTCTGTATTATTCAGCTTGTCTGGCAAATCTCAGCAACATCGTTTTCCAGGAATTCAACATCCATAAGAAATCCTTCCCAAATATTTTAAATCACAAAGATGATATTTTACATTTCTGAGGTTGCTTAGCTTCAATTTGCTTGCTTTCTTATTTGTATTCTGTAGAATCTAAATGTGATCTAAATATAGGTATATACTTAAAGCAAAGTTTTCCTTTCCAAGACTGATCCTATTCATTTGGAATTTAAATCTTTAGCTTTTAAATAAATATTTTTTTCATCCCTAGTTAATTGAAGATGTTAATTTAAAACATTAATCCTTTTAATTAATAGTAATACGTTCCGAAGGCCAGTCCCATGTTTCAGCACCTTGGAGAGCACCCATGGTTCTACCACGCACCCATGATGCCGCACTTCAAAGAAAAACCAACACAAAGGCAAGAAAACTACAGCAAAGTGATTATTTTTTAATGAGATTGTTAATAATCTCTGGAGTCTTGAAACATTTTAAGATCCATCTCTTGAAAGAAAAACTGTTAAATTACTTTTTGAATATCATACATGAAATCATATTTTGCATGTTCTGGATAATCTGCTGCCTTTGTCTGGTCGGTTAAAAGAAATCTGAAATAATTTTCTCATAATAAGAATCTACTGATATTTTCCAGTTTGGTGTGAAGACCAGTGGCTGTGACTTGGTCCGACTGTAAAAGAGAAATACGGGACAAACCTTATTTTGACAAAATCACAGCATAGAATTCACAGGAAGATTCTGTTTCAATAAAGGAAATAGTTTCAGCAGAAATGAAGCAATAGCTTTGCCTGTTGAGGCAGATCTGGGCTAATTTGGCCTTCATTTCAGAAATGGCCAAGAAGACATCTGTATTTATACATGCACACTATTTTACATCCATAGCAGTCTGTCTTTTCATTCTCATGCAACAACCACTTTTCTAAATGAACAACAGGAGAATTTTCAGAAAACATTATCTGCAGTCTAGACTTTTCTGTTTCTTTCTACTATTGTAAGGCTTGTTTCAGACTGAAAATAGGCTGGCAGAGGGGGAAAGCAGCAGCATTCATTCCACAGCAGAGAGGTAGAGCAACTTGTTTTGATACTATCTGAGTGAAGGATGTCTCTGGTTATAGTCTCTAGGTATCTAGCACTATTTAAGATCCATAAGATTTCTGAGGTAGATGTGGAATCTGCAGAAGACCTCTACTTTTCTGGAGTGGCAGCATGCCATCTAAAATGGCATAGGTACCTACTGCATCTGAATACCACCCTTGAAGGTTCATGGCAAATAGATACTCTTTTTCAGAAATAGGAGGGGGAAAAATGCATTTGTACACAATCAGGAATCTGTGTTACTTTGAAGATGTGCCATTTACAACTCATTTAGGGCTTGTAAACATTGTACATTGTAAGAACTCAGTGTTTATTTAAATCATTGCAGCTATAGCAGGTATATCATACCTAACTCATATCTCAGAATGGGTGGCTTTTTTTCCCCTCTTGATTTCTGTCACATTAGAAGACTCTAATCCCCAAACACCATATTTCCTTTTTTTGAGCCATATTGAGGTAAGAAGTAGTTTAACTCTATTGCCTTAACTGATGAAACTTACCCCTGTACATGAATCCTTAGCTTTTTGGTTTTTCCTGGGACAGTGGGAAACATTGTCCTGTGGTTTGCTCCAGGACCTGGATACCAAATTCATGGCCATGGGCAGGCCAGAATCAGAGATCAAGCCACGTTCAAACAGCTCAATCAGAAAGCCTGAGATCATGCCAAGTTCAGGAGGCAAAGATCAATAAGCCACCACAGGGAAACTATAGGTCATGCCATAGTATAGTCAGAGAGAAACTGATATCAAAGCCCAAAGCAGGGTGTAAGCTGATGATCTGAAACACAGCTCTGGATAGTGCATAACTCATGGGGGGCTTGCATAGACTAAGACTGTGAGCAATATTTGCACCTCTCACATGAAATCAGTGACAAAATTTTCAGGTATTATTTTCCTTGAGTGTTTGGAAAGCATCCTCCAAGGACATGAGAAAGCATCCAAAGGATAGAGAAAGTGGGCTGGAAGACTTTCAGACTGAAAACTGATATTTTTTTAGCCATTTCTTTTCTGTTCAATTAATGGTTGCAATAACAAGTCAAGCAAAATCCTAATGTAGACAACTGCTATCTATGAGACAGTGTTTGTGTCTGTAAAGGCAGCGGCCAATGGCTGCCTGCCTGAAGGATGATTCAGTCCCAGGTGCTGACGGCATGATTCATCCTCAGTTGGGGAATGACTCACTACAACTTTCTGCACCTGTTTGAGTCTAGCCCTTAAACATGTATATGTAGATGTTTGACATCACATGTTGATACTACGTGTAAGAAAATTCTCTGCAAGATAATAAATGGGTATCAAATGTAAAAATCCCCAGGCAATTTCCCTTAAATTGAATCCAGACAAGGGTGCTACGTAAAGAGGTGGAAGAACCATGGGGCAAGAATTATTGCAAATGGGAAAAAAAGTGGGTAAATAAAATTCTGCTTGCTTTCAACCAAACTTAAAGGATTTTCACAACAATTTCCACCTGAAATTTAAATTGCATAAAACTAAGCTTGGAATGGCAAGCTGATAAAAGAATGTATATATAAAAGCACTGTTGCTATTCTTCACAAAGCATAAAACTCAAGTCAGTTGCGTCCCATGAAAAAGAAATAAAAATATATTTGTTGGAGTCTGAAATTCATCATACCTAGAAACTTTAAGGGCCTTTAGATTCTCTGTCACTGTTCTCATGTGATAATTTGTCAATTAAAGATGTACTGGAAAAAACAAGCAAAGACATCTAAAAAACCTGATGCGTCTATATGTTAATTATAATTCTTCTGCCTCATTACTTAGCAATCCAAAGTAATGAGATAGGTCTCTTACTCAGTAGCCACTGGTTTTAAATGTCACTCTTCCATTTCCCTGTAACTCAAGGGAACATAGTCAAAAGTAAGTACACAGATTTTTTTTCATGTTTCTGTTAGTTTTTAGATGCCAGTCTTTCTTTCACAAGCAGTGTAACATCTCTTGATTTCTCCTGTGGCCTTCCTCCTATGTATTTCTTTTCTTCACCTTTTTATGTTAGTTCAATGTGTACTTACACATTTTCTTTTACTGCACATACATCTCTATCTATTTGGAACCATGAAAAATATTTACTAATATGAACAGCTGCACAACTAGTATATACTTTATGCATTTGTATGTGTGTATTTACACATACCCTTGAAATCTTACGCAAAAATGAATCAGTGTGTAAAGCAGTGTGTAAAGTGATGTGCATATATATGCATTGTATATATTGATACGTTTGGGTTAGCAGGGAGTAGAACAGGGCAGCTGAAATCTTCATAAAGTTCAACACTTACAGTTGTTGACAAAAAATAAGGTATGTTTTATGATAGTCCTATTACGGAGCTACAGCAGAAAACTGAGGAACTGACACATTCAGACTCAGCTAATATGAAATTGGGGTAAGGGAGAAACCCAGCTTACCTTTACAGTTAAACTGGAAAAGCAAGCCTTTACTTTTATTAACTACACCTTGCCTTTTGGCTGGCATCCTTTATGTAACTGAATTTCAGTATAAACTCCTGTGTGAACATTTGTGAATTTCAAATTACTCTCATAACTCATACATCTGTCTAGTTTCTTTAAACTTACCTGCATGAATATAACGTTGGTTTTCACTATGTTTTGTGCGTCCGAAAAAACTCAGACTCATAGTTCTTAGTATTATCCAAACAAAAGTCCACCTTCCCAAATTACCTGCTTACAGATGTGTTGGTATTAAGAGTACCCTCCTTCATTCACAAACATATCTGTAAAACATTTATCTGTCAGTAGAGGCAAAGGGACAACCCTGCTAAGGATTACTACTGGTGTTCACTACTTCACTTCACGCCTGAGGTGGAGGCAGTCCCCTGGCCAGCCCCCCCCCACGATCCAGAGAGACCCAGAGCCACAGGCTGACTCTCCCCCAGGTTTGCCCAGCCTGTTCCATCACCTGGGGCTTGCCTGGCAGTCACTGGCCCCTGGCTGATTTTGGTTATTGTCTCTGGATTTGCCCCTGCCTTGCTGAACGGCAAAAGCAGGTTGGCACGGGGTGCAGGGTCTCCACGGATGACCACTCCTGAGCACTCCCCTCCTGCCCAGCCACTCAGCACCCTCATCCTCCTCCCTTTGCCCTAAATGATCCTCCTGCTGTTATTGCCCACCCTCTGAATCACATCAGCCCTTTCCTATCCAACCATGAGTAAATCATTATCTTTAAGAAAATAATTTTAATGCCTCTGATTATCTAATATATCCAGATGACTTTCCTCTCAAATATCCCATCCTTCAGGGGAGGGGAGTCAACCCTACAAGGTTGAAGCAATAACAAGAACACATCTCCAGAGTTTTCTCCGGCTGCTGTCAAGAGAGGGAGGTCCTTGGTTTACTCAGTGGTCCTGGCATATCTTTCGGAGTCAGTCATGTCATGTGGTAGTTGGCACATGACCTGGAAAGCCCAAGGACAATTTTTCTGCTTTTTTATTTCTTGCAGAATTCATTAGGCCAGAGAGCCTGACTCTTTTTTTCCCCACAGTAATGACTTATTCAATATCATGTTTCCAATGAGACTCTTGAGCCAGGATCAGTGGGTGTATAAACAGGCCTGAAGCTCAAAATATCGGTAGAGCACAGCAATTTTCAGAATGTTTTTATTTAGGGGACTGCCCTTCTTCCATTTAGGCTCCATTTGAATCCCTAACCCTCAGGGCATATTTCCATGAGGCACCCCACATTTTGAGGCAGACCACCTAGCCATGCTTACTTAATATTGCTTAGAAGTTCCTTCATGTTACCTATAGCAGTTCTATGGCCCTGGGCAAAGTAGGAAGTTCAACACCATCCTTGCTGGTACGGGAAATACACCTGAAATATTCCTTCAAAATAACAACGCCAAGTTGTAAACAACTGTCATAAAAGGTAAGCAAAAAGCATACCATCCTTAGATTAACAAAGCATGTAAATACTCATGAATTGAATTCCTCATAATCTGTTACTTGTTAACTGTGATATTAACCCTCCCTCAAACGGAAAATCTTGAGAAATCCTATCAAATATTGTAAAAGTCATGCAATGGCAATAAAAATGCCTTCCAGCGGGTAAAAATTGGGATGTTAGTCACAGCATACACACTGTGTGAATGGAGTTGGTACTTAATGCTCTCTCTTTCATAGGTCAGCTATGCTTTACCATGAGCTACAAAAGAAATCTTTACATCTCGAAAGTTTGTCATCTAGGAGGAGGTCTGCTGAAGACACGTTACCCAAATCCTATTCTGGGACTGCTCCAGTCCTTTGAGACCTGTGGCCATTATCATCCTTCATGTTTACCCTACAAATGCACATGCAGTGCAGCCTGAGCTGCAATAGCGAACACACATTACTGTCAGGCAATCACAATTTTTGGAAATGAGAAGCAGTGCTCTTTTGGACTGAACCTGGCCAGTTCCAGTGGCTTTCAGGGGCTAACTTGCAGCAGTGCAAAGTGCACAGATGCTCAAATACAGACCTAAGCATTTTTAGCAATTTGGTCCTCACTATCCCATTTCTTGTAGAAGTAGTCCCACTCGGAAATAAAACAATTGCACACCTTAAATGTTTAAATGAGAAAGTTTTTGTTACACTTTGATGATGCATATTTTAAACACTGTGATTTTTTTTTGCTTCTTTCAAGTCCTTCATTGACTTTTTAATCTGTATGGGAATTTGATTATTTCCATGTTTTTCACTCTCTAACTATTTAATACTCTTCTACTGTTCTACTCTTCTACTATAGCTAAAGAAAACAGTCATAAACAGAAAATCATTGAAGAAATATTACAGTTAGATAGAAGAAAAAATAGTAGTGAAGAAATAAAAGTTATAAAAGAAAGCTTGCCATGGGAAATCAATTATAAATATCCAAAGATTGATCTTACAAAAATTATTTAGTAGGGCACTGCATTTTTTCCCTTTTATATTGATCCTGCTTCCTTTAGAATTTAAAAAACCAGACCATCTATAAGCTAACTACAAAAAAATCAACATGATATCTTGGGGTGGGTATGAGCTCTTTCTACACTCAACACAGGGTTCAGAACATGAAATTCAGGCTCTAAATAATATCTGTGCAGCTAAAATCTTCATGAGTCTGAGCCAAATTGCATGAAGTGAATGAAAAGAAGGTATTTCAGCAGGATTCAGATCAGGCTACAAAAGGAAGAGTTCCAAAAATTTGGCACAAATATAATCAATCAAAATTGAGGAAGCCGATCTATTGATTGGACACTGCGTTGCTGCAATCTGAACACAAGCAAACAGCATTAAAGTTGTTGTCTTTAAAGCAAACAGATGTGGCTGACTAAGAACTGCTGAGCAAAAAGCTACCATTTTCCATCATTGATTTTCATTGTAGTGTCATACTTAGAAACAAATTTTTCACAGACTGTCTGCATTGGCTTCAGATCTCTTGAGGATTGCTTATTTTTTTCACTGACTTTAAAACATGCAGTTTTTCCTTCTAAGAAACTTCTGAGTTCACAGATTTTTTTAAAAAAGGGAGGCAGAAAATTGTCCTAATATAGGACTAGCTTACAAGCTTTTCAGCAGGAAGCCAAACTATTTAGTCATTCAGCTGATTGCATCCTTGTCAGCAGAAAGGCCCATCTCACCGTTCAGGATGAGACTTTTCAAGGTGATGCTAACGGGAGCGACTTCCAGGCTGGTCTGGAGCGGTCCCCTGCCACAGCCCCACGCGCGGAGCTCAGGTGCATTCCTAATCTGCGTGCATGGCAGGAGCCTGACACTGAGGTACCCCTATTAAAAATTCACAAGTGCTAGGTAAATCTCTGTGTGTGTATCTGCGGTGGATGTGTGTATATTTGCACGCTTGTACAAACCCTCTCCTTTTATTCTCTTGTAGATTTTCCTTTTCTTTTTCTCTTACATGCACTCCTCGTTCCTATTTATTTCCCATTCGTATTCTTTTCTTCCTCATTTCCTCCTGAGATATTTTCTTTTTCTTTTTTTCCATTATAAGTTCAGTACCTACTACCTTTATAAAATACAGCCCTTAGGATCTTTTTTCCCCATGCTGGTAGTTATGGAAGCACCGCAAGACAAATGTTAGCAAGGTCACTGCGGTTCTTCTATGCCCTACTTACTCTAGCTACAAACTCAGGAGGAAGGAGTTTTATCCATTCTTATGAAATGCTTTGGGATCTATGAATGAAAAAGTGCTACATATGTTCCAAATAGTAATATCTTGCAATATTTTTTTTTCTAATTTCACCTATTTAATATTTGAAGTCAGCCTGCTTTCTGTCCCTGTCAGTACTGATTTACAGCTCATGCCAATTTGTGCTATTTTTTTCTCTCAATGATAGCAGTGTCCGTCCTCTTACCTTTGGAACTGCAATGACTCTTTTGGCCTTGTTTGGATTATATACCCCCTAATTCTAACAATTTATGGCTTTTCTCAAGGAAATGGATCCACGTGGCAGGAACCATTTTCCTGGGTAGGGCTTTTTGATTTCTTTGGGATTGTGTGGATGCAAATACCCACACATGCGTTTCTACCCGCAGATGTTTGCCTTAATCTGGCTGCAATTATTTGCTGCTATTGATCTTGATGCACACTGATTTTATGGTCAAGTTCTTTAATTCTGCACAGACTATATATACATTTCATTCTGTGCCGATACACTGAGGAGATGGGGATTTTTGCATGCCACTACAATAAAAGACTGATTTTCTAGCTCGTACTGACAGATACCTTTTTAGTCCTGGGGTAGTGGGTTTGTTTCCCATTATATCAGTCAAGAGATGCTTGACACCAGGCATTGACTGACATAGCATTGTGAGCAGACGTTCAGGTAGCGAGTTAGCTCTGATATAACTTATATTATCGATTTAAAATTCAGAAAGGCAACTTGTTCTAGGTTTTTTGCTTATTTTCCTTTTTCTAGTATGCTGGCATAAACCTAATCTAACTTTTAATAGACTAACTCAGATTTCAGAGAGTTCAGGTGAGAGAAGAAGTTGAACCAGATTCTCTGAGGTATTTACAGAAAATTGTTCCACTGACTTTTTTTTTTTTATTCTCTATCTTCCTAACAGAAGATGTATACTGTTTCAAGTATTTTGGAGTATAGAATTTCATGGAAGAGAGAGCCTCTACAAGAGTTAAAAACCTAAATAGACCTTTGAGGGTCTGGGCCTTCGCTCTGTATCTCCTTCATTAAACCCCTTATTGCTCTGCAGAAAAGTTCAAGAGTTTACTGGGACTGAGGTAATCATTTTTGGCCGGGAATCCTTTGTGAAGACAGATGGCCATTGCTCATCATGTTAGTAAGAAGGCTAATACTTCTGGTCTTCAGCTGTTAATGGTAGTGTATTTGGAGCAATTCTAACTTCAGGTATGAACGGTGTTTCTCCTGTCTTTTTATACCCGACAATTTATAATAATGTACTGAATTTAGGAACATAAGGTAAAATACAAAGCATAATTGTACATGTTCTTACTTTAGCATATGAAAGGAATAAAGAAGGCACTACAGGTCATCAGATTTTATTAAGATGGAAAATCAAGAATACTGTCTTTTCAGTGAAACTTGATACCTCCAAAATAATTTTTATGAGACTAGGGAGTTACCGGTAGATTTTTAATTATTTTTCTCAAGATTTCCTCAAGGTTTTAAAAATAATTAATTTCTTGTTTATTCCAGGTTATTTGTTAACACATTCATAAAACCATTGTTGTCTTTTATTTCCATCTTTTCATCTAAAGACAAAAGAAATTGCTGCTCCTTTAATTTGTGGTATAACCTTTCAAATTTGTGCATATTTTTTTGTAATTTTGACAAGCTCCAAAAACACTTCTGTACAAGTAGCTCGAGACAATAAGCCTCGCTTTGTTCAATCTGTTCTTCAGCATCGACAAGAGGGGCTCAGCAAAGTGTACTAGTTTACATTTAGCCCAAGAAAAAGCAACATGTTTACTCTGGCTTCTGATGACAGCTCACAGAAACCATTTTAATATGCTAAAAGGAAAGAAAAATGAAAAGAAGAAAAGAAAGAAAAATGAAGGGTCTGTTAACAAGTGGAAACTTACGTGATGCCATGAGACTGCCACGAGCCCACTGAGCAAAGTTCGGGCTTTACAATGTTCTTTTTAGTGCAATCCTGCTCATTTCTGCTTGTTATACACATAAGCAAATGGCTTGCCAAGTTATTTTGGGTATCGTCTGTGTTTTTCTGTTGCAGGTTGTGCAGAAGTGAAAGAAAATTGCAAATTACTTTGTGCACGCTGGCTGCAGATTACTGGTGCTCACAAAGAAAGGATTATTACTTTAAGTGGAGAATGGGGGTTATTCTGTTGATAATGCACTACAGTAACCTCTGTTCATTCCTTTCATTCCTTTGAAGAAGCTCAAAATATGATCGTGCACCATCACAACCCCTGCCAAGCGACATCGACTATAGCAGCCACAGGCATCCCACACCTGCTGCCTGCTAAGCCTCTTGCTGAACAGCAGCGTGGAGTGGCCCTTACAAGCAAAGGCTCAGACAATCCCTCTCCTGGCTCAACCATCTTCTGGAAGTTCACCAAATCTCTCTTCATTTTAGCCCTTTAAGACCATTCTGTCACTTGAGGCTGTGTCTTCAGCGTATCAATGTGCTGAGAGCTCTACTCTGTGATTTTTCTGCCTGTCGTGGTTTAACCCCAGCCAGCAACTAAGCACCACGCAGCCGCTCACTCACTCCCCCCCATCCAGTGGGATGGGGGAGAAAATCAGGAAAAGAAGTAAAACTCCTGGGTTGAGATAAGAATGGTTTAATAGAACAGAAAAGAAGAAACTAATAATGATAATGATAACACTAATAAAATGCCAACAGTAGTAATAAAAGGATTGGAATGTACAAATGATGCGCAGGGCAATTGCTCACCACCCGCCGACCGACACCCAGCCAGTCCCCGAGCGGCGAATCCCTGCCCCCCCTTCCCAGTTCCTAAACTAGATGGGACGTCACATGGTATGGAATACACCGTTGGCCAGTTTGGGTCAGGTGCCCTGGCTGGGCATGAGAAGCTGAAAAAATCCTTGACTATAGTCTAAACACTACTGAGCAACAACTGAAAACATCAGTGTGTTATCAACATTCTTCTCATACTGAACTCAAAACACAGCACTGTACCAGCTACTAGGAAGACAGTTAACTCTATCCCAGCTGAAACCAGGACATGCCTGTAACACTCAGGCCAAAGTGGTAAATGTTCACATATTTTCCTTGATTACAGGAGAGGAGATAGACCTCTGAAGTTAAAAGAGACATTTTAAATATACAGAACAAGCACAGCAACAGATATTTCTCTTACGGTGGATGATGTTTATTTCAATCACTGGTGTACCAAGTCATGGTGTTCACATTTCTTTGACAAATTATTCTTTGACTTTACAAATAATAGATGTCTCAGTACCGTAACTTGCCACCACCCTGAGTTCTATTTACAGCTCTTTTTACTCACACAAAACTCCCAGTGATTCATCCTGGACATTTGTTTTCCCTTCAGGATTTCTACTTAAGTTCCTAGGAAAAAAGATGGAAATTGAGGTTTGGAGTGATTAGACATCGTGTCTGTCCAACAGAATTATAATGGGGCAAACCTTCAGCAGACACAGGTCAGTGCAACTCTGCTGAAATCAACAGTGGCATTTTGAGATGTTAAAGGTATGTTATAGATGCAAAGTCAAATAATCACAGTTAGGAAGGAGGAGCCGTACTATTGCCTATGAAACTTTAATTTGCCCACCCTTGTAGTGTGAATCAATACACTGAATATCAAATTGTTAATCTCACCGTTTTCTCCACAGGGCTCTAATCATGGATTCTGATCATTGTCCTTTGCATCGCTCCCATGGCCACAACCAGATGATTATACTCATGTTGTAGAGACGGACCTGAGACAAGGCAGCTCAGGCCAACATCTTTTACTGTCCATTTGTTTAGGGCTCCCAACTTAAAACATTCAGCTCTGGTTTGCAAAGATACACAGCATTCTTGGAATTCCCCAATTTTTGCCATCCTTCCTGTATCTTCAAAGCAGGGACTGTGCAGACAGCGAGCTGACAGACAGAAAGCCAGTTGCCCCTGAAGCACCTGGACACCCTGTGCCCTGAGGAAAGTCCTGCTGGCAAACGCAATGCCATCCAGCGCTCAGAGGGGGCACAGGCCACTGAAATGCTAGCACAGGTCATGGATTTGCAAGATGTAGGACTTATTATTTACACAGCATTCAGAACACTGGCCATGTCTACTCTGTGCCTGAAGCGCTGTGACGAAAGACCCTCCCAAAGGTAAAGCCACCCCAAAGACCAGCACGTGGCACTGCTGTGGATGGGACTGAAGGCCCTCTGAACTCTTGTCCGCCTTCCAGGTTAGGTGGTGGAGCCTGGTCGCGCCCGGGGAACCACCACAGAGCAAGGTGGGACTTGCGAGCTTTTTCTCGACATAGGACCAGCGCAGCCTGGTACGTGCTGGGCATTTCAGTTTTGCAGGTGGTCCAGCTTGCCTCCAGGCAGCGGCACAGAAACCGGACAGAAGAGAGCCTGGTCTGCTTACCTGCAAAGTTTCTTCAAAGCCGTACAGCATTGAAAATAAGGGAAATGATCAATACCAAGATTAAGAGATTGCTGCACTTTCCAAAAACCTATTGTTTCCAAGGCTGTAATTGTGATAGTGTTTTTCCTCTGCAAAGGCAGACTATATTTGTTTGGCATCTGCTAAATTTCTAGCAAATTGATTCTGAACTTGGAGCTACTAAAAGAAGGGTTTGCATCATTACCCCTTCCTCTGCACCTGTGCTACAATAACATCTCCTGCTGCAGCCAACACATCCCTTGCACCAGAGAGGCCTGCAGAACCAAAGGCAGAAAATACATGTCATCTCCACTGCAACAAGAGGTGTGGGAGCAGTACTTCAGCAAAGTAAAGTCAAATGATAAACCAGCAATATGGTTTATAAACACTAAAACGGTACCTGTGCAATGTAAGACCCTTGCAATTTCTCTGTGGAGAAATGACGATCTCTCTCCAGTTCATTGATACAGTCAGTCCTGTGAAACTTGACTTCTTATGACCCCTCCTTGAGTCTTTCATGTTCTCTTTACCTTCTTGTCAGATGACAAGCTGTGAGCTTTCCTGGTCAAACCCTGAGCCTCTAAAGATCCAAGCCTTCTGCCAGCATTTCTCCATACCTCACATTCTTTTCCACTTTGTTGTCTTCTTTGATGTCATCCCAGTCCACTCAGGCTCTCTTTTTCTTAAAGACAATTTGATTAGATATCACTCCTGACTTGAACTTTTTGAACAATACAGAGTACCATCCAGTGGTCCCTACTGGGCAAAGAAGCATTCAACACAAATTACAGGATATTTCCTATGTTAGAGGACAGTACCATTTATGTTCAGCTTCCAAGAGGACCGTGATTATTGGTAAACGACAATGTCATTGTCATTTTGTAGAAAGCAACATGGTATATGTCAAGCCACATTTCAAGGAAACTCCTATTTGTAAAACCCAGGTGACACAGCCTGGCTTCCAAAGGTAGTCACGGCAAATATATTCCTTTAATTCCTTAAACAGTTTTATTGAAGCTGGTGCTTGCATATTAAAATCCTTTTTAAAAATAGTGGAAAACTGAAGAACAAAATATAATATTTTAAATACATATGACAAAAGTAGAACAAAATCAATGTATTCTAAAAAAACTGGCATATTAAATATAGTCATAAATATGCACTTCTGACCCAATCTTTCCTTCATTTAGGAAAAAAAATCATCCCTATATAATATGAACAGCATGAATCCTATGTACCATGACAACCCCACTGATAAAGTGATCAAGGACTTTAAACTCCATTTGACTTGTGCTGGTCTTCTGCATGGGGACAGCTTGCTTTGGCAATGCACAATTATATGCAGCTTCAGTGTTTCAGCCTTTAGAAATTCTTTGGTGATGAATAGTTTTGATGTCAGAATCTTTCTTGATCTTTTGCAAGCTTTGTTATCACAAAGCCAACATTTAATTCAGGAGATAAAGTCTCTTCTCTAGAGCTGTACGAAAGCATGTATTTGAATGGATTAAGCAATTCAATAACTGTCTCTGGTTGTGCCCTTATTAGGCAATCACACCTCTGATTCTCTGCTTAAATGGAGAAGACCCAACACTAGCACTGAATGTGTGTTGCCATGTACCTTATCTTACTTACATGCCAGTGAAGAACTTAAACTCATTTCAGATTTGCACCCTTAGAGATGCCCATCCCTACAGTTAAAATACGTTAGAAGGAATGATTTAGATGTGGTTGCAGATTTGTGCTTTAAATGTTGACAGGCCTCTCCTCTCACCCCACACTTGTTCTATTATCACCTTCTCTCACAGTTTGACTTCAGTACACATCTAAATAATGTCACTGCATCAGTGACAGCACAAGTCTAGAAATATTAAGTCTCAAATACGACGGCAAATCCACCGTGCAAATAGTTTCTTTCATCTTTGATGACTGTATTCTGCAACTCGCACTAAGCGCTGCACTATCCTTCCATTTAAGTCCCATCAAGGCAGTAAATCATTGCTCACCGTGAGTACAGGCCTAGGCATTTGGCCCTGAATAACTGGAAAGAGAGCAGATAAATAAGTAGAATCAACCCTGCTCTCACTGCAGAGGTATGTCCTTCCAAAGAAAAGACACTTCGGCTTTCTGCCCAGGAGGCTGACCATGAGCAATGGCAAGAGGGAAGGGTCTTGGCCAAACACCGGGGCACCTACCAGAGCCCCATGTTGTATCAGACAATGGGTTATGAAGGGCAAAACACCAAGACCAACGTAATTCAAGTTGCGCAGGACCTTCTAATAACCCACTTAGTGCTGACAGGCACTATACTGAACCAAAGGTGAGTAAAAAGCAACAGGGTGAAAACAAATACAGGCATTTTTATGCATACTTCTGGCCTATGATATACCTTTTTAAATAATGGCCTTTGAGAAGAGCATTCTCCAAACCACTTTTTCTTTCTGTTTCATCCTGCAGTGAATCTGTACTTCTGTTTTTACATGACTTGCTGACATGATAAAATTGAAAAGTCACCGGTTCATCATTATGACTTTATTGTAAAGTCAAACAGAAAGAAAAGGCAACCTGTGAGGATGCGAGTCCTTACTTTCACACAAAACAACTGCAGCGCTTTGCAAGGAAGAGGAATAATCAGGCAAGGCAGATTAATAATCTGGCAAAGGCAGTAAAAGCTTTCTCACCAATTTATAAAGGCACAGACTCAAAGCCATGTCAGAAAATACCTGACTGTGAGTTCAATGCACCTGTGATCATGCTCCACAGAGCTCTAAATAATAAAAACCTGCAGCTATTACGTTTCAAAGTGATCTGCTGGTTTTACACTTACTTATTGTTTTTTTCGTTTCAGTTTATAGCAGCTTCAAGAAATGAAAGGTATAGAAAAATAAATAAATGCATATGAATTTAAACAGACATTTCATGCCCATAAATTGAGTTATGCTCATAAATTGAGTTATGCTGGCATTTAAAAGAAGCTTGGGATTTAAAATAAATTGGATGTCCAAAGGGAGCTGGTGGGTCTTGGGAGGGACTATACTTGCACCGCTTAGAAAATCCAAGCCCTAGTAAGTATATATATTAAACATAAATGAACTATTGGATTAGCATTTATATTGAGTACTGAGAAAGATAAACAAAAATGGATTTGCCTAAGCTCTGTATTTAAGACAAGCTGTAACTATCCACAACGAAAAGCTTTAAAACAGTTTTTAAAGCTTCTCCAAATTGCAAATAAAATCTAAAATCAGAGAATAGAGCACCTGGGAAAGAATACTTTGAGGTGGTCACTATGTGTAAGTAAATGTATATACACATGAACAATAAAGAAGACATGCACAGATAAATACAACATGAAAGATATAAAATGGAATATACATAAGTTTAATTCTATTGTTCCATGTAGTTGAAACTGGAAGTCACAATGACTGCAGAAAAAATGAACAAAAAATCATATCGTTATATACTTTCTAGTTCTTGAAATCTAAGACACCTTATCTGAGAATGCTTTAAGTTTACAGAGACGTGGGAAGAGCATAGGGAGACTTTCACTTGGCTTGTTTCTACTGGGGGAAATTTCATTTTATTGACATACAAAGGAATGGCAAAATAAATATTATCAGTAACAGTTTTAGTGAAATACATCTAGTTTAACTAACATTAATACAACAACAATATCTCTAAATATTGGCAAAAGTGGTGGAATTAAATCAATAGAGTTAGAGGGAGTTTTCTGTTCCCCATGACACCACATAAGACAATTAGAGGTGGAAGGCAAACTCTTCATTAGAAATACTGAGCAGATGCTTGCAGAGTATAAGCCTTCTTGCACTGTCTTTTTTTTTTTTTTCATTACAGATGGGCTACCAATAAAGTAAGAATGAAATAAATTTACTTGATTTTAATCAGGTGTTATCTTTCCTCATCAACCTCTGCCATGGTGTCCAACAAGTGTAGTTTTGAAGGATTTTTACCAGCGTGAAAATCTTTTCAGGAATAAATGTGCATTTTGAAACATAAATGAAACTAGTGGAAGCTACAAGTTGGCTGTAGGAGGAATGAAAGATCCAACCAATATTTGTGAGTTTACCACCTCAAAGAAACAGGGGATTCAGTTAGGATTAATGATTCCCAAGTGGTTACGTACGAAACACAGGCAACCCTGCCTGACCCATGGCCTGAAAGAGGGAGGACTCCTCACTCAAGGCTCCACTTCTTTCCAGTGACCTTCCAACAACAGTTCTGAAATAATTTCTCTCTCTTGCAATTTTGCGCTTTAGCTGTATTTGACATAAAATGCCAAGTACCGTGACTGAGATTTACTCATGCTTGCAAACATTGCTTTTATTTGCATTGACTGAATCCCCTTGGGCATCTCTTATTTTGTCTGTAACAGGACAAAATACAGTCATAAATATTCATGCTGCTGAAAGGTATACCGAGAGAGAAAGAGTAGTGCCTGAGACCCCAAACAGCCCCGTCCATGTTTTTCAATTCCTCTTGGTTGTACCATCTCTTGGGTTGAAAAGATAATTCAATCTTTTGCTCCTTAGTTCCTGCCTAACGAGACTGCCAACAGGAGCGTGCCAGTGATGGTGATTTGCTTTAGCACGTGGACACTTGTCCAATGGAAATGCTGTGAAATCACCAGCACATTTTACATAAGCCACTGAACAGTCATCAGCAAGTAGGAAAAGGATGCTGCGACATGATCAGTAAATAAGTAGGTGAAATTCTGTCTTGTCTGTAGAGATGTTGGAAGTGAAATCTGCTGCACAGCTTGCGGGTTTATATGAACAGTTTGCTAATTAGAGTTGTATAAAATGACAATTTTTCAAGAAAATTTCCACCCTTCATAGCAGCCCAGTGTGAAATCTGATATTTTTTGAAAACCCAACAAACGAGCTATTCTCATATTTTTAAAAAAGTTTCTATAGGCAGTCCAATACCACTGCTCAATGCTGCAAATTTTTCAGTACCACCTAAACGTTTTTTTGCTGCATAGATATTCGTCGGTTTTTGGCACCCTTCAGCTGCTTTCCTCCTCTCTCCCCTGCCTATTTCTGTTGCCCACCAGGATAATGAAAAAAGTGTCAGGAGAGCTCACACAAACTTACTGGCATTTTTTAAGCTGCAAGTAATGACATTCGTTAAATGAATGCAATAAAAACTAAAAATACCAAAGTGGGTTCATTCTTTTCAAAAGCCTGGGTGTTTGCTGCTGCAAGAAAAAAAATAATTTCCAGTCACACCCATTGGGCTGTTCATGTGCAGAGTTTGCTGTGGAAATTCCTTTTTTGAGGAATTCTTCTGGAGGATTTTAAAGAGGATGCTTGTCTTTGTTACCATCACCCAGATGAAACCAGAAAGGTGCAAAAAAGCTGAGAAAGAACAGGAGCCCTATAAAATTCTTCAACACAACCACAGTTCCGATTACATCCCTTTTCCGTCACTCTGTTGAGCTCTGCTAACTGAGAATTTCCCTTGTGGGGGCAGCCAGAGTAGGACAGTCTCTTGATGAAGCATCCGTCTCCATAGGGAGAGCTGCCAAGGGTGGATGTGGGATGAGAACCGTTTTTCACCTTTGGCCAGTCCCAAGATCAGGCCAGCCAGAGAAGCTAATTGGGATGGAGCACATTTTCTTTGCCCAGTGTGCAAACCCTCCCTCTAAGTCAATCTGGATAGTCCCTCAGTTGAAAGAATGGAAAATAAAACCTTTTTAATTCTTTTATTTATAAAATGCTATTAAAAAAAAAAAAGATATCCTGAAGGTGATTTATGTCCAGTGAACTCAAGAGTTGGACTTTAATGGGAACTGGCCTGTGCTGCCTACAAACACAGCAGTAAAGAGACAATCATCTGGGGGGGTGTGAATGTGTGCACATTCATGTTAGTGTTATTCGTAGCAGTGGCAAGGAGCAAAGTGAGTATTTTTAAATAGGTAGCGCTCCACAATGCCAGGTTTTAACACATAGCCCTCTCAGCCACGTCCTTTTTCCTTTTTAAGCATACAAGCTAAACTCAAGCTAAACTGGGAGCTGCTCTGTATTCACAGTCTTGTATTTTATTTTATTTTTAATAAATTAAAGTGACCTACATTTGCTAGCTAGGTGGCAAACAGTGATTAAAGGGTCAGCTGTGCTGCTTGGGACAAAGAGGGGGAGATCCATGTAATTCAAGAAGACTTGAAAGGGGAGGAAGCAGGAGGAAGCAGTGGCCTTTAGGGGAAAAGGGAATAAATCTCTTCAGGACACAACTGAAAGCTGATAATATCCCCAGGGCTCTGCCACAACACCTTCTCTTAAAGCAAAGGCTGGTTCTCCATCTCCCTGGCCTCCAAAACTTCTCCTTATTTTTGAAAGTGAAAGATGGGAAGAAACCCGTTATGTCACCCGTCACCAAGGGCAGCATGAAACGATGGGGGTGACAAGTCCTTCTTCACTGCCCTTCCCTTAGGAAACAGGTCACAGGGGCCAACGAAGACCCCTGAGACAGCCAGTGGGATTGTGCTGCTGGCAGGGACTACCTGCGCTGGTGAGGCCAACCCTAGGAATTGGTAAGGAGATAACCAGCTCCTGCCACCACACAGCAGTGGCCACTGAACCGAGACCAGTGCCCTGTAGCAAACCCAGGACCTGCAGTAAACACTGAAAAGCCAGCAGAAGGCCCAGAGGAGCGGGCGAGAGAAGCTGTTCTACCTTCTGGGCTACGAGCAAATCTCCGGGATGGCTGCAGGAAGCAGAGAGTGTGACAGAAAGAGGCAAAAAAATACCCCAGAGGTCTTAGCCAACCTGACTTGGAGAAAAAAATTCCTTTTTACGCCTGGGACAAAATCTTTTCAGCGCAGCTGTTGAGGAAGGCAGGCTCAGAAATGCTTTCCAAGGGCTCCTCCGTAAGCCCTGCCGAGGAGGCGGGGTGGGCTGAAGCCGGTGCATTGCTTCACAGCAGCGCAGTGATGGGATAGCCTCCGCAGGTGACTGTGGAGCAGAGAAAGGATTTTGGGGTCATTACTATCAGATGGTGTTTTGCAGCACTCAGAGTGAAGACCGGGGACCACTGTTGTAAACGCCATAGAAATAAAGAGTTCCCATCTCAAGGCATTTGCCCTGTGAGTAAAGACAACGCCTGGCAGGTGGCCGCTGACCACAACGGCAGAGCTCGCAGACCCGGGGACGGGGTGTCCTCCAGTTGCACAATTTGGAAATCCAAGGAATTTCTAAAGTAATGAATCACAGTTTTCAGGCGGAGTTTTGCCTGAGAAGCTGCAGGAGCTATTTCTTTATTAGAAATCTGTCCCCCTCATTGGCTGCCAACTCAGTTACCCAAACCAGACGCAGAAAACATTTCTTTAGTTTCTCTCTCCTTTTCCTCCCTATTTCTTAATCCCATGGAAGAAAGGGACAAACAGATCAGACAGGATTGCCTTTGGAGCCCTTCTGCGCAGTAACCTCCTCGAGCTCAAAGATCTTTTAAGATGAAATCTGTTGTGACAGCTGCAGGACAGGACCGAAGTGTTCTGCAGCGTCACTGGGATCCTCTCCCTCACGGGTCCCTGCTGCCAGTGGGGGAGGTCCCCAGGACACACACCTCCAGGGCGCTGCTGGACCTCCAGCCTCCTTCCGCTCCTACCGCCTTCCTCTCCGTTAAATGCCTCTTTTTCCTCTGCCTCAGTCTCCTTTCCTAAATTAACTGACTCGCTGTTTTTTAATCTGTACCTTCCTTTGACGAGGAGCTGTCAGCTCTGCTTATTTCAATAGCTCGGAGTGGCAGACTGAGTTTACGCAAGCCCGTTTTCTAGCTCCCCACATGGCAGAGCCGCGTCTCTCCGATGCCACGCTGCTGTCTGCGGTGGGGATGAGTAATTCTGTCACGGCGGGGGGCGCGGATGGGACCACGGGTGACACCTCCAGCACCGCGGGTCCAGGACACCAGGATGCCGCATATGGCTCCCAAGCTGTCGAGCACGCTTACGCCCACGTGGGGTCGTAGGTGCCGACGGCGCCCGGTTCCTGGCGCGCAGCAACTCGCAGGTTGGACCATGGTGCCAAAAGCTCACGTTGGAGCCGCTGGGTCAGAGCCGGGACACACAGGGATTGGGTCTCAGCTCGTCACTGGCACTGAATGAGTGCCCATTCAGTCGTGGTCACCTGCAGACCCTGGGCCAGCACGGTACGCCATCCACATCCTACTTGTGTTTTATCGTGAAAGGTGGCTTGAGTGGTATTAGATAGGGCTGCAAAACTTGGGCTTGTTCTCTTATGCAGGAATCAACTTTGTTTTGAGATACCTGACAGTGGCAAATTTTGACCCTCCTTACTGGCCCAGAGCACCAAATCCCAGAGGATATGACGTACCCAGAAGTCCCATCACCTTCAATGAGCATAGTGTGATCTTTCAGGATACGGCCAAGGACACAAACTGGGACAGTCCTGTGAGTAAGCGATGAATCCAAATAAATAGTGACTCATGGATTTGGCTTTCCGATATTATGTCATTAGTGAAGCACAGAAAAGGCAGACCACATGTCACCCAAATCAATACAGGTTCAACTTGCCAACAGAAAAGCTATCGAGACGGGGTGCAGCCACAGGGTGCTTGTGGAGGGCCCGCGGCAGCACAAGGGCTCCTTCTCTCCTGAGCAGGATGGTCGTGCGGAGAACAGACCTTTCGCATAGCCCTGGTAAACATGCCCATGGTCAGTACACATCCAGAGCTTTGCCTTTGTCCCTTCCAGCTTAATGTACTTGGTGCAACTAAACTGACATCGGATGGGCTTCTCTTGATCTGCAGTGGTGGAATAAGGGATTGGGATGCGGGATTTCTCAGTCAGTATATCAATGTGTGGGCAATTTTTACTGTAAGCGTGGGGATTATTTACAGCCTGGATACCATGACCCTTATCTTTTTCTGTTCATTTCTCTGCAGCTACATCCTCTACAGGAAAAAAATAATCTTGTCATTAAGACAGAACTTGTATCATTACGCACGATTTAATAAGATCAAAATAATTTTGACCGAACACGGGATGACAAACAAAGTTCTGTTTATGGCGAGATAGATGTAAAGCAGTTGTAGTGGTGATTTAGAATTGATTCGATCTAAGTGCATCTCAAAAAATTGTGAAATAGAATCTACCAGCTAAAACTAATGAGCACAAAACTACATTGATTTGGCCCAGGGTGGACAAATAGAACATCTGGCATATTTGGCACCGATGACACAGCTGGCATTGTTGGACCCGTTTCTGCAGAAGGTACAGATGCAGAAATGGGAGAATTGGTACAAACAGTGCAGATGGAACAGTTGGAACAGATGACAGTGGGCAGAGCTGGCGATGCTGGCACAGGTGTCATAACCTCAACAGCTGGCACAAGTTGTGACAATCCTGGGATTTCTTAGTGCAAGGCACATGTTCATTTTGGCTTTGGCTGCAGAGAGATAAGAGCATTTTATAATTAGTAAATGTGCCATTTAAAAAAGAACTTTTTTTCCCATCCTTAAGGACATCCACCTCCAACTGTTACAGCCTGGAATGTGGAGCATTTCTGCAAATTACAATTTCCCAGAGAAAGCCACGATTGATAAATACAGATTTAATATAAGGTAATTAGACATTTTTATTCTCATATAGATAATAATCATGAATAGGATTTCTTCATAAGAGGTTTGTTAAAAAACGTGGTCAGATCTGTAGCCTGATCATGGAGATTAAAACAAGCTTTGTCTTAAAGCCAAGGCTTGTTTACCACCAAATTGGTGGGCTATATTTTCCAAAAGTGCAATGCTTAACAATGAAACGGAGTTTGATAGAAGCCACCAAGAAGAGCAGCACGCTGGGTGAGCACCGCAGAAATGGTTAACTCTTTGGCTGAAAAACAAACCATACTTAGGGCAAGAGTGAAAAAATGGAGAAGCCACAATATTGCCTTTTCTTTAGCAATGCGGCTTTGTTAAACATTATTGAAAATACCACCGGTCAGAATCTGATTTTTATCTGAGAAAGAAAATACCTTGCTCTCCCTCAAGCCCCAACTCCACGAGTAGCTGTAACGAGGCAGGATCCTTTGATTCCCATGAAAAGATAAGCAACAAGATGAAGTTGCTTGCCAAGGATTTAAAACAGAAATTAATTCCTTCTTTTATTTCGGCTGTTAAATGCTGTGGAGAGCAGCCAGGAAGTGAATTTTGCTGAACTCTGGGGCCTGATCCTGCAAAACCTTATTCATGGTTGTCTTCAATAGCAGCAGAAGCCCGCAATGGTAGGGCTTGCAGGATTCAGCTTCCCTTTTCAGAAGACTTACACCCTGCAGAGAGCTTACTTGTTGGATATATTTCTGAATGCACCTTTTATCATGGTGCTTGCACAAAACCAGTTTTCACCAACCTGATTTTGCTGCACAAAGAGACCGTTGGTTGGTATTTTTAGTAAAGTGAATTCACAGGAAAGAGGATTAAAAAAAAAAAAAAAAAGGACAAGACCCGGGACAAACTAATAAAAATACTGAACTGAAAAATATTTAACAGCTTGAAAACCCTCAAATGAATACGTACTGTCGCGGCTGGTGAGGTTTTTAGTACTCAGCCATTTTAAGCAATTCTTTGCCCTCTGTTTAGTCATGTGCTCCCCTACCTTGTGCTGTACAGTGCAAAACCACTAGTTAGTCAGCCGCACTTTATCAAACGATAACTACAATTTAAACCCTCATAAAACAAAAATGGGAATAGTTTGGAGTAGAGGAAGTCAAAGCTGTGTTGCTCAGCTGTAGTCCCCACTATGCCACAAGGAACGGAGATATTCAAAGCAAAACTCAAATTTCCTGTCCCTCCATTTCAAGCATGGATAAGTATCAGTCTCAGCGGATTGCTACAAAACCCAGCCTGTAAATGTCCATAAAATTAGGAGTAGGTCCTTTATACCAGCGTAGCTGCAGTAACTTTTCTTTTCCAGGTTGCCCAGCTGATGAGCTGACCCTTGCAATTTAAGACAGGTCTGCTTCCTTCAAGCCAAGTTCAGGTATTGCCTATAGCTCTCCTGGTTTCCCGGACATGGCCACGCAGCCGCCACCACCGCCTGCTCCCGGTGGGGACCCTACAGCTGGTCGCACAGCCATCCCTCGATAGCTGTCGGCCACCCCTGGCCGGTCGCTACCTGCCACGCATGAACGGCGGATCTGCAGCAGGAGCCAGCCTGAACACTCAGCACGAGGGGAGGGAGACGAGGACTTTGCCTGGGCTGCTGTCTTACTGCTCGCTGGGCTTCTTGAGGAGAAATAAACATGTGGTTTCCTGTGTTTTGTGAGTGCTTTGCTCTCTGCTTTTTATTTAATAGCTGTCTGCACACCCAGCGCTTCGTAACCTATGGATGTCTCATGAAAACATTCCTCTCTTGCTTCTGGCCACAAGCTTTTACGACGTGCTTTAATCCCCCCTTCAAACAGTTGCTGCACATGCTGGCTCACTGCTGTCCCTGGAGAGCTACCGCCGGGGTGTGATATTCCAGCTGGGGTGGCAACTGGGGGGGGCGGCAGCTAATCCCCCCCTGTACGCCGGCAGACACACCCCAAAGAAAATTTCTATCGACCTTGCGGTGAGCTTCCTGCTCCTGGTGTGTCCTACAGTAAAATGCAGCCATTTGCTCGTGGAAAAAAGGTAACGATGGACATCTTTTTTTTCCTCTGTTTTATATATGCAGTGGGTGTCTGTTCGTGATACACAATGACCTTTTACTTTTGTATTAGGTGTTGCATTTTTATTTAGTCTTCCCAAATTTCTGACTCGAGTCCACCGTGTTCTAAAGAGACCAAAGCTTACTTGTAAAATTAACTCCTATGCACCATTTTTATTCCACTTAAACCTTCAAAATAAAGGTCACGTGGGATTTAATTACTGTCTATGACGGGTGCTGTCTCTCTGCAAATAGACCATATTTCACCCATCCCCCTGGAAAGGAAGCCTGTTAATCATTCTCAAGATGCTGCTCAGTCATCACAGCTCAACATTTTCCCTTATCTCAACACTCCGTGATTGAGGATCGGTTCCCCAGCAGACATGAATCATTACATCTTCTCCAAAGTCAACGCAACTCTGCTGATTGCCTTATTGAGGATCTGGCCCTGTATATTATGGAGGAAACATCTCCATGAAATTGATTTTGGAAGCAGAAGTGCAATTTTTCTAATATGATTAAAGCACACGCTGTTGCGACAGCAGGTACAGGTTGCACATTGAGTTAGTAAATAATGACTAATGGCCCTTTGTATGCCCAGGCACCAGCCACAATGATCCCCTCGTTCACCTAATCCATGTGCTGCCCACTGTGCATGGTGTGCTCTCCCTGTACCACGTAAATCTGGTTGTCTGGGTACTGGTTTAGGGTCAAGAAGCCTGCTCCACCACAGACTTCTTGTGTAACCTGGAGCAAGACTTTTGTCTCCCTCCTATTCCTGGTGTGTGAACCTGGGAAAACTTCCAAATTCCTTGGTCTGGTTGGGTACCCCAGCCCACTGGGACAGGACACCAATACCCACTCATTCTCTTGCCTTTGCTGCACTTCTGCAGAACAGAAGCCTGGGCGTAGCGGCCACAAGGAGCCATGATGTACCCCGGCCCAGTGACTGACCCTGCCTGCCTCAACAGCCAGGGACACCAACATTCCAATTTCCAAAAAACCCCATGCATAGCTTTTATTAGGCTGTTGAAATAGCCCTGTGCCCCCAATGGGTAACACCGTCATCTTACCACTTCTACCTCTTCTTCATACCTTTGCTACACTAAGTCTAACACCCAGAATAAAAGGAGTAGTGTCTTCATTTAACACCTGTGAAGTGCCCAGAGCCTTGGAGCCGCTGCAGTCACAGTAAGCCTAACAGTCACCAACTAATCATTTATGAACAGAGTGGCACTGGTTTTTGCTGTAATTCCATACCTTACCTTCAATCAATTCCTATATTGATGGAGTTAATCCAACTTTCTAAATGAATTTTTAACCTGATTTCTGTTCATTGAAATGATGAGCTCTCTTTCATCTAGCAGCGTAACTTCTTCCTATATCAGAAAATTGTCTAGGTCTTTTCTTTCCCCAGTATTTTATGTAGTTCTTCAATTCAAATCTGGACAAGGCTGTTGCAGGCTGTGATCCAAAACTCAGTTAGGTCAATGGAAGTCTCTCCTTAGGTTCTGAATCAGGGTACTTTTAAGATTACCTTCTCCCCACATCACTTCCCCAGGACTGGTCTAGGCGCTTAGGCTGCGCGCTGGGGATCTTCTTGGGGCCCTGGAGAGAGGAAGGTGACTCACTTCTCTTAGCCCAACATTAATCCAGAGTATTTGTACTTTCATCCAGAAGTACCTCTGGCTTCCTCTTTGAACAGTTTATGGAGTTAAATAATCAGGAATTAACAGCTTGTGCCCCAAAACACATTCTCCTGGCCCACAGGGCAGGTGTGTTTTTGCAGCAAATTCCCAACTTCTGGAGGTCCCTTGTCAACCTTTTTCACTGCAGGCTTCAAGTGGGAGTCAGAGAGGCAGGTCTGCCTCTCTTTCCTTGTCTTGGGCAATCAGTTCCGTCTATTAGCAGAGCAAGTGCACATGCAAATAACCTCCAGCAGCAAGTTACATGACTGGAGTTAGCACTACGCAAATGCTCAGGAAACAAATGCTGGTGTCTTTACACTGCACGAATTTAACTCCATAAATCACCTCAAAGACTTCACTGGTGCTGTTTGCTGAGCAAAGTTCTTCTGCATGCTATCAGAATACGGCCCTAAGTGCTTCCCTGGACTAGGGCCCAATACCTGTACATTCGCCTTGGAAGATAAAATAAGTAATGATATATAGGGCTGGGTGAGAGTCATCTCATTACATTGTCTGCTTTTTCTTGGCTACTGCAGGTTTTCTGATGTGGCTGCGGCTGAGAGGACAAATGTCTCTGCAGGTTCTGTCTTTGGGATTTACTGGGCTTTGCACATTCAAGAACTGTACAGTATTTCTTCCAGTCTAGACCAGACCTTCCTTTCCCATCCAAATATGAAGTTTCAGTATTGGGTCTATCCATGAACCCAGAAGAACTGCATGTCCTAGCTCTTCAGAGGTCTAATTCTGTCTCCCAGTAGCTGCAATCACTGTGGGAAAGACAGCCTCATTTTTGTCTCAGCGCTGGGTCATCTTTGTCATCTTAAGCCTGTGTGACCAGCCTCCACTTTCATTCTAGATGGCCCTTTTCACTTGTAACCCGAGAACACAAACTTGCGGAGTGCAAAGCCAGCTCCAGTACTCTCTCGCTCTTTTCAGATACTAGGCACAGCTCTGTATTTAATTTCAGCTGATGAGCCTGGGCAGGGTTTGCACAGCCTCTCCTCACTGAACCCCGCAAAGGAACCTTCTCCAATGAGGAAATGCACTCACTGTTATAAACGGCAGCACAGAGCATGATAAAAACCGATGATGCTTGTTTTGTCTCACTGGGATATTCTTTTCTCTGCTTTCTGGTACCCAGCGCACCAGGATCTTGGATGAAGCACAGTTTAGTGAGATTTCTGGCACCGATATCGCTGAATTATGTTTAATTCAGCTCTACAGCTACAAAGCCTCAGTGCTGAAGGGCTACACATCAGGCTTTGCTGCCTTCCAGCAGGTTTCTATATTCTTTGGTCTTTTCATCTGCAATGCTCCCTTAAAAGCAGCTGATGTTCAGACAGTGTGTAAATTATTAGAATAATCTCTTTGGGGCTACTCATCTTCAGCATTTTGGTAGCTGTCCCTGCAGTGGAGCTCCTTCTTATTTGTGTTTTCAGGTGTTCATGTATTTTTAAGCAATTCTAGCCTGAAGTGGGGTCCTGATTCTGGGCCCAATACTTCTGCAATGCACGTTGAACGGTTACTATTAACCATACTAATAGCAGTACTAACAGCATGCTGCTGAAGGGGAAACGAGTTCCACGCACTGTCAGTATTAGAAAACGGGACCCCTTGTTTCTTGTAGCTGTAATGATTTTGTACCTATAACCAGCATAAAAGAGTAGGTTTCCTGGAAGGGAAATGTGAAAAAAATCAGTGGGGCACTGAGGAGATCTAGAATCTAACAGGACAGTCTGGGGGGAAGCCTTTCCTGGTCTGACAGAAAATAGCTGGAAATCACTTCTGTTTTGAGGGAGAGGGTGGAGAAGAAGGGAAGAGAGAGAAAAAGGAAACAGAAAGGGAAAGGAAAAGGGAAAGTGAAAGAGGAAAACCAGGAAAAGCAGCTTGCTAACAAAAAATGTGTTTTACACCAACTTTTGCAGTGTTACTCTTTGAAATCAATGAGATTGAGTGATCAAGGAGACAGCTATCTATTTCACAGGATCACAACCCAGAGGCTAGGAGTTTAAGAACCCAAAAGTTAAAGGGAAGCAAGCATTTGGGTAAGAAGGAGAAGGAACAGCTGTCTCCTACGTGGGAGGTGATCAGCACATAAAAATGTTTGGTGAAGGGGCACAACACCAGCACCTGGCAGGGGCCGATCCTCCTAATCCCCGCCAGCAGCTGGCCGCACGCATCGCCCATCAACCCGGGGAGGCCTCGCTGCAGTCGGGGCTTCCCAGTGCTGTTGACCGGGAAATTTAAAAGGTGCCTGTGACCCTCCCAATGGGCCCATGGAAACACTCGCCCTGGCAGCCTGAAGCCCTGCAAACTTTCCCTATCCAGGTGAGCTATGCCTACCAGCTTTCACTACGAGCAGAGATTGCAGCATTCGGCTTTGTCATACCTTTTGGTAATTATGTAAATAGACCATCTAATTTACTTCTGTTATAACCACCCACTAATCAGTGTGTGTGCCAGTCTTGGAGCTACAATTCATGAGACTGGATGACAAGTGAAAGGACAAGGCTGCGCTCACCATGCAAGTGTCTCATTCTTCCACTCACGCCTGTTGTGCATCATTTGTTTGCGGCGCAGGACATATACACTTACATCCACTGCCTTGGCAACAGTCTTGATTTGCACCACCATAAGGCAGGACCCACTTAATTTGCATTACAAAATACACAATTATGTGATCTTATATCTTCAGATACCTTATCAGTCAAAGTTTCTGAGTTCCTATATACTTAAACACCAGGAGACAAGGATTGCACTGAAGAGGCACTTGGCATTACTTAACACTTGCTCTATCCTATCGTCCCTGCCTGTTTTCACAGAACAGGAGCTTTCTTTCCAGCTTCCACATGGGCTCACATCCAGTGCTGTACCCTGACTCTGTATTCAGCAAACGTGACAAAAACCTGTCTGCTGATCCCAGCCTTTCATTGCAGCCTGTGCATACTCCACATGCTTACACAAGGCATCTCCGGAGCCCTCACCAAGTTTATGTAATGCTTTCCTTCATCACACGGTGAAACCACAAAGATGTCTCCTATGAGACATCTCCCATCATGGAGGATAATGGAGATGAGATTTTGTAGGAAAAATAAAGGGTCTTCTTTGAACCCAGCTGAAGTATCCAGGGCAGTCACCCACTAGGCATCAGCAAAAAAAATTAACAACAAAGTAGTGTCTGTACAGTTTCTGTTACTTGTAATATATAAGAAGAAACATAATCAAAACTTGATTTTTTTTTAGACCTGGTTGAGCTTAGAGTGTAGTAAGCAGCTAGAGAAAAGCTCAGCAAGTCTGATGTGGTTGTTACTGAAGAAAAGCCAGTACAGAACCCCATGAATTGTCGAGGCAATTCTGTATACATAACCAATGCCATCATGCTGGCAGGCATGTTTTTGTTAGGCTGTCACATCTACGTCAGTTCAGAAGTGGTGTCAGATATTGCCACAACAAAGTCTCTTGTTATAAAAAATCGGGGTGCATATTTTTATAACATTAATATATAATACATAAAATGGTTGGAATTCATACCAGTTGGCACTCAGTACAAGAGTCTTGTTTTGGCTGATATATACAGCATATTGGGAGAGGAGGAAATTTGCTTTCTTTGCAAACACGATGACTTTCCACAAATCGGAATTCTTCCCCTCCTGTTGAATATTGCGGGGGCTTTTCACAATTGAGCAGAACAAATTTAGGGCTGTAAGTAATTGAGAGTTGGCTGCATGCACACAGGAAAAAAGGAAGACAAACAAAATGTCACAGTGATTATTTTTATCTCTGTAAAGTGTGTGAAATTAATTTATGAAAGCAACATTTTTGCCCTTTTGAAAGTATACGTACACAAGTTAGAAGTCTGGGTGGTTCTCTCCAGGCTACCAGGAAAGCAAAACATGTACTGTATATCTGCCCTTTAATCTAGCAGATCTTTATTCGCAGATCTGGCTGTGCATCATGTTTCTGTATCTGTGCTTCTGCCAAGTGCAGAACCAGATTTGGTTCCTAGATATACCAGTTCAAAGCTGGAGGAATCTCACTGGCTTCAGCACACACTGCTGAAGGAGGAGAGGAGAAGCGGGCATCCTCTCCGTTTCACCCCAACCTTTCCTGCCCGTAGGGATGTCCCTGCCTACATGGAGTTTTGCTACTTAGGTATGATTTATTTTAGGTATTATTAGGTATTATGTCTGTGGTTGGACAGATGGGAAGAAATGAGGTAGTGCTCATGGGAGCTGAACCCCCTCATCTTGAACAGGGGCTCATGCCTCATGTAAGACAATTCACTTTACCTAGTCACTCCACTTGATAAAGCTGTGAAAGCAGAATTGTTGCTCAATACCATGTCAGCACAGCATGCTACCAGTCATCACATTAAACCATCCTAGCCAAGATCATTAGGAGGACCTTGAATTACAGGGATCAAACTAAGTAAACCAGCCAAACGTAGCAGATAGGTCAGTCTATACAAGCTTGGTTTATGTAAAGTTAAGTTGACACTGGTTATCTGGGGAAGGAAATGTTCTGAAAACCAGTTTTCACAACGTGAAACCCAGAAAGGGCCACTATGGACAGTGGTGAGGAGGCAAGGAAGCTGCTTGCTGGGAATGCTGAGCTTCCTTCTGTCCTCCTTGGATACTGCCCCAAGCTGCTGCCAGCTTTAAGTACTCCTCCAGGGATTAACCTCAGAATAATGTAGCCTTTTAAGGTCAAACACAAGCAGAACTGGTAGTGGAGAGATTTTAGTTTGGCTTTTTAAATGGCAGATTGTCTGTCACAGGGGAAGGGTGGGAGAAGGGGTTGCATTTTTTAGGTGAGGCTCAAGCAGTCCAGCTCACAGAGAGAATACCAGATGTGCTCCTCTGCGGAACAAAAACTAAATTACAGCACAGAAGGTGATCCAGCGTTATACCCCTGTTCTTCCTCTTTCCCCTACCCCATCTGCTCCTCAGCTTTACTTAATTATTTTCCTTTGTCCTTAAAATTTCCTGTAGTTATTCATCTTTCTTTAGACTTATATGGGTCTTTAACCCTCTCCTGACCCTCAAAAAGATCTTTTTTTTTAATTATTCCTACCCTGCCCCTGATGCTATCAGCTACTCATTCGCATCACTTGTAAAAGAGTGCTCCAAACTCTGTAGAAACCCTGTTGCACATTTTGATGTATTGATACAGTCGGCGGTGGCTCTAACAGTGTTTAGCTGGTCAGGAATCTCAGCAGAAAATTTTGTAATAGACTTGGGTATATGTGTGAGTGTACTTACATTACCAAAGGTTTAAGAGAGCAATGCCATAAAAAGCAAGAACAGCACAGAGTATTCATTATCAATATAACACTATCAAGTGTTAACGTTTAGTTGTTGTATGATGGAAAGCAGAAGAAGTGGACATTATTTTGTAAAGGACTTTGTAGCTTTTTCCTGCCTGTCCCTTTTCAGGCTTGCCCTGTCGCTGTGAGCTCACAGATAGTCAGGGAAACCCCCACTGAGGGCTACTGTGCAGGCACCCTGTGCCTCCTCTTCCAGGGGGTATGGCCTCTCCTCGTGGGTCACCATGCTGGGCTTGGCTCTAGCAGGGGTCTGGTGGGTTGACCCTGGCTGGACGCCAGGTGCCCACCAAAGCCATTCTATCACTCCCCCTCCTCAGCTGGACAGGGGAGAGAAAATATAACGAAAGGCTCATGGGTCAAGATAAGGACAGGGGGAGATCACTTGCCAATTACCATCATGGGCAAAACAGATTCGACTTGGGGAGAATTAATTTAATTTATTACCAATCAAAATTAAAGTAGGATAATGAGAAATAAAACCAAATCTTAAAACGCCTTCCCCCCACCCCTCCTTTCTTCCCAGGCTTAACTTTACTCCTGATTTTCTCTACCTCCTCTCCTGCCAGCAGCACAGGTGGACAGGGAATGGGGGTTGGGGTCAGTTCATCACACGTTGTCTCTGCTGCTCCTTCCTCCTCAGGGCAGGACTCATCACACTCTTCCCCTGCTCCAGCATGGGGTCCCTCCCACGGGAGACAGTCCTCCACAAACTTCTCCAATGATGTGGGTCCTTCCCACGGGCTGCAGTTCTTCATGAACTGCTCCAGCGTGGGTCCCTTCCACGGGCTGCAGTCCTTCAGGCACAGACTGCTCCAGCGTGGGTCCCCCGTGGGGTCACAAGTCCTGCCAGAAAACCTGCTCCAGCATGGGCTCCTCTCTCCACAGATCCGCAGGTCCTGCCAGGAGCCTGCCCCAGTGTGGGCTTCCCATGGGGTCACAGCCTCCTTCGGGAACCCACCTGCTCCGGCGTGGGGTCCTCCACGGGCTGCAGGTGGAGATCTGCTCCACCGTGGACCTCCATGGACTGCAGGGGGGACAGCCTGCCTCACCATGGTCTTCCCCACAGGCTGCAGGGGAGCAGCCCTGGAGCACCTCCTCCCCCTCCTTCTGCACTGACCTGGGGGTCTGCAGGGTTGGTTCTCTCACACCTTCTCACTCCTCCCTCCAGCTGCAACTGCACAGGTTTTTTTCCCTTCTTAAATATGTTATCCCAGAGGCGCTACCACCGTTGCTGATGGGCTCATTCTTGGCCAGCGGTGGGTCTGTCTTGGAGCCGGCTGGCATTGGTTCTGTCGGACATAGGGGAAGCTTCCAGTAGCTTCTCACAGAAGCCACCCCTGTAGCCCCCCGCTACCAAAACCTGGCCACGCAGACCCAATACAAGGGGCAACAGCTGCACTTCATGCATAAGGGAAATAAGCCTCAGAAAGATTTTACCAAAGGCTGTGAATTTCTGGTAGGGACAGACCAACTGTCCCCATGGTAAGAGCATATATACTTGTCTGTTTAAAAAGTGGGGTAAGGAGCATAAAATGGACCCAAAGGCAGCACCAGCTGCAGGCAAGGGAAGGAGATGGTGGTCAGCAAGGTACTAGAGAGCAGCCTTAATTCCTTGCAAGATCCTTGAGCCGCAATCACCACAGAGTTAGAAACTCAGAGAGATGGGATGGGGATGGGGTGGGGACAGATTAAGAACCTCCAAGCCTGCGTACTCTAGGTGGTAAAGGCAAATTGCTCTACACGGAGACCTTCAGATCGCCTCCCTCGCTCTAGTTAGAGCTCCCTCCATGAGCAACTCCACTGAGACCAATTCACTGACTAAGCTGTTATTCCAAGTGATTCAGGGTACCAGAAACCAGCCCATCACGAGGTCAGTATTACCATTTATTCATGCCTGTGTCAGAAAGCTTTTTTGCCCTCAAAATTTTAGGAAAGCATGAGGGCAGCTTTACAAGAGTACTGTTCATCTTTCAGAGCTGCTGGTTGGAGAATTGTTCCTGGGCCAGCGTTGTCACTGATTTGCACCCTGAGTTTGGTTACATTTCCCAAGCCTTTTGCATGCTCATTCCACCACCAGTAAAGTGAAACCACCAATACTTGTCCATCTGCTCTATCAATAGGCACAAGAAACAGTAAAAACATGAAGAATGTAACGTAAATCCAAGTCTTTATGTGAAAGCTTTATAAACATTAGCTATTACTGTCTAAAAAGATTAACCAAAGACATGTAATCCAAGTGCTAACAGGGATAAATCTATCTAGGCATGGAGATTATGCAAAGTTTCCTAAGATTTCCTAAATATGGCTAAAATGTGGAGTATTGTGACCAGTTTGCTGTCTTAATTAACTAGTCTATTGAGCAATAAAATGCAGGAAGGGCTTGTCAGGAGCGACCACCAGTTACTGAAGGGCATGTTACTTTGGGGAATCAGATGAGGAAGGTGGGTGCCCTGGAAGCACTCCTGCATGTCATGGCATTTGATCAAAGCAGGTTGTAAATGTTCTGCTTCATCAAATGGTAGCTTCAACAGAAAGCAATCAACACAGCAGGAGAGGCAACCAGTATAGATTTCTGTATTTGTTATTTCTTTTTTATATATGTTATTTCTTTCATGTTTATTTTGAGAGCAAGGGGTTGACAAAGCCTTTAAAATAAAATGGACTTGGTGGTATGGTTTCTGAACTGTAATTTAGATTTTGGCTACTTGTTTTCCAAGTATGTCAGTGAATTCTCTCTTCACTCTCCCTTCTTTCAGCTAGAGGCATCTCCAAAACTTACTGGGGGAAGAGACGCTCCTTAAATAAGGTAACCTATTATTAGCACCATGTTTCCTAATATAATATCCCTATTGTCTTATGTTACTATGGTGGCCAATTTGGAATGGGATGGAAAAGCTTTTGGAAGTTTTCCATGCCAGATTCCCTACCTTGAGTATAGAGCAAGCTTAGTTTGCTAATTATAACTGAGGGCTTTTCCAGGCACCATGCCCCTCCCAGCTAGAACAGGTATGATGTCAGAGTTTTGACGGGCATGACCTCATCTTGCCTGATGCCACACGTTTCTTCCAAGGTGAACCAATCTTCACATTCCTAGACGTGAGCAGTGTGTAAACTAGTTTATGCCAATGCCATGGATGCTCTAACAACAGGACTACAAGCAAAAGTAAGGCCACAGACTTTAATTTTGCAAATATTGTGCACCACTACTACCTCTCAGACACTTGCCACCGCTCATGGCCTTGGGATTACCCCAAACAGCTTCGATGCAGCATTAGTCACATCAGCTGAAACCACCTTCACCACTGATTTGTGCTCACTTACTGCCAGGAGAGGAGTACTGGCTTTTCTGCTCCTCACAGGAGAAAAGTGGAAGCAACCAGCGAGAACTGGTGATACTTCTGACCTTTTGCAAGGTAAATGTGTGGCTGTGGTCTCCCCACTGTTGGCAATCTCAGCTTTAGCAGGCACATGGCTTTCCACAAGTAGAAGGTTAGTTCCCTACTGAAAACAGTAGGGAAGATGAGGGCTTAGCTTGATACATGCAACTTATCACCATTATTAAGACCTCTCTCAAAAGAATCTGAAGACTTTTGCCCCGAGGTAATAATCCTAATAGAGGGACTTAAAAAAGTCCATCATCACTGAAAGTACGTTTAGCTGAAACACTGGATTTTTGCTGCAGAAAAGAAGGATGATGTTATCAAAGCTACTGCAGAATATATACAATGTATGAAGGGGGTTTTTTTTGTTCTTTGCTTTTTGGTTTTGGGGGGGGAGTTGTTTGAGGTTTTTTGTTGTTTGGGGGTTAAGTGGTGTTTGTCTACCTACAGTTGCAACTATTTCCTTCGGAATACATAATGATGTAATGTGTTGCTGCAGGAGCTGTGATAATTCAGTTATTTTAGGGCAGTTATGTCAGAATGAAAGGAAAAAAAAACCTTCTCAGTGCTTTACATTTAAAAACTACTGGCATGACATGTGCTAATTCATTAAAAAAAAATCTCATTCATCAAAACAATTCATTTTTTGTTTGAACAGGCTGAATAAACAATTTCTTACTGATTTAATCCTGGCAGCCTTTTTAGCGACAAGTGGCTCCAGTTCATGTACAAGCACCACAGTGTCCTTAAGTATCAAGAACAAATTGGGTACATAAAGGACATTTAGTGATCACCTCTGCATGACTGCCCAGCATTCCCACTCGCCTTTTTCTCTCCTTTTTTTCATTATTTTTCTATTGTAGCAAATGCCATTAAAACCTTGAGTTTATCAGAACATTCTGAGAAACATCTGGGCTGGATCCTTTCTTTTCTTTCTCCTGCCAATGATGGGCTGACATGGCACGAAACGTTGTCCTGAATCAGCACTAGATTGTGTACTTTCAAAAAAGGTCACAGAATAGTGCTGGAACAGTGAACAGCCGCCTGCAAATGTGCTTACTTTAGAGCTCACTCTTGTGAAAACAAAGGAAAACTTAAAATATTTTCAATACCTTTGAAATGTATACATTTGTTTTGCTTATTATTTCCTTTTTCAATCAGCCAGTAAGCATAAAGGCAAAATCTCTGCACACCATGATAAAGAATACATGCTAATATCCAACAGCTAGATAGGGGTGTGGAAAAAAAAAAATCATTCAAAATAGATGAACATCTAGTCCACTTGCCCTGAAGTGGTCAGGCGGATGGACTAGATGGTCATTGTAGGTCCCTTCTAACTGAACTAGTCTAGTTCTGTTCTGTTCTGTTCTATTCTGTTCTAAGTCACTCAGTTCTTCTCTGAGTTAGGTCCAGTCAATCTGAGATGAACCACCTCTCACACTAAGCGGTTGTCTGTCTCCATACTCTGAACTTCTGATCGGGTTTCTCAGTTTGGCACTATTTGGCTACTCACTGCACCACCTTTCAGGACAGTTTTGCCTTGAAACTGCTATGAAAAAAATGGCACCCTCTTATACTTGAGATCTGTTTCTTTTGCCAATATAGCCATGCTACCATTTTAGTGATGAACACAAAATGTTCCTGTGTTTTGTTGCAGCAAGTTCTGAAGAGCGACAGCTTTCATGTAATGGGCACCCGGGCCATTTGGTGCACCAGCCATATCACCATTAACCCTCAAACTCCATATGCAATGCCTAATTCTGTCTGTGGCTGGGAGCCAACACAGGGAGAAGCAAAGACACTTGGTCTACTTGATTGGTAGTAGAGCCAGCAGAAGCCAAAATGGAAAATCAGCTTTTTTCAGCTAATGAGAGCCAGGAAAAAAAATGATCTCTTCTTTCATATTCTAGGCTATTTTTCAGGTTTGACCATTAACAATGATCTTCTTTTTTTATCTTGTCAGATATATTTTGTCAGTATAGATAAATATAAGAGTTTTTCATATCCATCTTACTAGTCAATTTTCATCAGAAGGTTCCACATAGCAGGTTATGAGGACACTGACAGGTAGAAATATGAACCTTTCAGTGGCACCCAGCACTTAATTTTCCCCTCACAGGTCAGGATTCAGGACTTTCCCAACTAGAAACATATCAGCTTATCAGTTGGGTTTGCCAACAACAGTAAAAATTAGGTTACAGTTTCAAGAATTATAATAATTTTCCTACAAAATCACATGTAGAAGTAAGATTTTTTTCTAAAACTTCCCCATGTGTCCTTGCTGCACATGTCCTTGAAAACTACATGACCTTGAGCTGAGCAGTTGGTACTTGTATTAGTCAGTACTTCCAACTATAATTCTCATCTTTAAGAAGAAATCCCACCCTGTTTTAATGGGAACAAATTGAAAAACCAAGTAACAAAAAAAACCCTTGAAAAAGCTCAGCTCTGCCCCACCTGGATATGCTCTGAGCTTAGATATCCTCCTCTCCTCCTCTTCCAAGTGCACACAAGGAAAGAAGGGAGCCTGGCAGTTACCAAGTGATTTACAGAAAATGAAATCGACACATGAAGGTTTCCAGAGACTTTTAAAAACATTTAGTTGCGTATGTTCAAATGAAAGCCTGTGCAGGGCTTTTTTTGTTTGGCTGGTTGGTTTTTCCATGAAAGTCATTTAAAGCTGATGGTTGGAGCCACTTTTATTTTTTAATTAAAGCTTAATGATGGTGGAACGCAGGGAGGCCTCTGCCAGCCTGATAAAAGTAGTGTGGGTGAGTTTGTCTGGAAGGTACTCATCACAACATGCAAGCTGTGTGCACCGTGCAGTCTGCGGCACCCATTGGGTAGTTGTCACCATTACATTGCCATCAATCTCACATGGGGAAAACCTCCAGGACTGATTTTGACCTCATGGTCTCCAACAGTCTCCAAGCAGGAATTTAACCAGGGGAGAAGAGAGCAGCAAAGTGGCCAAGGCAGAGGGGGGAATGGAGCCAAGCAGCCCAAATTCTTCTTACACACGGGAAGAAAAGACATAAGCTTTCAATCCTATGTCTTACAGACTCATGGCACAAACCCATATGTTCAGGGAATATTAATAGGGGACTGGCTGCAGCACTTTGAACTCTTGAGAAAAGCAAATGTTCGGAGAGAGATTTGACCAGTCTGCCTCCATATACTGCTCTTTTTAGGGTGCCCAGTAAAAGGATGAACATATGTTACCCTTTCCAGGGGATCTGCAAGCAGAAGGTAAGCAAGGCTTTGGAGTATCGTTTTCACTGAGTATTAGGAGGATGTTTATAATGCAGTCAGAGAGCTTCCGCCATTTCAGAATTAAAAAGTGAGTCCGCAACTGGACAGGATAAGGTTCACATTCCTGTGATTCCCCATCTCTTTCCTCTCTGCCGCTCCTCCTCAGAGCAGGCTCAATTCCTTCTTCTTTCACTCACGGCCAGCTTTGCACACAACATTTCTTCTTCCAGTTTGCATCTTTTTGTCCTCCTCTTCCTTTACTCCCAAGCTTCCCCTTTGACCCCAGCTCTCTTTCTGTTCTGCATCGCCTTCCCCCATCTCCCACGTCCTCCCCGCAGTCCCCAGCTCTGCTGCTGCAGGACCAAGTGGTGCCAGAAAATGTCCTCCTTTGCCATGGGAGGAGGTGGTGGGTTTAGGAGGGCTGGTGGGCCCTGGAGGGATTTGCAGTGGCAACTCCTGCGCGCCTGCCTGTGGGTGCAGAGGGACCCTGCACCATGAATCTGTACTCCCTTTGCATTTGGAAGATTTTTTGGGTAATAGTGGGAGGAATTAATTCCTTAGGAAACATCTGTTGCCATATAATATTGGAATAGAGCAGCAAAAAGGGAAACTCCTCACCTCAAATTGTGTCACTTTAAAAGCCGCCACTCCCAGTTTTTGCAGCAAAACAAAGAAGGTCTTGTTGGGGTAGTGGGCACCACTTCCCCTGCAGCTGGTGCTGGAGGTGGAATAGCTTTCCTTGCCAGTTGTGGGCTACTTCACAGATGTCCTTTTGTTCCCCTTTCACACTAGCCACAATTTCCTCTTAAACTTTAATCCTCTCTCCGTTTCTAATGTATGCAAATGTATGCCAAAAATCAAGTCAGAGATACAAGACAGAGCAAGTTATTGGGGTGGGGGCGGGAGGGAGGGAGACAAGGAGGCAGTGGAATTTCTTTGTTAGTATAAATGTTTCAAGGATCAAAACTGTTCAGAAAAATATCTGAAAGCAAAGAGTGAAGCGCCTTTATTATCCATGCTAACCTGCAGGAACGGGGAACAGCTGAATTTTCTATACTGCACAGTTTACATGAAAAGGGCAAGGAAGAAAATGTCTACTTGTCCTCCCCATATGCCAGGTTTCAGCCAATGTGCTGATGGAGGAGAGGCTTTCCCCCTCCTAGGATTCCTCAGGATTCCCATTTTGGCTCCTCCTTGGTCGAGGCCAGTGGCGTGCCTCACCTCCCACGGCTGCTCAAGTCACCCAAGCAACCGGCTTGGATGAAATAGGTCTCAAAAGAAGCAGATACACACGGTCATCTCCAACAACAGATAAAGAGCATGGAGAAATGCCTGAAACGTAAGCACAAAAAATCCAAACTGAACAGAAAAAAAAATAAAATTAGAAGCATTAATTGCTACTCAAGTGGGAAAAATCTTTCTGGTGGCATGTCCCAGGGCCAGGCCAGCGATGTGGGAGCAGGTCAGGAGATAAGAGACTGGTTCCATTGCTGGCTGTCATTACCCTGGGTAGCTCACGTACCTCCTCACTTCCCAGTGGGTAAAACAAGGCTTTGGAAGCTGGAAACCATGAAGTACTTGAAGATCTATTCAGAAAAATTACATTTTCATTTTTATCAACCCCGAGGGAGCAAAAGGGAAAACAGTTATACTGGGTGCCCACAACTTCTACCTTTCCACCTTCTGAACAGGAACAGTTTCCTAATGCTCCCAGCATACCAGCCAAAACTCACTGCCACCGTAACTGCGTGCAAACCAGTTGCATTCAATGAATTTCTGTCCCCTCATCTTTGTGCAGTGCTTCGTTTTCCTCACAAAACAGAAAACTAAGATAACTGCTGAGATTTGAGGCTCTTGGAAAGGAAGCTTCCTTTGCAGTTCGCATGCATTTACTCTGTTCTTTATCTCTTCATTTCCTTTTAATGATGCCCACTTCTCTCTGTCCTCCTCACCTTCCTCTCACCTGCTTCCATTCCTTCAGCTGACCTTCTCATCTCCACTTCTCCTGCCACCATGTTCTACTGTTCTACTGTCTACCAGTAGTCTCTTTCCCTCAATCCCTTAAGTCCTTTTTGTGAGTATCATGTTAAAAAAAAAACCTGTGCAACCTAACTTGTAATTTTGAAAAGCTCAGTAGTAACCTTTTGATAGAAAGGGATCTTTTGGTCCCAGAAATGTTGGGTTCTACTAAAGAATGCGCAAAAAGAGGGGGAGATGAAAAGCCTGGTTTAAATTGGTTGCTTGTTGGTTCAAACTGAAAAACACACCAGGAGGTCTTCTCTCGGAGTCCTTTGAGCAGAACTCAGCACGGCAGGGGAGTTTTCTGTATGAAATGGTGCATACCTATATGAAGAAACGCATGTGTACAACCAAGACACAATGCTCTTGTGGTCTCACTGGGTGTTAGGTGTCCCCCTCCAGTTCCATCACTTACAGGTCTGCTATGGTTCCCTCTTGTTCCTCTCCTGTTACTCCCTTGGGCTGTCAAGGTTGCAGCACGAACACCCACTGTTAGAAGCTTGGGAGTGATGGTTCAGTCTCTACGGGGCTGACAGCAGTTGTCACTGGCATGGGATCATCTGAAATTTGAAGTGCTGTGGGCCTCAGGCATTTAGCACGTGCTTTTGCTGGCCAAAGGAAACATGAGGCCTGCTGGCCGGGATGTATCTTACTAATCTCCCTTTAACAAATTTATGGATAGCAATCTCATGAAGGTTTTCACTAGACTCATCTATTAACTTGTGAAGCTACCCATTTCAATCCAAGAATCTAGATTATATTAGGATTTTTAGGTAGGTCCATCAGATGATATCTGAATGTCTCAGCATCTTTAACGTAGTCATTCATTGTGAATGTCTCAGTGAGGTAAACCAGTGCTATTTTTTTCTCATTTTCAGAAATGGAGAATGAAGGTATGGAAGGTTAAATTGCTTGCCTGATTTAATCACCCGTAGGAAGTCTGTGACAGAGCCTGAAGTCAGAGATAGCTCTCTGAATGGCACCACCATCCCCACCTCTTCCACAAATCCATTCTGATTTCTTAGACAAAAGGCACAGGCAGACCTTGTGGATGCAAAACTAAAATGATGCTTTTTAAACAACTACAAATACAAAAACCGCTTCAGATAATTATAGCCAAAGTCAAGGGTGTGAGCCTGACTGTGAATGCTGGATTTGGGGGAAAAACTGCCAGAAATCAAAAAAATAAGACCAAGACTGATAATCTATTTCAAGTGTATGTCTCTTGGGTCTATAGGTATCAATGTGCTGGTGTGTAAGACCTCTCCAATATCACACACTATGTAACTTCGGATTTTGAGTCACTCATTCTGAGTGACCTGAGTTTGTCAGAAGATGTTTTTGAGGTTGTCGTGGTTTAACCCCAGTCAGCAACTAAGCAACATGCAGTTGCTCACTCACTCCCCGCCCCCCGCAATGGGATGGGGGAGAGAATCGGGAAAAGAAGTAAAACTCATGGGTTGAGATAAGAACGGTTTAATAGAACAGAAAAGAAGAAACTAAGAATGATAATGGTAACACTAATAAAATGACAATAGTAATAATAAAAGGATTGGAATATACAAGTGATGCACAATGCAATTGCTCACCACCTGCCAACTGATGCCCAGTTAGTCCCTGAGCGAAGATCACCCCAGCCCCACTCCCCCCAGTTTATATACTGGGCATGACATCCCATAGTATGGAATACCCCTTTGGCCAGTTTGGGTCAGCTGCCCTGGCTGTGCTCCCTCCAACTTCTTGTGCCCCTCCAGCCTTCTTGCTGGCTGGGCATGAGAAGCTGAAAATCCTTGACTTTAGACTAAACATTACTTAGCAACAACTGAAAACATCAGTGTTACCAACATTCTTCTCATACCTAACTCAAAAAGCATAGCACTATACCAGCTACTAGAAAGACAATTAACTCTATCCCAGCTGAAATCAGGACAGATGTAGACCAAGGTAGGAAGACAGGCACGGTTGCTGTTTTGGATGTTCCTGACTCCCTGCTCTGATGTTCCCCTAACCCTGTTATAGCCTAAGAGCAGTCAGAACAATCATAATATTACCTGGTCTTGTAAAAACCATCCTCACTCTACTCAGGGAGGAAAACTATGGATCCGAGACTTCTGTAAAGAAGCCTACAAAAGAGTTTACTGAAGCCTTGGTAGCTGCAAGGTCCACCTGAGTTATGTTTGCATATAAAGGCCATAAATAAAGCCAAGACCCACCAAATAGACTTTCTCATCTTGAAACTCACTCATGACAAACTTCAAACTCTTGAGCAAGTTTTCTGATGCTGGTACAAAAACCTCTGAGCCCAGTTCTTTGTTGGAAGACCAACTCCAGAGCCCTGTCTAAAACCCAGAAAACAACTCTGAAGAGACAAAGGTGTGTGGAGTAGATCTTGATGCTATTCTTGAAGGGCAGATGAGCAGTTTCTAAGGTAGCTCTTGCATGAAGTTTAAGATCAGTTAACTGCATTCATTAGTGGCACTCCTTGTTAGCCATGGATATGTTCTGCAGACCAGAGAGAGACGACTGCAGATGGACTTACGCACACACATGGAGCAAGGTATGGAGTTCAAGCTATAGGCGCAGTATACATGCATTCCTGCTGTTCCAAAAGTTCTGCCACTTGACCCACACAGAATATTTTTAAACTTTATTTTTTGGCTGATAAGTATTTCAATTTTGGTTTTTTGCTGAGAGAACCTCTTTTTTTATTTTATTTTTCAGCAGGAAGGCAAATCATCTTTGAATACTGCCAAATATAACAAACATCTACAGATGGGTTGGTCTGCAGCTGGAGGCTTTAACTTTGTAGTATTTATTTGAAATATCAAAGCCAGCAGAGCAAGGCTAAAACATAGTGGGCACAATTCACAGTGTTTTGGCTCTTGAGCAAATAGCAGTTGAACTTAGAGGTTGGGGTTTTTTTTCCTGCTGAAATGGAATTTATGCAGATGTGCTTTGCACTAAATTCATTAACAATTACATCCTGGTGCGGTTTTCACATTTTTGTAAGGGATCTGCATAAGCACTAATTAGATCTAAAACAATGTTACTGTGCAAATTACAGTGCTGATTGTTCAAGTCGCCTTACATTCTGCATCTGCTTTGCGACGATGATAACATAGGTGCATGCAGTACAAATGCCAGCTTTTTACATTTAGTAGGACGATTTATTTAAAAGATAGCATTGAACAGATAATGCTGCAGTTTAAATTTCTCAGAGCTGCTTTTAGGTAACATTCTACAGTAAAATAAATACTAATGCTAATAAGTTGCATAAACTAATTGCCATTTCATGAGTCAAGAGTGATCTTCTCTGAGGCACATCCACGTTCCATTTGGCAACAAGTGCCAACTGGGTATAGCTAAATGAAAGCAGTGCTTTGCAAAGATTGCATTCTCACTTGAATGGGGGAAGGAGGAGAGCGAACATCTCAAATCTATTGCTTCAAACCATGGAAATGAAATCATTGACTCACTTATTCAGCTTCAGTACCAGATAACGCATGGCAGTGGAAGGTCACTAGAAATATAATCTGTTTGTAAGGAAGCACTAGTACTTCAGTATCTTGTCCCCACTCCATCTGTAATGCCCCCAAGTATGATAAGACAGCATTAAGCTTTAAAGGCACTTTAAAGACAAAGTTTTAAATTCAGTCATTGTATTGCTCTCCTTATTAATTTTAGTGCAGGTTGAAAAAGCTGTACCATAAGACAGGGTCCAAGATGTCACGACGACATTCATGTATGCAATGAACAATACTGTCAGCCCAAATTCACTTTCAGGAGGAGTCATCCATAAAGATCTTCTTGCCTCCCAACCAGCTACACCTTCAATCAGGATACTAACCAAGCACATAGACATGCTGGCAGTGTCGCAGCATGTGCATCTCCCCCAGCCTTCCTCGCAGGTGGAAGCAGTGCCATGAGGCCAGTGCATGTGTGTGAACACAAGGGCACCATACTCATGCTCAGTCTTAATCATCATTTTCAGGAAGAGCAACCATTTTTCCCTGATCAATTGAAGCCTTTGGGAGGGCAGGGTAATCTGCAAGAAAATTTCCAGTTTAGCTCCCTTACGGAAGAAGCCAGAAGTAAACCATGTTTTAGGGAAGAAAGGGTTTCCTGGCACAGCTGCTAGAGCATGAAGGACGTTTCCTCTCACCGGGCTTTCTACAACTGCGATGGGAAAACAGGGTAAATGGAAAACATGAGGTTTTGCTTTTTCTGGTAAATACTGGAGGAATGTCGGCAACCCAAGAGAACTACCTGCAGGGACTGAGACAGGCGTTCCAGCCACCTTTCCTTGGGAGAGCCACGGGCTATAAGTACCACATCTACCAAAGCCTAATCATTTTCCTGGTCCCCTGTTTACTTGTGCTTAAGCATTTCTGTTTGTCTATCCAGTCTAGGTCTTCTTGAACAAAATGATTTAATCTAACTCGTAGATTCATGCACATCATATCAGGAATGACAAAGTAGACCTGGACTCTTCTGCCTGGAAAAGAAGGGGACATGACAAGAGTCTATAAAAAAATGAGTGGTGTAAAGAGCATGAATAGGGATGGATTGTTTACTGTCTCTTCTGATACAAGAACTACACAGTCAGATGGCAGGTCCAAAATACATGAAAGAAGATTCACCACCTTGACACACAGCATGTGGTTTAGGTAGGGATGGTCTGCCACAAAAGGCTGAAAGTTTATACAGGCTTACAAAGCAACTGGACAGATTCATAGAAGAAAAGAAAATCCACCAAGGACAGTTAAACACCAAGATACCACCTCTGGCTCAGAAGGTCACTGACTTGCAAATCACTGGAGGCTGGAGGACTGTTATGGGGGCATGTTTCACTACATGCTTCTCTTGCTCTTACACTCTTTCCACAACATATTTTGGTCACTGTTCAGTGCAGAATATTTGACTAGATGGACACTTCATCTGACACAGCATGGCTCTTCTCATGTCTTTCATACCCTCTGTCAACCATTGAACTTGCACTACTGAACTTCAGCTGCTGAACTTCAAACATTGACTCCGCATAGTGACTTCTGTCTCATCTCTACAGACAAAGGCTTTAGGCATAAAAAGCAGGCATTGTTTTGAACACACTATGGAGAGGACTCATGCTAGGCTATTCCGAATAATTCCATTAGATACGTTGCTCAGCAGCTATTCTCTGCTATGTTTCTCTTACGGCAAGGGAGTGAAGGGAGGTCCTGTCCTGCACCCCAAGGTGGGCAGGGCTCTGGAGCGCAGGTCTAATGAAGACACCTCAGGGGACTATCTCCTACTTCACTGATTAGAAAGAGAGTCTTGGGAGCCTCTCTAATTATCAAATTAAAGTTAATATTCACGAATAGCCCTCTGTCTTATATTCAGAACTGTCTTAAATGCCTAAATCCTGCAGACTTTCATGAGCAGGGCTATCAACATGCCTAATCTCTTTGGGTTTAGGCTCTGCAGTCACTCACATGCAAATCTTATGTGTATGTTTGAAATAAAAAAGAAAGTTGGAATAATATTAAAAATAAAATTAAATATAGTAGTATGCTTAAACGGTAGGCACTTTTCTGCTTATTTTATAAAAGCGCAGTAGTCTCCTAAATTTAATTAAGCCAGTCTGAGGACATGATGAAAGGGTTCTTTAGCATAAAAGTCTTTGAAGTTTCTAGAAAAGAGTGAGGTATATAACTCAGAATAAGGGAATCCCACAAGATTTCTCTGTGCTGAAATTAAAGTGCAAGCTCTTAGCTCAAGGATGCTATTTCCATCATCTCCAGGGTATTATTAGCTTTTGCAGCACGTGCCACTATGGGTTACACTGCATTGCCCACACAGGCCGAAAGGACAGAGAAAGAGAGAGGATCCAAATAATCCTCAGGAATCTGTCAAAGTAAAGGCTGGGGGTATGTGCGCTGTGGTCTCTGTCTACCCATGCACTGGAGGACATTTTTACTGTGTGGTCTCACCTCCTACCTTAAACACAAGCCACATTTCACAAAGCCTTCATTTCACAATGTACGCCAGGTCAGCTCTAGCAGAGGTGGGAGCCAAATTCTGGTTTCTCACATGGCATATTTAGCCACTTTTTCTAGCTCTGAGACTCCAGCAGCTGCTTTCCTTTAATCAAGAAGAGACTCAGGAGTCTGGTTCTCCAGTGCGTTATTGATGCATTGCCAAATACTTGCGGAATCTATCACTTAAATATCTGTCAGATATTCTTCAGTAGCTGGCCTACATAAAATACAGTAGTTGCTTCCCTAAGTAGTATTTATCTGATAAGGTAACCGAAAGTTTGTGGTTTAAATCTGCATGATGACATGTACCCTTGTCTTCTTTTTGGTTTTCCTTTTCTAAACCCTCCTGCTTACATAATGAAATAGCATCCTTCACACAGTTTTTGCCACTAACTCCATGAGAATCTATGAGTTTGGTTACTTGGGGAGGAGAACTGAAGCCGGTTGAGGTTTGGTCCTTTCTCGCATGTTTCAATTGCTGGTGTCACACCTTGACAAACCTGCAAGGTGAGAAGCAGATTCCTTCCTGCTATGTGGGGCACATTTATGCTCGGCGTCTCCTGCCGTTGCTCCTGACTTGCTTTATGTAAAACATAGCAATTTCTGGAGGATTATCCTAGCTCAATAAATCTTCTTGAGACCTAATTATTGTAGCAGCATCGGGGTGCTTTCACTGGCTCCCTGGAAAAATCCAGTTATTACCATCAAGCAGCGACAGTGCGCACATATTGCGAGGTGGCAGAACTCTTGTGTCATGAATGTAATACAGAAACATTTGCCTCCAGCTCAGACACATTCTGTCAGAGCATCCTCGATGCATCTCTCCCGAGGAGTCAGATCTGACACTTGGGATGGCTGGCTGTCTACTCATCCACCCACTTCTTCTCAGGGTTTCTCTTTGCCTAGCAGGAGTGGGTACAGAGTTCACCGAGAACCCTGAAAGTAGGCTATTAAGTGACCTAGATTATTGCAGGGAGGGGTTCTATTTCTGTGCTTCTTGGCCTACGTGCTTATGTTAGTCGCTTTGTCTCTGGGGCAGCCTCCACCCAGCAGGAAATCTGGTAGGGGGAGTGGAAGATGTATTAGGGAGAGCAGGCTGTCTAGAGAGAGAGGAGAGAAGATGATGGTGAATAAAAATAATGGACCCGAGGAATAACTGGAATACAAAAATGCAGTTGAAATCCAGTACTTTCTTATGTTTGTGGCTTAACATGTGTCAGTTGGCACATTAACAGTAGCATATGGGTTGCTCTGATGTGAGTTACTGCATACAGTATGTTATGTTCAGGCCTAAAATGTGTAATTCTTTTGGATTAGTGTTGGCAGATTTCAGTGTGCAGCGTACAGTAAATGTTCATAAATTTAATATATTTATAAGCTTTTCTGTGGAGCTCATTGCTGTCTGATCTGAGAACCTCCCAAGTAGCTCTGCAGAGCAGAGCACTAGTAACTCAAACCTCCTTTACCAAGGTAGGGGATGCCACAGGGAGTCCTGCTGTGGGGCTGAAGGCAGACCCTCGACCATCTCCCGAGTCCCAGCCCAATGACCTAAACCACTTGCTGTCTCTTCTTCAGGTTCCTACAGGGAAACCCCCATGTCACTGAAGAAAACATAGGTTTGCCAGTGAGCCGGTGGCAAGTAATGTAGATTTAGTGCTTTCCACCATGTCCTTCCTCTGGGTACGACAGCTGAAACCAAGTACCTTCCAGATGACTTCCTTGCAGTTCATCTTGCCATTCCTATAAAACCCAGTCTGAACACAGAGGAAGCTCAGAGTGTCGTTTTTTTGTGAAGCACGTCAACAAATAAGCACACTCCACACAAGCTCCATCTGGCAGGACAGGAGTCAGTGCTTCTCCAGAAACAAGGTGGCCAGGTTTGATCTTTCTTCCTGGCTCCCACCCCACTGAGGGGTGGCGGGTGGTAGGGCGAGGGTGCAGTCACCTGCCCTGACCCACCCTGAGGTTGAGTAAAGTCTCACAGAAGGAAACAGCAATGCTCCAGTATCTAATCTTTTTGAAATAAAGGAACAGAGGCAAATTATGTATTTCTCTAAAGCTGATTTCAGTAGAGCCTCTCTGTTCATTCCTTTCCCTGAAATTATTGCTGGCCCCATGCTCTTGGTGAAGTGGGAAAGCTCTGGCTGCGGCTGGTTCCCGGAGGTCTTTGTCCCATCAGCAGAAGGCTTAAGTATCATCAGGAGAACAAAATCCTTGGCAGAGAATATCTTGAAAGCACAACACTATTGCTCAGCCTTGCAAAATGTTTGTTCATTTGGCTGGGGCAAGGAATATTTTCTAGAGATGTGCATAATGTTTTTCCAGCCTCTTGCTAAAATTGATCAAATTGACTTGGAAAAAGCATGTGACTCCATGTCAAGCTGGCTACTAGTAGGGACTGATACACAAGAAACTTCTGCATCGTGGTACTTGTAGTGTTTTATGAGGACTACAGACAAAATAAGACCAACCAGTGGAAAAAAGGCTGGAAATAATTTTTGTTAGCTAGAAAATGCAACCTAACAATGAAAAGCAACCACACAAATCTGCACGAAAAACTGAGATCAAGCATTTTGTCCTGCTTCCAGGCCATAGTCCAGCCTCTCCACCAAGAGCTGCATCAATGGATGTGAGCCCCCTGTGTCATATGGGAGACCTGGAAGGTTTGCCCGACCTGCCCTGGTGCCAGGCGCGTAACTCCAGAACAGTGCCAGAAGCTGAGGAGTGTAAGCAGAGGGAGAAAATGGGAAATCTCCAGAGGCGTCTCCCACCTGGGCTGCTGGGGACCCCCGCACTCGGGGCTGCAACTGGCACCCACCCCCTGAGGGTGGCCCAGGTTAGGCTGTGCGTTGATCGGGCATCTGCCCATTTCCAAGATCCCCAGGACTTACAGCAGGCTGGCATGCAGCCACCCCTCTGCATCCTCAGCTGCACCTCTGGAGCACGTACAGCCCTGCAGCAGCGTGGTAAATATACAAGACAAAAAGGAAAAAAAAAAAATTAGTTTCCGAAAACTGGGGAGAAAATGTGGTATGTAATCAAGATTTTCAGTACTGATTTGAATCCTGTATATCAGGTATGAAGATGGCAGTGGACAAGGTTATACAGCGTGACAGTCTGCTTGCTTTCCCCCAGTACTTTGAATTTTGTCAGAGTTTATTTTTTTACAGTGATGAAATGCATACCTTTTTTTCTGAAGCCCACGTGTACCTGTTCATCCTCAAAGCCTCACCTGTGACTGTCTTAACAGCTCTGAAGACAGATCTCTCAGTTTTGTTTGTTATCTTTTTTTTTTAAAAAAGGTACTGACAATGAGATTTTAACAATTAAAACTTGGGTTTTCTTGGGATTTTTTAAGAAGGAAAAGAAGGTCCTTTTTGTTGGTATTACTAGTGGGAAACTAAAACCTACTTACCCATATCAAGACAGACAAATATGCAGCCAATGACTGACATAAATAGTGTTGACGAGGGCCAGTTTTTAAACCTGTGGCCCACCAGCTAGCTCTCATTCCCCTTTAAACAGGAACCAAACTACAGTATCTCCAGAGAAGTGGGTGCCGGGGGGCATGGTGGAAGGGGACAAGAAATATTACCCCAAAACAGCCAAGTGCTACTGAAAGAATAAGGTGTCCCTGCAGAGCACGCAGTGCATTACATGGCATAAGATGGCTTTATTAAGCAGGGAATGAACTCCAGCCTTCCTCCTTCCTTGAAGGAAGGGAGAGGCAGGGTGTAGTGAAGGCGACTGGGGAGACGAGGGAAGCACGTCCGTGGGCAGCTCGGCTCCCTGCCTGGACGCAGGAACGACGTCGACCCCCCTGGGCTGAGGAAGCTTTTGTTTGTTATTCTTTTTGCTTGCTTTACCTACTTTGATTTGCAAAGGGTCTCCCCAGGCAAATATACCTTTCTGCCTGCTGACACGGTTTGTTCCTGCTCGGTTATCTCCCCATCCGACACCCGCCGTATCCCCAGGAGTGGGTGGAACCTGCTGGGCATGGAGGAAGCAGCTCCGGCACCCTCTTAGGAGCCAGGATGCGCACGCCTACCTGGAAATGGGCAGCCCTTGCTTTCTGATAGTTAGTCTTGCTACTGCTCATTGCTATGTGGACTTAAGTAATGCCAGCTAGCTCCTGACAGCCACCCAAAGCAGCATGGTGTGTTTGTAGTGGAAGTGCAAGCGTAATGAGTTTGTACCTGTTCTTGTTGCCTAGTTTTCTCCCTACCTCCAACATGAGGCTTCACTTGCCCCTCTCTGACGGCATTTGCTAAGCTCACATCCTCCGTTGTTTCTCACTGGAGTAGAAAACGAAACCTACCCAGGCATGGACTGGGCTCTCTAGGCGCAGGGCTGGCACGTACGGCCATATAAACCCCATCAAGGTGAATCTTGCATGCCTGGTGACTACAGCACTAGATGCCCTTGCACTGCACCCCCTTAGCTCTGGGAAGGAGCTGTGAGGATGGCACCCAAAAGCTTCTGCACATCTACAGAACCACCCTTCAAGTGGCATTACGTAAAAGGATGATGTGCAATGCTAACAACTGCGGTCTACTCTTGCACTCGCCCCAGTGCGCTGGAAGTGTTCTCCTCGTTTCTTGTAGTTGCATCACTTCCTCAGCCTTAGATATGAGTTCACAATGTGACATAGGAGCAAAACATCCCCAGTCACACCAAGCCCAGGACAGACCAGATAAACTGCTGGTGGCTCTGGAGTACGCTCCAAGTAACTCTAGGTACATAACTGAGGCTAAACATCAAAGAGTTGATACATCAGAGAAGAATCTACAAGTGCTCACAGACTTGGAAGGCCTGATTTTGAGGGAAATACTAAAGACAAAAGTGGAAAACTATGTGTCAGTTAAATTTAGGGCATAAACCTGCTAACGTTTGAAAAATATATGGGTAAGAGTAAAAGGAAAAGGGACTCTTGACTCAGCAAGCCCCAGACTAATGACTTGGCACTAACAGAAAGCAGTGTTTTCCCAGAGAAACTGGTAAAATCCTTGTTATTTTTACTTAAGAAATCACCCACAATGACCCAGGAATGCCTAGATTGGGCAAAACACTCAAAATGGAATAATCCTCCATCTGCAGCAGGATGGATGGACAGGTATGGGAGGACTTAATACATCTTTCTAGCTCTGTTTTATTACTAGAACAGTAGAAAATCAAATTAAGTTATTGCTAAAGTAGTTATTTGAATTATAATGTTCCATTTCTATTACTTTTGGTTTTCAGAAGTTTCCTCTCTGGATGGAAACTTGCTGTGCTGAGCATTAAACCAAACCAATTTGTTTGTTTGAAAACTCAAGCAAACCCTCTTTTTTTCAGTCAAGAGAATGGAGTAAAATAGACACTTTTGCTGGTACGCATATACATGCACCCACACTGGAAGTGGTTGAAATGGCAAGTAAAAAGGTCTCCTGATGTGCAAACTTCACAGCATTTTTGTGTGTGTGTGTCTATAGACAGAAGAAAGTGCTGTGTGCCTGTTTAAAGATTCCAGGTGTTGCAGCAGGTATATTTGCAGGGCATTAAAACATAGCTAAGAGGTGTGGGGGCGTGTTTTTTGTGGAAAAAAGGGTAGCCACTTTTATGGGATGATTTCCCATATATAGGGCAGTGGGTAGCACTGACACAGAAGATTTGAGTATCAGATGAAGCTCATGAACCATGTGCGTGTTCACAGGCACACGGACACCTTCACAGAGCAGAATAAGCATTTGTGGATGAGGATGCAAAATGTACAGCTCTTGCTTATGGTATCACGGTTTCAGGATTTTAGCCTCTAAGTAAGAACATAGGTAGGGTCCCCGCCCCCCCCCCCCCACACACACACACTTCCCTCAAAAGAAGGGACGGAACTTGGGTCAATTTGTGATGAGGTAAGGGAACAGATTAAGTCTGCAGTGGGTTTTCTCTCCCCTCCTTTTCTCCTGAGTGGCATAAAAAGGAGCCTCCATATTCCTCTCCCACATGCTGTCCTGAATTTCTCTCCTTTCCTCAACACTTAACTTTTTCTTGGAATGCCTTTACGTGCCAGATGACAGCAAGTTACTGTGCTAATTGCTTTATTCTTCAATAAGGACATTTACTATACCAAACTCCTACAATACTTATGTGTAAATTAGAATTTGGCCTTGGAACAGCCCTCTTTCAACAATTAAAAAGCTTTCTTGAATGGATAGCTTTATAGATTTAAAAGGCTTTGTCTTGGATAGATTTTTTTTCTTTTTTCTTTTTTTTTTGGTATTTGGGGCTGTTTTCACCCTTATGTACCCTTATCAGTCAAGAGAAGACTAATAAGTGTCATCAAATTGCTCTTGTTTATTAATAAATCTGCATTCAGATCTATTCCACAATACAGAATTACAGACCCCTGCATACAAATTCCCTTCTTTAAATAACAGTGGTCTTCAAATACATAAGCTGAAGTTTTAGACACATGTTTATTGACCTGTCAGCTATACTGAACAAGGTTGCAGCTGCATGGTGAGCACAGAGAGCCATGAGGAGTAAAAGAGGAACTTACCACTTAGTTCTTTTTGCCCAGAGAAGAAATGATAATTTTAGTTATACTTTGCTCGCTTGCAACAATAAAAACAAAACGAAGCCACAGAAGAAAACTGTCATGTTACACCCCTTCCATCTGGCCTGTGCTACACACCCACATATCCCGTCATTCTACAAATTAATCTTTCACACATTTTTTAACAAAAAAAAAGTGTTAATGTTATAGAAGAGAAAATAAGGTAAACAGAGAGCTGTGTAAAAATACATTAACATTAAAATATGGTGGCAGTTATGGATTTTCTTAATTGAATAGGAGAGTAAATATTCACATCAAATCAATGCCAATGGCATGTAAATTAAAGCTACATTAGGGCAGCCTTGATATAGGCATTACCATTTTTGACACTTCTGTGATTTAAAATAATGTGCAGACTTTATTCGTTAATTTTTTCCTTCCTTCTTTATGTTATTTTTGAGTGAGTAATTTGCCATTACAGAGCAAAATCCTTCTCCTGTGCCCTCTTATGTTACGCTATCTTATTTTCTTCTGCCTGGAAGGCCTGGTGAACGCTGGCTCTGTTTAATTTAGGGTTTACATTGAAGCCTCCCCGTTGCAGGACAGACCTCTTTGAGCAGCTGCCTTCAGGTCGTACCTGGCCCCAGCACACAGCCAAATAACCCGTTGAAAGGGTCTGAGGAAAGGTGCCTTTGATTCACCGTGCCAGGTCCTACAAGCATCCCCCTCTCCTAGTTCTGTGCCTACATCTCCCCCGAGATCTTTCTTCCATCTTCCGTTCAAAAACTGCTTAAAGAAAGAGAACAAAAGTGAGGGCTCTAGCACCTCAAGGAGGAGAAACATGGCAGGAGCTCTTAGAAGCTGTATGGCTCCAGAGGTGAAAGTAGGAGGTTTGAAATTCACTGCCTGGCTTAAAAATCAACTCCACTGTACAGGGATGTAGGACCGATGGATCTATATGGGGCAGAGATGAAGGAGTACGCGGTTGATGTGATGCCAGCAGCTGGTGAGTAGAAGTTGTACCATGGTGTGGATTATGCAGATATTTCCTCCTGGACAACCAGAGGGAAGTCGAACCCCTACCCCGTGAGGCACCAGCAGTGTCGTACACGTGCAGCCTGTGCTTCTATAGCACTTCCTTTTCTTTGGAAGCTTCTCTCTTCCCTGGCACTTTTTCAGTCCTCATCAATCACTAATGCTTCTGCGTTCTGTCTCCAGCTTTTGTGAAGATGGGTCCACAATCACACCACTGTGCCCCTAGAAGAAGCTCCATGCACAGGCGAGCTCGCACCATGAGAGCCCACCCGCGCCTCAAAGTGCTCTCCTGGCAGGACCGGCGAGCGGTCAGACGGACTGGAGAAAGCAAGTGCAAGAGGAAGACAAAGAGCAACACTCGGTCCCCGACTTCACTGTTCACCCTCCGTTCATACACACTCAGGAGATGACTCTAGCTTCTTCTGTAGTGTACACACAAGACAAAAGCTCGAAAGCTTAACAAAGGCTTGATGGAAAGAAAAAAACTGAATTCTTCTAAACACAAAGTCCCTATAAAAAGAGCTTGTACTGGAGCTCGTGCATCTGAATCCTATACAAAGCTAAGCACCAGCATTCAGGTTTTCCTTCTGCTCTTCAATACATCCCAGGAAAATCAGGTACAAATCAAGCACAGGGTCACACTGCAAATGTTAGCTGTATGTCTCGGAGGTTGCCTGTCAGAGACCACACAAAAGGTAAGAAAGGCCCTTGGCTACAGCAAGGACAGCAAAACTGCCACCGCTTAGGAGGTTTTAGCGCAGAAGAGAGTCTGTGAGCCTTTGCTTCAGAGGCCACCACGCCAAACTGGGTGACCAGCAAGATTAGGACAGAGAAGTCTGTGAGGAGCCTTTTCTGCTTTGGTCTGGCAAGCCCCATCTCATTCACCAAGGCTGATGTTTCCTTCCCTTTACTGCCTAATTTCTTCTAGCCTTAGCTTTACCTCTGATTCCCATTCTCCTTTTTTTTCTCCTCCACTTCTTTCCACCTCCCTCCCTTTTCTTTTTCTCCCTCTTTTACATTTTTTTCTTCCCCATACATTCCCAGGTGGGTGGGAGGTGTTGTTTGGGGGGGGGGTGTCTTTTTTTCTTACAGGGAAATAAGGGGACTTCAGAGTTAGGAAGCCAGGATGCTGAGCTCTTATAGCAGCCTGACACCTATTCACTGCCTGAAAAAAAATCCACCTCATGGTCCATCTCTGTTCTTTTAATCTGAAGAGCGGAGATGATAAATGCCAATTGCAAAGACAGTTGGCTGTAACAGTTAATGTTTGTGCAACACTTCACATATCTAACCATTGTATCCGATCTTCACCACCAGAAACAGGCGGAGCTGCTGCCACTGCCACCCAGACTGTCTCTGAGCGTGATGATTAATGAGCTCGCAGCCCTATTTTGCTGTTGAAGTTAATGTTGCTTCCTGAGGGCAACACGCCTGATGAGAGAATTTGCAGCAGTCCATACGCTATATTGATTCAAAATGCCACTGTATGTTTTAATTAGCTCTTAACCATTAAAAAGTGGGGCTGGAAATGAAAATGGCACATATGCTTATGCAGCAAATGTCTGTACCAAAAAGGTGAGCATTAGCCCCAGTTATCGACCTGTATGCTGAACCGCCACTGGCAGTTAAAACCCATCTTTGTGGAAGTTAATACATTTCCATGGCTTTTCTTTTTGCTAGCTTTATGCCAAATATCCACTTACATCTATTTTCAAGCCTCGAGGAATGTATTTTTTCACCCACCCACGCTATCTTTTGAGAGTTATAACACGCTAGAAAAGTTTAATTTTGCAGAGCTGTGGTTTAGGAGCTAACGTGAGGGAGTGGGCTCCGTTGAGGCCGGTGAGAAAGCGGTGTGCTGAGGTGAAAGGCTGCACTGCGACCCCTCCTTTGCACTGCCAAACAGTTTGTATTAAGTTACTGATAAGGCGCTCGGTATTTCCTTACCTGTAGTGTACTTATCCCTCAGCATCTGGATAGCAAAGGGCTGGTCAAAGCAATCTCCTGATCAGTAGCAGTCATTTTTGAGAACTCATGGAGGACAAGGAGGGTATTTTACCTTTCAAAGAGGATGAAAAGAGAATTATAGGCCAGTTATCAAACTTAATTTCTCAGAAAAATACAGGAATTAAACATTTTAAAACCACCTAGAAGACAACAAGGAGATGAGCATCGGTCCACACTGATTTATCACGAATGAAGCACGTTAAACAAATCCAGTTCCTCTCTGAGACAGGTTAAGAGCCCTTGAGAGAAGGGGAGATAATTGACACTATGTCTTGCCTTCAGCCAGGCTGCTTACCTTGCCCTACCTGATGCTTTTGTGACTAAACCAGGGAACATGGTTAAGCCAAAACTAACCAGTGGTGGCAGGACTGGCTGGAAAGCCATACAGAAGGGATCATTACCAAAAGTTCACTGCCAAACTGAAAGGCTATATTGAGTCCAGTTCTCTAGATAGCTGTCCTAGATTTGATACAACTCAATTTTTTGATTAACAATACAGATAATCAGATTAAAAGTACAACTCTTAAATTTGCAGATGACACCAGTTTGGAATGAGCTGCACCAGACACCAGAGGAAAGATCATCATTCAAAATGGTTCTGGCAGATTGGAAAATGGCATGAAAAAGCTGGGTGCGTGGCAGATAGGATGAGAGCAACAACTTCTGCTTCGGTAGGAATAGTAAACTGTCTAAGCGCAGGATCCACAGCCAGGGCATGGCCAAGAAGGATGTGGACCAACTAGAAGATGAAAACAATGAATCAAAACGTAAGAAACATGACTTAGAAGGAACACGTAGGGCTGTTTAATCTAAAGAAGACAGGACTGGAGGAGGTATGATGGCTGACCTCCAGTACACGAGCTATTAGGGTACGGAAGAAATAAACTCTTCTGCATGGCCACTCTGGGTAGGACAAGAAGAAACAAGCTTCTTACAACAATACTTGCAAGAAGACACCAGGAAAAACATATCTCTGGAAAGGCTAAGGGAGCCGAAGGAAGGATTGCCTGGGTGGACGGGGGTGTCTCCTTCACTGGAGATTTCCAAGAACAGGATGGACCAGAGTTTCTCAGAAACAGCCCTGATACAGATGATCCTGACAGCGATCCAGGCAGGGAGATGAACTAAGTGATCTCTTGAAATTCATTCAATCCTATTTTTTTTTTATGTCTATGTTACCCGTGGGAGGTAGAGAACTACTTTCTGCCTCAACTCCACACCAGTGAAACAGAAGTATCAGGAGCCAAATTAAACAAATCAATGAAAATGACTCGCATTGAGCTTGGCTGTCTCAAACTGGTTAATCACTTGGGGTTTGCAACTCACACAATTTATCATCTGTGCCTGCTTTATCACCAAAAGCAGATATTTGCCAATCATAGTGTGGAGAAAATCAGATATTGTTGTCATGACTGAATGCTCTTAAATGCATTTAGAGCTTTACAGACTAGTTAGACGTAAGGTATATTTAAAATTCTTGAAACCAGCAAAAGATCAGATCGAGGAAGGAGAGAAAGATGGTAGAACAGTGACACTGTGCAAGTTAGTTTAAATAAAGAATCTTATCAAATCCACTGACTACTTGTTCACATCTGTCCAAATATAACTTATGCCATATGTCCTACTATATAAGTCAGCTTGGAGGCAGGACACTTCCCTAAGCAGCAATTCACTTCCTGAGTCTGCTCTATCTTCTGGAGAATAGGGAGGGGGGAAAAAATGATACATCACAGAAAAATCTGAGAAACAAACAAAATAACCATCTAAAAGCCTCTGGGAAATAAGAATCCTTTCTCTATGCTAACATTATGGTTAGCTGAATCTTTAGTCTTCTTGTGTATTAGGAAGAGTAATCACAGAGACGCTGCTCTTACCGTAAGCTGCCTTTGAGGAAACCAGATGCCTCGGTTTTACTTCACCTTTCCAGTTTGCTAAAGCAGTAAATATTCTCTTGCCAGCCACCTTAGTGACCACCTTCCCATCACGCAAGCACAGCTTACGGGTGCAACCTCTCCGGTCAGACTCCCAGGTAGGGCCGGTCAATCCCTCTGCCATTCATGGGTGGCCAAGGGCTTTGGTGCCGCCCTGAGCAGCAGGCGGGGGGACCCAGCCCTGCCCAGCCGCCGAGCTTCCAGCGCGACGCTTCCCGACCGCAGCTTTCAGCTGGTACTGTCGGATAAAAATATCGGCATCAAAATCCCGTCTCAGATACCAAAAGCCTCCTTATGGCTCTAAGAGTTTAATTTTCATTTAAACATCAATAAATAGAGGCATAAGGGTTTAAGATGAATTATGTAAGCCCTTTAGCCATAGCCATTACATTCTGCCACAAAAATGAGCTGCTGTTCTCACTTTGTTTTATGGGCTCACTGTAGCCTGTTGTTATTGTAGCTGCCAAATAAAAACCAGCAAACCATGCAAATGAAAATATAAACTTTTATGCTTTCATAGTCTTAGGATAAACGGGCATGCGCAGTTTGAGAGGACGGGGGTTTTTTGCAGCCTGTAGTGCTGCGCCCCTGTCCTGGGAGCCTCTGCGAGTGGCGAGCAGCAGCGGCTTCTCGGTGGAGACCCCTCAGTCAGCTCCTCTCACGTCTCCAACTGCAGCAGTCACGAGCTCACAGGCAAGGAAACACACAATAGCTTCCTGAAGATATGAAGAAAGGGTGGATTATGGGTCCTTTCATAAAACTGGAAAGTCCCCTTGCTTTACAAATAATAGATTTTCCACCTCTAACTTCTCTCAAGCCTCCTCGCTCCCCAATGGGAGCACATATCCCACAATTTGCTCCAAGCCATGCGTTTCCCGAGGGTCTGTCACCCAGCAAACGTGCCAAGAGAGAAAACCACGCAAAGTAATCGTGACAGGGAACAGCAGCTGAAGCCGAGTGGTAAAAGCATATGACTTCGCACAGAAATACCTGGGACAAAATGTGCACCAGTATATGGAGAGGGAGAAAGAGAAGAGCCAAGAGGGAACCAAGTCCGGGACTGCGTCTTATTCATGCAATGTAAAAAACAGGACTGTAAGCATGAGTTAATGCACTTTCAAGCTAATTACAGCCGAGCGCAGCAGCTATATTAATGGCAGAATATTGAGAATACGAGCATGTGGACTAACACGTAACATTTAGTCCATAACTTTTCTGCCCAGAACTGAGATTCAGAGATTGTCTCCTTCACCTTTGCAATGTCTTGTCTCTTTCTTTTGTCTGTCTCGGTTTATTTTCGTAGTCACATTCACTGGTGATAACATTTTATATTTTGTGCTTCCTAGTGGGAGCTATGCTGGATGCTGACACCCACTCTTGTGCAGAGATTTTTGCATATTTTTTTTTCTCTTCCACCCGTTTTACACAAGATGGTAACATATGGCCTTGGGTGATTAAATGATTTAGTGAATGAACTGAGCAGAAAGAGCAGGCTGATTGGAAGAAGACAGCTTCTGTTTAGGCATAAATGTCTTTGTAATCTGTAATGATAGGAAAGAAATTACAGAAAAAGCATAAGAATTTAATTGGCTTTTGGTTAAATATTGTATTTTTCAGGTCTGCTTTTAAATCTAGTGAAATAATAGTATAGCGGCTAGTATTTATTTTCTTTCTACAGCACGTCCTTGTAGAAGGGGCACCCCCCAAATGTACCCAGCTGCGTACACCCACACATAGCATATAAAGAGAGAAAAATTAAGCAGTTTTGTAAAACTAGGTTGGCATTTTATTAAGTTCTGAACAAGGCAATCCTACAGAACTTGGTGTTGGCCACCACACTAGTTGAAAAGGCTTCACACCTTCAAGCTTTCTGAGAATTACTCCGACTACAACACCCAGTCACACCTATGCGACCTTAGCAGGAACCACAGAAGGTTTTGCGGAAGGAAGATACTTACACACCTTCTGAGCAGTCCCACCCAGGACACCTCTGCCACTGCAGGGGAGCAGGGCACGAATTAACAACCACTCCTGCCATCTTCCTTTTGGGGCATCGTAATTTGTGTCTCTTGTCTTTCTGAACTCCAGGTTTTGCATTTGTTACGTGTGTTTGGGGAAATACTTGTGTGTTCTTGCGAGCACGCGGTGGCACATGGCGTAGGTCTGTCCTGGACTGAGCGTCTGTTCATGGTTGGCCAGGGTTGTGGGAGACTGGACTCCAGCAGCCAGGTGTTCCTAGGCTAGAAATTTGAAGCCAATTCCTTTGTATCCAAAACAAGCCGTCTTTTGAGAGAAAACATTTCTATTCTGGTTCCAGTGATGGTGTGCATATCATTAATACTCAACAAACAAATCCAACTGAACTCCAGTTCACGTCTCCACCCAAGAGGCCAATTCCATTCTTTATGATCAAATTTTTACACAGAGCCTTGAAATTGTTTTGGGACATCACAAAGAAGTCACTGATCTCAGTAATTATCCCCGTGTGAAGCAGAAGCTGTAGCTTAAAGCTAGACAAATCTATGCTCCAGAAAAGGACAGCTGGACCTAAAGAAAGTGTATCGGTGGAGCCTGTCCTCAGCTTGCAGTGTGATTGCTAGCAGCCACCTCGGTGATAAATCTCAGCGTGTGGTGCTCCTTCTCCTTTACGTGATCGTGTTTGAGAGGAGACAGAAATTTTTGGCCCACGTGCTAAGAAAAGCTCTTAGCTGAACACATCCTGGTGGCTTACCCAGCATGGCTAGGGCTGATAAGAATTACTGATCCAGTCAGACTCTGGCACACTAAGATGCACATTTAGCCAATTCATGCAAAGGCTGTATTATATTATCTTGGCACTTCCTCAGCACTGGGTCCCCAGAGAGAAAACTCAGTTCCATGGTGACATCAGCTGAACCTCAAGTGTGATGGCAGCTCCAGAAACTACTTAACTTTTAATTTTTCTGAAAAGCAGACTGCCATTAATTAAGTTTCACTACAATTTAAATAAATGAATAAATAAATAAAATCAGGTGTGCCACGACCACAAGTCCTAATTTTCACTTCTCTGGGATACAGAACCCTGGAGATATTTGCTGCTGTACCTCCAGTCCTGTCAGTCAAAGCATTCTGGGAGAGTTTTAATTTACAAAGGGGTACCCAGTTTCCATTGTCCTATCAATGAAAACAGTAGTAATGCATATGACAGTATCTAGTCCAACATAACCCGCAGAGCATAAACCTGCGACATTTGACTACAGATGAGCAGTTTTCATCGTCAATTTCCTTTTTTCCATGGAGCACAAAATGGATGCTATGTATGGTAATTAGCAGAGCACTACTCTACAATTCAAAGAAAATGTAGAAAATTGTGTTATAGCAGGTATGAGAAAGAAGTATTAAGGACCAAATTTGCAGCTGGTTCCACAGTATAACTGTGTTGTGTTAACATCTAAATCCATGGCTCCGGACCAGAATATCACGCAGGCACCTTTGACCTTTGTCAGCTCAGGTTCTTCTGCTGGACTGTCCTCAAGAAGAGCTTCCAAGAGTATATAGCACCATTCAGGCTCCAGAAACAAATGTGACGAACACATTTCGAGGCTCACAGGCAAAGCTGGCACCTGCAAAGCAGCTTGCTACGTATTAATCAATCTTGAGCAGCAATAAACAATACTGGGAGATTCACTGCACAAACCGTTTTAGAAAAGATGCCAGGAAACCTCAACGTTCTCGGATCAGAGGCGAGAGGGGAGGCTCTACCAGAGCTGCAGGCGCTCCTGTAGCACCACACTGCAACGTCAGCATTGGTTATGAGCCAAAGGCCTTCAGGCTTCCTTGTTGCCTGGAGGATATAAATGAAAGTCAGCAGGTGCAAAGGTGCAAGAAGTGCAAAATTGCATCACGTCTTTCCAAACTGTGTTTGTGCAGTAAATGAGACTCATTTCTTTCCACGCTATATCGAGAAGATTTTTATTTTCTTTGGCTTATGTGTGTTCTTAGTTCAATTTTTGTGTGTGTTCTCCACAGTACCTTGGGATGCCTGAGGTGATTTATAAGTATGTGTAGAGACCAGGTGTACTGCCAGATGTTTATGTCCCTTTACAACAAGGCTCCACCATCCCTTCCAATGGAACGCCCATCTTATATTATTTTTACTAATAGAGGATCAACTGGACTACAGGGTATTTGTGAGTTTTCCCTGTGTAGGATTTTTCTTAATTCGCTTTTCTATCATCGTGTTTCTATATTTAAAATAATGCTAAGTCTTTAAACCTCTCTAAGTACTCTTTAAAAAAATCAGAGTTCCTTTCACATAAAAAAACTTGCAGACAAATGTCAACAGTTCCAGGTTTAAATCAATGAAGTTTGACTCACTGCCAAAAAAGATTTTTAATCTTAAAGTATTACCTACACTCACTTTTTTTCTGTTTCACTCCATCTCCTATTCAGAAATAGTAAAAAATTGTTTTATTATAATAGCTGTGTAAACAGTAATTGCAGATCATTGTCTTAACTATAACTGTACTAAAAAATAACCTGTAGCCCCGAGGGCAAACCAGTCTGAAGAGGCAAAAAGGACAAAGTGATTTGCCCAAGGTCATATAGTCAAAAGATAGAATGGAAAAGCAAATACAACCTGATTTAATTAGCAGTCAGCACAATAAATACTAGGTGAGGCGCAGTAAGATTTTTCTCAGTACATCTTAAAACATAAGGAGGTAAGTTCATGTGTATGAGGAGGAAATAATAAATGAATAGAATGTATAAACAGTAATGCTCCATGAAATTTTATTTTAAGATTTTTAAATTCCGAATCCTGTAAGAGTTTATAAGGACCTGAGAAAGTCCATTTGTTAAATGTTCTCTATAAGCAGCATTGTTTTCCCCAGAGTTTTGTATCATGAGAATGACTAAACTGCCTCCCTCAGTAAAGCTGCACTTGTGTAAGTTAAGTTTTCACAAACTGAGGTCTTACTAACCGACCCCAAGCAGTTGGTGAGATGGCTTATACTAGGAAGCATGAGGCAGGATGCAGTTTAGAGATCTAGGACAACAGAGTTAGTGTAATCATTTCAGGCATATTCACTGACAGTTCAAATATATGTAACTGCGTAAGTTATTCGTATGTTTTAGATTAAAAAAAAAACACTTTAGAACTATTTTCAACAGTATTTCCTATTAAAATACTTTCAACATTTATTTTTGCAATTGAAAGAAAAAGCAGTTCAGTAGTTATAGTCAAGATGTTCAAGAAATGACAGGCAGCAGGGAACAGAGTACTGATTTTTCTCAGATGAGGTGATTATTAGCACTGAGGAGACAATCAGGAAACATGAAGAGTCAGCATCTTAGCTGCTGTATCTTGAAGACAAGGACAAAACCCCATCGAGTTCCAGGTATAATGGAATACGGAACATGATGCCAATGGAAAAAAAAACCCAAACCTTAAAGATGAAATTGTATCAGTATCTAAGAAGGATTGAAACACTATGCAATTAATAATTTAAAAATCCCACACCAGGTCTGCATGAGCAATCAGTTCACCAAAGGCTAGAGAGAAAAGTGTCTTCTTTTGTATGTATGTATATTTTATATTTTTTTATATATATGTATGTAATGCTTGAAGCATATGGGCACCTAGATGCTAGCTGCTGTGAGATATACATAGCAAGTGCTGTCAAATAAATTAGGCACAGCTAGAATTCAGTATGTTTCTTTATAACGGTTTCATACTACTGAAGGAGACTAAGTGCGTGCCTTCAGCTTTTATATCTACTCAGTCGATTTTGGTTATTAATACATAACTGAGTTCTTTTTCTTTAAACTCCAAGTCTCTGTTGGTGAGCCTTGTTTTCTTCAAAATACTTCCCTGTATTAACCGTTTACCTGAAACTGAAGGGGAGACGGGGAAATACCCAACTCCTTGGATTAGCCTTTTCCTAAGGAAGACCTTAGCTCTTCAAACCCGGCCTCCACTGCCTTGTCCTAACCCACTATTAAGCCGTAGTATTCTCCAAAGCCGCTGACCTCAATCTGCCTGTGAACCACCGCGAGGTCTGGAGAGCTCCTTTTCCCCTCAGGCACTGACCGTCCTTCCCACCGCTGCCCAGGAGCAGGCAGGCCTGGGCACATGCACGCTCCCAATGATGCTGACCTGCTGGCCCTGCTCCTCGCAATCTGCCCTGCCGTGGCGGGAAGCACAAAGACTACCGACAGAAACGCCAATGCTAGAGGTGGAAACTCTAGCCCAAGGCAGGGCAATTCATTAAGAGAGAGGAGCCAAAGCATGCTCCCATTGCACTCTTGTTACAAATTCACAACTGGCCTGTGCCAGCTGAGGAGAGAGGCTAGGACACAAACTACGGAATTACAAAGGTAAATATTTATTCATGCGCATGATGTGCCCCAGCCAAACTGGGCACACCCCAGGGTTTTTTCTGAAGGAGTTTTGTAAAAGGGTATGGTATGAATCACCTAATTACCTACTAATGCATATCTCTAATTATCCAATCATAAATGCGGTACGGCAAAGCAACTCTATTTTTGTATGTCTCGCAGCAGCAGCATCCGTCAGCATCCTTGGGGCTTATCTGTTAATCCAGATGCTTGTCGTCAACTTCTGCAAAGTTATCAGGCATCAGCAACTCGTGTTTCTCCTAGATATGGATCCCTCAGCAAATCTGGTGAAAAGTTTCCTTATCTTGGTAGATCGCTTGTTCTTCTCAGTAGGGGCAGGTGATGGGTCTTGGGTCTTGAGATAGTAACACAGCAATTATACTCTAATTTGGCTCCCAATGGCTGCATGGTGTCAGCGATTTACATCGCACCCACCGTCCTGAACGGCCCCGAGGTAGCAGCACTGTGAGCAAAGCCCAGGCGGCGGGCCTGCCTGCACCGGGCCGGTGGCGACTGCGGGCAACCTCCTCGTGAAGCGAGAAAGGACGGGGCTGGGCGGTTTCCTCAGGACGGGCACGCCAGCCAGGCCGCCACCGGTGGCTGCCATGACCTCCGGGGCCAGGCCGGGCACGCTTACACGCACCGCCACCACGTACGGCCCAGCCCGGCACAGGCGGCCCCACCGCTGGCACGGCCGGCCGCGAGCGCAGGGGCACACTAGAGGTGGGCCGCCTC
>NW_010972598.1:1145695-1214769 GCF_000737465.1 Haliaeetus leucocephalus | reverse complement strand
GGGGGCCGGCGTCCCGGTGCCACAGCCGTCAAAGAAATGACGGCCCGAACTGCCCCCCCCGCCCCCCGGAGGGGAAAAGCGATTTAGGAGTGAAGCTGAACGCCCGAAATAGTGCCCCGGCCAGGTTAACTGCTTCGCTGTAGAAATGAGCTGGAGTTTGAGTGCTCGGTATCGCTTACGCTGCCTAAACGTTGAAACTGAAAGGACCGACGGCGAGGCGGGGAGCTGTGGGTTGAGTGAATAGGTTCGGTTAATTACTCCTTTTAACTGAACCTCTGGGCTCAGTAAAGCCGAGTCGGTGTGGCTTTCTCGGGTAACCCCGTGGCTGGGGTATGCTGTCAGTACATAAAGCGGTCCTCCAACTTAAGGCAGAAGTGTTGCTATGCTGCAAATACAGTAGAGCCCCATATGTTTAGGATTTTCTTTTTTTTTTTTCCTCCCTGTTAGAAAGTTTGAAAAAAAGAGACTTTGAAGTATTTTGTTTATACTAACAGAAGAGAAAAGTTCTCCTAAGAAAAAGCTGGTGGCAGGAGTGTAGAGGAGTAGCATATGGCATTAAAAGGAGCACAGCTGGAGGTAGCATTTCCATCTGAACATGATGTCAGAGCAGCTGACAGCCTGCCATCCCTCAGCCTTTTATTCTAACACACAGACAGGGAGTTAGTGTGTGCAGATCTGTGTGTGGAGAAGGTATCTCATTCCTCTCTAACATCATCTCCACTTTGCATCTGTCTCTCCTAGTCTGCTTTTTTTCCACCGATCTAACAGACCTGGAGCCAGCAAGACTCAGAGGAAAGGACTTAATCAGGTTTATGTGTACTAAAGGTAGGAGTAGCAATAGATTAGATACAGCATATTTCTGTTTTGGTGTGTTGTTTATTGAATTTCAGAAAAAAAATCACATTACTTTTCTAACCAAGTTTAGAGGTAATATATGAAATTGAGTATTAAATAGACAAGTGGACTTACTCAGAAGGCTTGGGCTACAGTTGGAGAATATCAGTTCTCGGGCACATTGTTAGCATTAACTTTAATGCATATAGTGAGAATGTCTTGGTTTGGAAGAAGGAGAGAGCAAGTTCATTCTTCATTTCTGAGACCAAAACTGCAATGGATTTAGTGGCAAGCCTAAGGAGAGTTCTGCTTTATGTTCTTGTATTGCATCTTTTAAATGACTTTACGGGGGTTTTAGGGAAATATACAAAAGTGTGCTTTTTTTTTTTTAAAAAAAAAAAAAAGGACCGTTCTGGCTAAAATGTGTTTGTGGGGAAGTCTTTCATTAAACTTCACGGTTAAATATCCAGCAGCTCAGAACTGTAGTAGCATACAGCTGTAGTGCTTCTGAAAGATAGAAATCAGCTATGTGTTTAAAAACTTTTGTACCCGGGAGAATGGCTTGACTGGTTTCCTCTTTTCTTTCTCGCGTGTAGCATTTGAAATCTTTTATTTCAGCATAACAATAATTATTTGAAGGAGTTTTTGTATTTGCGACTAATTTAGAACTTGTAGATTTGAGCTGCCTGAATTGGCCAGACAGCTGTAATCGCACTCCTCTATTCTTAATCTCTTTATCTGGGCAGCAGCTGCCATATGGCCACAGTCAGCTGGATCAGATGTTTATAAGCTTCCTTCTTCGTCCCTCTCTGTCCTTTCAGCCTCCTAATTTGATCACAGCTACCTTGTGAGCTGCCCTCCAATCTTTATTTTTAGCCCTCTTAAGGATTAGGATTGATGTTGGCTGTGGGGCACTTAAAGTGATTGTATTGTAAATCTTCGTGCTTTACTCTAGCAATGGTATTTTACAGAATGTAGTAGGGGTTGTGTTGTAAGTTTTAGTACATCTTGGTTTGCGAGGGATGAGGATTTTTCAGTAATATCTGCCAGCCTAGAGAGCCACGATCTGCTTAGATGGTTTGGGAGAGCATTGCTATCAATCACAGAAGAATAGATTAAGACAGGTTTTTAAAAGATTTTACCTTCCATATGAGTTTTGACTTCTCTACTTCTTTAAGTTTAATTTTTCTTTATCATCAAAGAAGGTGAATAGAAAAATACTTGGGTAAGAACAGTACTCAGGATACTGATTTTAAATATGCACCCCTTCCCTCTTTTAAAGGTTTTTTTTTTTTTTTTTTTTTTTTTTTTTTAAGTTTGGTACTGCAAACTCTGCCTGGTGTGGGAGGGGAGGGAAATTTCTGTCCTGCATAGGGGAAGCAGTGCTCGTTGGCATTTTGGTTGTTAGTTTCTTTTGTAAATTCTGCATGTTGGCACAAAATGTTCATGTTCTATTGTACAGTATGGAGAAGGTTTAAAACCTGAAACTGTACTTATTACAAGAAGAAAACCAGATGAACTAAATTTCTAAAAACCTTGATTTTGCTGTCAATATAAATTGACACCCGTAAATAATTTTTATACTTTATGAATGTTAGACCTTCAGATTTGGGTATATGAGCATTTCTTCATGCGCGAACCTCTCCTCTTGCTACAATTTGACTTTAAAAAGAAGGTTGATGATCTGATTTTTTTGTTTTGTTTTTTTTGTTTTTTTGTTCTCCCTCTGTGATCTCTCAAACTTAGTGTTAAAAAAAAAAAATTCTTTTTGTGGGTCTGCCCTCCTAGGGATGCAATCTGGAGGAAGTTCCCCCCCAAAAAATAACTGTGGAACAGATTTTATGAACAGCAGTGATACTTCCAAGAAAATTACAAATGTACCTATGCGCTTATTAGAACGGCTTGTTTACCATGGAAAGGAAATCGTAACTTCAGTGGTTGATCGGGGAAAGAGTTGCCATCATACATGCGTGTTAAATAATCTTTGCATGGTGTCAGTACCAGAACTCTGGCAACATAAATACGAGGTTTTTAGAGTGGAATAACTTGGATTCATAAGTTCTGTGATTCCGACCTACATTTAATTTTTTAAAATCTCATTGCTTATAGGTTATGAAGACAGTATGGAGTTTCCTGACCACAGTAGACATTTGCTACAGTGTCTGAGTGAGCAGAGACATCAGGGTTTTCTTTGTGATTGCACTGTTCTGGTAGGAGATGCCCAGTTCCGAGCACACAGAGCTGTACTGGCTTCATGCAGCATGTATTTCCACCTCTTTTACAAGGACCAGCTGGACAAAAGGGACATTGTTCATCTGAACAGCGACATTGTTACAGCCCCAGCTTTCGCTCTCCTGCTTGAATTCATGTACGAAGGAAAGCTCCAGTTCAAAGACTTGCCCATTGAAGACGTGCTAGCAGCTGCCAGTTATCTCCACATGTATGATATTGTCAAAGTCTGCAAAAAGAAGCTGAAAGAGAAAGCAACCACGGAGGCAGACAGTACAAAAAAGGAGGAAGACGCCTCAAGTTGTTCAGACAAAGTGGAGAGCCTCTCCGACGGCAGCAGCCACATGCCAGGAGACTTGCCCAGCGATGAAGATGACGGAGAAGATGAAAAATTGAACATCCTGCCTAGCAAAAGGGACTTGGCGGCTGAGCCTGGGAACATGTGGATGAGATTGCCCTCAGACTCAGCAGGCATTCCCCAGACTGGCGGAGAGGCAGAGACGCACGCAGCAGCAGCTGGAAAAACAGTAGCCAGCCCCTGCAGCTCAACAGAGTCTTTGTCCCAGAGGTCTGTCACCTCCGTGAGGGATTCAGCAGATGTTGACTGCGTGCTGGACCTGTCTGTCAAGTCCAGCCTTTCAGGAGTTGAAAATTTGAACAGTTCTTATTTCTCTTCGCAGGACATGCTTAGAAGCAGCCTGGTTCAGGTGAAGGTGGAGAAAGAGGCTTCCTGTGATGAGAGTGATGTTGGCACTAATGACTATGATATGGAACATAGCACTGTGAAAGAAAGTGTGAGCACTAATAACAGGGTACAGTATGAGCCGGCCCACCTGGCTCCGATGAGGGAAGATTCGGTCTTGAGGGAGCTAGATAGAGAGGACAAAGCAAGCGATGATGAAATGATAACTCCAGAGAATGAGAGAGTCCAGGTGGAAGGAAACATGGACAGCAGCTTGCTCCCTTACGTGTCAAACATACTTAGCCCCGCTGGCCAAATTTTCATGTGTCCTCTCTGCAACAAGGTCTTTCCTAGCCCCCACATCCTGCAGATCCATTTAAGCACGCACTTTCGAGAGCAGGACGGGATCCGCAGCAAGCCTGCTACTGATGTCAATGTCCCGACCTGCTCGTTGTGTGGTAAGACTTTTTCTTGCATGTACACCTTGAAACGTCATGAGAGGACTCATTCAGGTGAAAAGCCCTACACTTGCACCCAGTGTGGGAAGAGCTTCCAGTACTCCCACAACCTGAGCCGCCACGCAGTGGTTCACACGCGGGAGAAGCCTCATGCTTGTAAGTGGTGTGAACGCAGGTTCACGCAGTCCGGAGACCTTTACAGACACATTCGGAAGTTTCACTGTGAGTTGGTGAACTCATTGTCTGTCAAAAGCGAAGCACTGAGCTTACCTACTGTCAGAGACTGGACCTTAGAAGATAGCTCACAAGAACTTTGGAAATAAAATTTTTATATATATAAATAATATATATATAAATCTATATAGTTGTGGTACAGTCTAAAAGCAATCTTGTTTCCTTGAACTGAAAGTTTGGCTATTAGCTTGTTTTTGCACTTTAAGGCAGCATGAATATTTCACTAATTTAGCACTCCGATAAAAATGAACTGTAGAGGTAATCCGACAAAGTAACAAATTACGGAGCGTATTTTTCCCCCTTTTCGGAATAGAAGCCAGCGGATACTTTACTTCTAAGGAATCTCCAATTCAAAAAATTTGGATGTGGCTTTATTCTCCCCAAAACACTGCGTTCTGTTAAGCTCTCGATCTTTTTCCTCTTAAAATCTGAATGTAGAGATCCTCTCCCAATTTTGTCAGTTCCTTTACATTTCTATAATTGCATGAGTCCTTTCTAGCTGTTGGAAACCTGAATGCTTTTAGACCCAAATGGAAAATTTCTGAAATGCTGGATTATCTATTTTTAAACAAGCGGTTGACTTAAAACTTATTATGGCAACTTCTGGATTTCTGACAGTTCCCACTGGAAAAAAACAAAACAAAACAAAAAAACAACACAAAAACATAAAACAAAAACCCTGAGAGTACACTGGGATCACTGGGACTCTGTCTTACGTGAAGGTTTGCTTGGGATGAAAAAGGATATTGCAGCTTCAGCAGTGATGAACTGTGTGTTTAAAAAATGTGAATTACTGTTATTGTATACTGTAATTGATTACATGGGCCGGGGGGAGGTATCAAAGAACTTGGCAGGTTGTGTTGATGCTCTTAGTTGAGTCTTGAAAAGTAAATATTAACGCTACAGAAATGCATGATTTTCAGTATATTTTTGTCTTTGTTTGCATTGTATAACTTTAACGAGTGAGTTGAAAATTATTTAATTTCCTTAGGAAAAAAAACCGACACCGTTGAAAATGCCGGTGTTACGAAGAAGAGAAATGCACTGTTTTTATTTTATCTAATTTAAATTTACTTTCCCACTGTCTTTAAGTTGAGAAGAACTTAAGCTACGAGTCGCCGATTTAGCTACGTTAACAAGGAAAAAAAAAAAAATGAGTGTTTACAACCAGGCTTCGAGATTTGCATGTGCGGTGTGCATTTACTAACCCCAGACCCCTTCTAATTGCACAGACCCCACGCCAGCTCCAGCTGAGGTGCGTCCATTTCCCCAGATGAGCATTTGTAGGATTCCTGCTGCACCGCTCCACCACAATAGGTCGTTCTTTTTTTTCCCCCCGTTGAAAAGAGGCTGTGGACTGAAAAAAAAAGGAAAAAAAGCCCCGGGCTGAAAGGCCTGGGAAGGCCTGAGTGACAGGGGGGCCGGGGGAGGGCAGGGGAAGGACTATGTGTATCCAAGCAGCAGAGACTGCAGCCTGACGTGTGGTTTTAATGACCAACACGCAGGTCAAAAGCATTTTGCACAGTGTTTGTTTTCCTGTCTTGCACTTACAAATAAGGTCTATGGGAGTAGCATGGAAAACGTTTGCTGTTTTTTCCTTTTTTTTTTTTCTTTTTTTTTTTCCTCTGCTTTTGTTTAAAATTTGATCGCCTTAACTACTGTAAACATAGCCTATTTTTGTGCTTAAGATACTGAATGGAAAACTCCATTGTGTATTGCTGGACTGTTTTGGAAATATTTGGTCAAATGTGTGTTAATTTGGCTGTAATGGCATTTAAAACAAAAAAAAAGCTGTGAAAATGGCCTTGGAGCGTTATCTTTAGTTACTTGAATAGTTTCTAGGTTTTAAAACTACATTCTTTTCTTAAGTTAGAGAAGACAATCAGTGTCTGAGGAAAATGGACTTTCTCTTGGATTTTTTTGTGGTCCTCGTGAGTGATTGCTTTTTTCCTTTCCTTAGTTTCACATTCTTCTTTTGTTCTAAAACTTAGACTGACATCTAGCTTTGACAATCATAGTATGTTTTATTTTCCTGAGGGGGGAATAACTTATAATGCTGTTTAGTTTTGTACTATTGGTGTGTTGGTGAATTTTTAAACTGTGTGCTAACTGCAATAAATTATATGAACTGAGAAATCAATTCCCTTGTCTTTTTTCCCTCTTTTAAATTATAGTTACGGAGTATTTTTTATAATGTGTAACTTTATTACTTTTGTACAGACTTCTATTGCTAACTGTGTATGGAATATGTTTTCAGTATGCTTTTGAGCACTTTGTTGCTAACGTACATATTTACATCTCACTTAACATTTAAAAAAAAATTAAATGCTTGTGTTTTGAAAGCATTTCTCTGTGTGTAGCTCTCGATCATTCTGTAGAGGGATTTTATTATTATTATTTTTTTTCTTCCCCAAAGACTTTTGCAGAAGCAATCTATTAACTTCCAGAAATTTTGCTACCCTGCAACTATCTATGCAGACACACAATTCCTTTTCTGGGCTTAATTTCACCCCAAGGAGCTCTCTCGGGCTCACTCTTTTGTATTCAGTCTCTATCAGAACATCGGAGCAGAAGACAACAACTTAATCTGAAGCACTGACTGGCTGTCAGCGTTACAGTAGGCAGTCAAAATGTCCAAAATATCGGTAATATATCAAAACTGTCTGGACCACAGAGGAAAATTGAAATAATCCTACGTCTGTTTGGGGATTTCTCTTACGGACTAAATGTTTCTTAAAAAAAAAAAAAAATAAAAGGAAGCGTAGCGAAACCTTTGAAAAAGACCTGGTTTAGATGCTTGCTGCAGGATATACCCAGAATTCTTGTTTGAGGCAGCTCCATCCTAGGAACGAGACCAGCACTGCAGAGCCCAATGGGAATATGAAAGTAGAGCTAAATTAGAAGTCTGGAACAGAGACAGCAGGAGCAATTTGAAGGGGGGGGGGGGGGAATCTGAATCTAAACATTTCATTACATTTGTCATCTGCCTAGGTACAACTGAAGTTGTACCTTGACCAAGTGAATCTCAATGCCTAATGCTATTCTGCTTATTTTCCTATCTCTGTGGTAATTTGTACTTAGCCAAAATGAACTTTTTCACTGTTTTATTCTTTATAACAATTTTCAGTCATCATTTGCTGGGGGGGGGGGTTGAGTTATTACAAATACTTTGAAAACATTTCCTTTTGTCAATGTTAGCGTCTTCAGCCGCATAGTTTCCTCTTTTTTCTAGCAGCAGACGTTTTCTGTAGGCTTTCATATGATAGAATATTATGTGTAGTTAAGATGGTTTAAAGTATTGTCAAGACTGAAAAACGCCTAATACTGCAGTTCTGAAATCTGTGCAGCTGACGAGCTTTGGATGTGACTCTAGGCAGATTCACCATTTGTTCTACAACATTAAGATTTTCAAGGATTGTAGATTCCCAAATAAAACCAGGCTTAGAAGGAGCCCTTCTTCAGAAGGGTACAGAAAAAGTAACTTAGGCATTAATGACAAAATAATTCAAAATATCCTTTATACTTTCAGGTTTTACCTAGATGGTCTATACATGTGCAGCACACGCTTGCTTGTGGCTATCAAAAGTGTTTCTTCAATGAAAAGATGAAACTTACTCCTATGTGTTGCTTCTCTCCATAAGGTTTAATGTACTGACATATCTAAATAGCTGTAACTTTTTTTTTTTTTTAAATACAGTCCCTAGATAATGACGCATGAGAGAACATTTTATTTGGCTTAAGGCTATGTGGTAACAAAATGATGGTTGAAGGCAAGTTGCAGGAATGGAAACTGTATGCTCTAAACTTTGCAGGTTCAGAAGACCTTCTCTGACCGGTGGTAGTCATTACTTTTTAACTGAATACTTCTAGCCCAAGACTCACAGGGAACATGCTACATATATCATGTGGCTATTTTTTTAACCACTGCCTGTGATGATAGCTTAATATTCTTTAATTATGAATGATTTCTCTAAACTCAAGCTTAGGGGTTTGGTGTAACAGAGACTTTTGAATCAGGTATAGCATTTTACAGACCATCTACTTACTGAGACCTTTGCATGTTTTAGGTGTGATTTGAAGAAGAACTGGGTAGGAGTTTAAAATGAAACTTTCTGGCCAAGGAAAGGAAGGGATCCTCATTGCTTTTTGCTGCTCTCCTGCATTAGGGTAAAAGTGAACACCAAACAATCCCATATACTTCTGCTGAGCCTAAATGAACCCAGCACATCCCTTCAAAACATGCATCGTCTTGTAGGAAGCCTAAATAAAATGTTAAAATTAATTTGCAAAGGGGCAGGTTCCCTTTTCCCCCTGTGCTACCTCAGCCCTGCAGCCGTGCTGGCTCACCTGCTCGGGGGGACACCACCATTTTCTGTCCCTGCAGCAGCACACCCTCTGCTTGCCTTCTGCAGGTGATGGATCAAGTGATTCTTCGGCCGTGGACTGTCTCCCCCCCCTCCCCCCAATTCTACAATAATCAAATGTTCTAACTTTTTAATGGACTCCTAATATATAACTTCTAAAATACGTTTTTCCAGCTGACTTTCAAAAATGAAACCCCGAACCCCCATTTTATGTTCAACGATGCTGTAGCAATTTGCAGCTGAGGAGAACTTGGAAGGGGAGAAAATCTCTACCTGCTCGCTCCCCTCACTTTGAAGCAATGCAAATTCCTTCAGAATGAAGGTGAAATACGTTTCAAGTATTAGCCTAAAATTAGAAAGCCGATTCTAAAATACTATCATGTAGTCCTCTGTAGCAGCGTTCTCAAACTTACACATTATTAACATTATTTGTCCATGTGATTTCCAAACGGAAATATTTCCAGAGAATATAGGCTTTTATTAAAGAAATCTAACCAAAGCATTAAGGTTTTTCTACTGGGGTGGTAAATGTGAGTCTCAACAGAACTGTCTGATATTTTTAAATGGAGGAGTAAGTGATGCACAAATCACCTGGGCTCTTTCAAAATATTTTAGTTCAGGAGTCCTTGTTTAAGTTCTTTTGCGCTTCACTCATATTTTAATCATGTCATTAAATATAGTAAGTTTGGTAATAAAAAATATTTTCTAGATGGTAAGAGAGGAGTTCTTTCTTTATTGGTATGAATGCTTTTGGGCAGAAGGTGGAAATGTTCCCTTTTGCCGGCACATGAAGATAGTCACAGGAAGAGCCCTGCTTATTAAAACCTACAGCCGGCAGCTCCTGCTAGTGTGATAAAATTCAGCTAAACCTGTTAATGGGTCTTACCGATGAGAGATTACATCCTTTTGGGAAAGATTATCCATTTTAGTCTCATAAGCTAAAAAAGCAGTGTGACTTTTAACTGATTGTCAAATCAAAATGCTCTCGGTGCAAATAACACGCAGCTTCCCCAGCTCTGCCAAAGCACGAGAGGGGTGAGTCTTCTGCACAGCCAGGCAGCAGTAAAGCCAAAGGTGCTACAGGCTTAACTGAGAGTGACGGCAAATGCTGCAGAGGTTTCGAGTGATAGAGTTGTTTGCAAAAAAAAAAGTGGTTTTCTTTTTTTTTTTTTTTTCCAGAAATAATCCATGTTTGACCTGGAGTATTTCTCTTATATTGCAATTTCTTGGGTTAGTTAATTTTTCCAGCTAACGGAACTTGCCTAGGTTGTCTGCTTATAATCTTCAGGTTCATTTTGCTTTAATTTAGTTTCTTACTTACAGGATTTTTTCCTTTGAAGACAGTCACTCCACTAATACACCATCGTCTTTGTGCAGAACATACAGAGTTTTCAATCTTGAGAACTCCTTAACATTAACCATTTCTAGCAGGGGGCCACGAGCACTCACCCCTGTGCGAAAACGCTCCCTTTGCTGGGACAGACTTTGTGCCTCCTGTACCACGGCTGTTACTGCGGGGCCAAATTCTCCGTTCTTTTTGAGCTTTTACAGCCTGGCTCTAACAAGCTTTTGCTTGGGGCTAAAAGGGAGAGCGTATGCAGTCTAGCCTTGGAGCTGAAATTTCCATGTGATCGGGGATTTTTGGGATTGCAGGAAATAAATAAATGATTAATTGCGAAGTACAGCTGGTGATTATTTTTTAGGATGTTTTAATGTGTAGTGTTTTGGTATTTCTTAACTCAGCATTGTGCTTTAAAATGCATATTGTGTATGAACATATGTGTGTGTGTGCATGAGGAAGTACTCTAAAATAACTTGCTAATTTTTATTTAGGTGTGCATCAAAAATCACAGCCTCAGTTATTCCTTAAAGACCTTTAGAAGATGTGTTTAGTGTTCGTATGTAGCAGCCAACATGACATGGTCTTGTGCAACCTATTGCTTGTGATTCCTGCAGTTATCAGTGCTCATCTGAGCACCAAGAAGGATTTTTTTATGCCACGTCCGGAACATGCCAGATAGGGATTTACACAGCACATCCCCAGCCATTACAACCCAGTGCATGAAAACCAGCTTTAAATTAGTAAAATATTTAGAGAGCAAGTTACATGTACAGCATGACTTCCGAAAGGATTTAACTGGTAAAGCAATATGTTACTGCCTCAGTACTACAGGAGGTATATTAAAAGGCTTAACTGTCTCAAAACAGCTCTATGGCATGGTATACGCTGTATCTGGATGTAAATCTAGATAGGGATTTAAATATTTCTTTCACAACCTTCCCGAAATACGTTTTGGTTAAGTCTTATTTACAGCTATTAACAAAATAAAAACTACCCTCGATGCTACATTTTAGGCTTTTGTCAAATTGTCTTCAATTTTAGCATTAAAGCTACTTTTTATAAACTTTTGGATGTGTTCCCAATATACATTTTACAATTTTAAAAATGTACTTTATCTATAAATAAACCCCCTTGAAACTGATAGAGGTTTATCATACAAGATATGATTTATTTTCAACTGCATTTGCCACGTATTCGCACTTAGTAAGGATTCATGTTGAGATAATTTTGGAAATTCATACGAAGATAAAATATAGTTAAAATCTTAATGAAACATATCCCATCTTCATAGGCTATAGCTATCAGGTCTTCATTTCCTGGAGCTTATTCTCCCTTTTTAAAGTAGTTTGACTGGCACTGTCTATCCAGAATCTGATTTCTGTTCGTAGGTGATTTTCAGGCTTATATATATGACGGGTTGAAAACACTATAAATACCAATATTTCTTTATTTTCAGATGACTGAGTGACTTTTAAGAAGATCTGTGTCTTAATGAGCTGAAACTAACTAAGCAATTCTTAATTTGGGGGAAAATGGAGAGTCATACATCTCTGTATTCATTATGAGGACGTAATTTAATGAGCACACGAATGCTGGGCTCCCTGTTGACAGACAGACCAACGTACCTCGGCAAATGTTGGGTAACTCATTGCGACTTACTTCCAAGGATTTCTCGACTGCTACTCTGTGCTTAAAAGAAAAGGCTCCTGAGACACAAGGTGAGCACAGAGTTGTGTTTTGCCCAATTCAGTGTGATAAACATAAATGTATTTCTTTTTCGTTAACGATTGGAAAAGTCTCATAGAGAGAAAACTTCTAAAAAAGCGAGGACAAAAAATGGCATAAAGCAGTACTTCACTTAGGAAATTTGTTATTCTTAGCCTAAATTTGCATCAAGAACCCATGCATTTTAAAATCTCGGCAAGGAGACCTTTTAAAGCCCATAACCAGTAGTTAAAAATGAGAGCAGATCAAGCTTTTTTTCTTCTACTTTTTTTTTCTTTTTTAAACAGAGCGCTAATTTTAATGTGCTCTTTTATTCTCTCTAATATATAACATCAAGTTTGCAGCTCGGAGGAAAAGGTGGGCTTCCCGCTGAGCGGAGAAAATACAGCCGAGCCATATTCACCTTCCAGCCCGAGGGTGTTGTGTCGGGGCGAGGGTACGAGGCAAACACTGGGGCCGTCCGTGGGGCCGACCTGGAGGTGATCATCGTGTGCCAAATGGTACTTTCATCCCCAAACGACAGCAGGCTTGTAGGCACGCTTCTGCTGGAGGGATCGAAAATGACTGAAGTGCTGCTTCTGGAAAGATGTTAGATAACGTGGAGTGATTCAAACCAGGCATTAAAACAGCCGCGCTCGCCCTTTCTCAGCAGAGAATGGAGATGGAAGCGCTCGCTGCCCACCCCGGGCCGAGGGATGCGCAAGTCGCAGAAGTACCTGATGGTAGAAGCTGATCTTAAGTGTTACGCTCTGAACTAACAACGCTGCTGGATGGTCTGGAGCTGGATATCTGGGTGCTGTATTGCAATGCTATTTTAAAAAAATATGTAATAAATGTAAGGGTCTGATCTCTCGACCCTTCTTCGTGGCATAGGAGCCTCAGGGCAAGCGGAGATGTTAAGATTTGGGACCTACCTGGTGTGAACTACATGTGAGTCACTCTCAAGACAGCGAGTAGATGACTAGCACTCGTCCTAATGTTAGCCTTCTATTTTAGGTTGATGCTCTTCAGATTCAGGGCTCCCCCACACGAAAGCACGACCATTTAACACGTTGGGGTTTTTTTGACAAGAGCCTTTGATAGGTCTTGCAGTCGTTCATGGCTGAGCCAGATTCATTCCATCCAAATCTGCCTCTGTTAACGGCAGGCAAAATTTTGCTTTTGGAAATACCCAGCTCCTTTGGGTAGCTGTTGTTACTTCCAGAACAGGGTAGGAATATGTCTGGAGCAGAAAAAAATTATTTACAAAGATATCAGCTTAGCATGTATTGCTAAAATTTAATATTGGTGCTCACCTTTTGAAATGATCTTATCTCCGATCTTATCTCCTTTTATTCAGAAGAAGGAGGAGGAGCCTGCGCTTTGGACTTGAATGTGGTGAGAAGAGGGAACATCTGTAAATAATGGCTTTTTTTTTAGGAGAGGGATAAGCACATTGTTAAAAGAATGAAGGAAATTACAGAAAAATGAGGTTTAAGGGAAAGCACATGTTGAAAGACAGAGCACATTAATCAGGCTATGGGAATGGGAGGTATAAAGCCTCTTTTCTACACCACTTTGATTCTTATTAAGGACAAAAAGCCTTATGAGGTTTTTTCCTTTTTTTTGCTGGCTCTTAGGAAGGAAGCAATATACCATGGCAAGGTTGTGAGCCTCATTCCTGGTGCAGTCCTGGAGGATGAAGCATTTTTAATTCATCTCAAAGGCTTTTTTTTTTTTTTTTTAACAAAGAAAGGAAAGTCTCCTCCTCATGACTTTACAGATGGCAGAATCCCTGCTCTGAAGCCCTTGAAGCACTTGAAGTCTCATTGCTGGGTCAGTGTGAGACCCCATCCATGGAGCAGAGGTCCCTGGCTTTCTTCTGCCCTCCTAGTGAATGAGGCATTGGGATGGGGAGCCCTTGGCCAACGCTGCTTGGTAAAATGGTGTGGCTCTTTCAAAGCCGCTGAAATTATTGAAGAAGGATGGAAGAAAAAAGGAAGTGAAAGTCATGTTTATCTTGGGGCTGGATGCAGGGTTTGGTATTTCAGAGTGTTTTCACCACATCGTCCATGCTACCTCTCCAGCCCCTTTGTACACCATGTTTGATGCCTGATGGCTCCACGCCTTTCTGCTGTCGGCTGATCCGAGCTGAATGTGTTCTCCCAGAGTTATTTGTCAGTGAGAGAAAATAATTTTCAAGTCCTCTGGAGAACACCTGAGGTGTATGCTTGAATAAAAGCTCATCCCGGGGTCCTGAGCAGAAATTAAGCTATTTACGGAAGTCTTCATTCCATCATAAATCCTCCTGAGATACTTGGTGGTCTTCAGTGGGCACTTGCTGGAACCCCTGGTTTGTGTCTACGTTATTTATTTAGAAAAATAAGAAGCAGGCTAATGATCTCAGCTGTAGCATTTTTCCAGATGATATAGATACTCCTGCAACTGCCCCAGTTCATTCCCACCTCCCCAGCCCCATTTTCCCTAGGAGACCATTTTGCCACTCCAGGCACATGCCACAAACGAGGCTTTCGCCCGTCGCCCCGCTCGGCAGTGGGCTGTGAATTTCGGCAGTCGGCAGCGTGGCTGCGAGCGCGCAGCCTGGTGCCTGTCAAGCATCTTGTTAGCACAGCATCCGCAAGACAACTACTCTGAGAAGTACAACCAGGGGGCTGGAAATCACTGCAACCCCCCCTGCCACACTTTTAAACACGGCTCTTCTGCACGGCTGGCGGGGAGGTGAGGAGAAGGAGGGAGCGGAGCCTCCTAAAATTGGGGTTTGCTTTCCTTTGCAGCCCTGTGGAAAGCCCTGCCGCTGCCCGAGCCCGCGGCAGCCGCGCGGGGCAGGGGTCGGCGTGGCCGGGAAGGACAGAGGCTGGTGGCATCATCATGGCCCCGTCGGTCTCCCCACGGGATGGCAGCGGTGCAGGGAGGTGCCTTCGCCACCCCTTTCCCAGCCCTTTGGTGAAGGATGGGGATGCTGTGGCACCAGCGCTGGGTGGTTTGGCTCCCGGTGCCGCCGGGCTTTGCCTTACCACCGTCGCGTGGTGTATTTCTCCAGGCCATGTGCTGCTCCTGGGTGAAGGCTCCCTCTCCACAGCCAGCTCCAAACGCCAGGTCCCAACCTACACCTTGGTCAGAGAGAGGGACACTGCGGCCTTCGTCTTTTTGTTTTCTTGCTTTTTGGGGCGTACGCTAATATTTTGGAAGCTCTTGCCTGATGATGGTCTCAGAGTGATTTTGGGCTCCAGCCGTCCATCCTCCTGGGGCCTCGGCTTAGGCACATTTGCGAGGCAACCAACGCCACAAAAACATCCGAGTGCGATCTATTTTTTCCTTCTCCTTTGTTGCTTAATGGATGACTCAACTTTCTTTTGTGACTGGATAGCTTTAATTTATAGTTTTTAGGCGAGCGATCGTTCCTCTCATTATTTTGGGTTAAATATTCTTATTTGTTGATTATTTAATAGTTTGTTTGGATAAAGATGGGGAAAAAAAAAACCAGCTTGGTGCCATAGACCGAGTCCAAAAGAAATTAACTGCTCTGCTGCACATATTGGAGCAGGGAGTTTGCGGAGAATGCAGCCCCGCTAATGGACTGGCAAACTGATAAAGGCTTTAAAGATTCCATATAACCCCACACTGCCTCGTTTTATTAATTAACTCTCCTCGCTTTGTAGCAAGGTTGTCCCGGCCATGGAATAAATGAGTGAAAGGGCTGGCCAGTATACATTAAACATCATTTTACTCTTTGCCTTGTGAAGGATTAGGGTTTGCGGGGTTTTGGGGTGGGGTTTTTTTTCCACACAACCTTCCTCTGCCAGTGTTTTCGTCTGCGTTGCTTGGGGTTGGAGGCGGGGAAGGAGTTGAGGAACTGCATCCATGGCCCTTTGCTGATGTCCCACAAAGGGTGGCAACAGCGTGGCCCAGGCACCGGGATGTTAGAGCTACCGCGGCCGGGGGTCGGCACGGAGCCCACCGGCAGAGGGGAAACGGGGGCTGGGGTACCGGAGAGATGGGACAGCTATTATAGCGAGGGGAGGGGAAGGAGCCACAAAAAAAAAAGGTATCGCTCTCAGCAGCGGTAAACGATCATTCACTAACAACGACTGACTTCTCAGTTCTGCGTTCTGGAGAACAGGCGCTGTTTTGACGGACTGCTTTATTTAATCACTGTTTAGCTGGAGAATGGCTCCGCTAAGGCATTAAATATTTCCGTGAAATAAAGGTCATTGTGATTTAAGTTTTTAAATTATTCACCGAATATTAAAGCTGATTTTTCTTTTGCTGCATTAATTTTCTAATATTCCCTCTGCATGTTTTCTTTGATAGGAGATACAGATTATTGTAAAGCCTGGCAACCAAAAAGGGGCAATAGTTGAGACCAAACTGATTTATTTATTTATTTTTTTAAATCTCTGCGATTCGTGGGACAAAGTTCAGTGATGCATCACACCATCCACTCTCTGTCTGGACCGACGCAGGGTTTTTTTGTGGATTTTTTTTTTTTATGGTTTTGGGGTTTTGTTTTTTTTTTTTCTAAAACATTACTTCTTGGCAAACTAGATATGCAAATGCCAGAATACACTAAAACCACATTTAATTGGACCCACTTGCCAACTTCTTGAACACAGCTTGGATTATTTCACTGGAGGCTGCTTCTGTTAAAAGATGGGGGAGGAGGAAGTGGCATATTGACAAGGCTTCAGATAATTTTTTTTCCACTAGAAGTACAATGTGCGATGAGCCAAGTTTGGAAGTATTTTACTATGTTTAATAATAATTATTATTAAAGGATATTGTAAACATATGCATTTAAGTGGAATGTAATGGGAATAGAATCATGTCACTAATTTAGCTTTGGATTAATTTTCAACTTTTTTTTTTTTTGAGGGGTAATCGACTCCCGCAGTAACTGGAACCTGCGTGGCGCTGTGAAATGCTGGTTTAGAGAGAGGACGCATATCCTTTTCCCTAGCTAAATGAGCTGATTAAAAATATTCATTCTTTTAGAAGATCTGTGAAATTTTCATCTCTGACTAGCAATCAATTAAATATAAACCGTATAATAGGATTAAAATTACAAGGTTTAAGGAGTTCCCAGAAATTTCAAGCGTACGTACGGATGCATATGTTATACTTCGGTATTTCAAAGAGAAATGGAAACCTCAATAAATGGTTGCCCTAATAACACCGGTGCTGTGAAAAGCTAACAGAAGGGGGTTACAATCTCTTTCCCGAGCCCCTTTTCCATGCTGACGGCCACCTGCAAATGTGGGTGAGCTGCGGGGCCCCGACAGCCGTGTGGCTGGTGCTGGTGGGAGCCAGGAGCCTGGATAGGGGCAGGAGACACAAACGCTTTCGGGGGGCTCAGTGCAGGCTTTGCCTCGGCCGCGTATTGCCCCCAGGTGACAGGAGCGGCCCTGGGGTGCTGCGGCCACCCTGCTCACAGCCATTCGGCGGGTGCCCTTTTGGCCCCTGGGACTAATTATGCCTGACGCACCCAGGCAAGAAAGACGCTTTGTCTCCACCGTTATCCCTAGGGGAAGGGAAGCCTCCGGTGCAGGCAGGCTGCACCCCTGCCCGCCCTGCCCGCTGCGCTGGCTGGGCAGGGACGCTTGCTTTCATCCTCCGTCGCACCGAATTTCTCCCAGCGACGGCAAACCTCCCGGTTTTCCCCAGCCGGTGAGCCGTTGTGTCGGCCGGCTGCCGGCAAGCAAGCCGGGGCTGCGGGCGCTCCCCCTCCGGCACGGTGCCCCATCCTGCCGGGACGTGTGGCCGGGCCCTGGCAAGGCACCAAGGGCTGAATGAACGGGAGGGAGCGGGAGGCGAAGCAAGCAAACAAACAAACATTTCTCCGCGCGCGCAAGTTGCCGGAGATGTTGGTCCGGGCTGTCGTGGTTTTCAGTGTCAGCCTCATTCTTTTTCTGCAAACGCTTCCCAGTCGAGGCGTTTGCGCTCCTTTTTATTCCCGTTTGCGATTTGGGGCAGCAGATTGGATGTGGCGGGGTGACGCGAGGACAGGAGCAGAGCGGTCCTCGCCGCACGGCACGGGCGGCCATCGGGGGGGACCCGCACCTGCCCCCATCTCCATTAGCAAACGCCACCTCTCTGAGCGGGGCTCGCTCCCGAGTCTAAAACATTGTGTTACCGTCTACGAGGGTTTGGGAAAAAAAATTACTCTCGCATAATAGTGGCACTGCAATTAGGGAAGAGGCGTCGCTTTAGATAATGAGCATCTTTTTAAGGTACTTATGCGATCTGAAAAATCATAGCTGGGCTGGATGTTCTTTAATCTTGCCATCCACCCAAAGCAAATTTGCAAAGGAAGGGGTTTATTGTCATTAGAGGAATTCTTTCAGCTATCAGAGGAGAGAACAATTTCTTTGTCATTAGCAAAATCCCTGGCTTTCCTTCAGCACATAAACAGTTTACACGATGCGGTTTTAAAATGTGCTTGTCTGTAAGCCTTCGCAGGAATCTGAATTGTGAACATTTCAGCGTTTGGATGTAAAATCTGGGATCTCGATTTAGCCTTCTGTAAATGCAAGGATGAAGGGCAAAGCACAGATCTGGGCATGAATTTTTAAATTAAGGGTATTCAGTTTCACAGTTTTAGGATGGCACCTATATGCAGTCGACAACCAAGATGTCTGAGCAGCTCACAGTCTGGAGTTTATTCTTAAATAGTCTGTGAGGCCTGGATTGCCTATTGTCCCTCGTACATAAGGTTCGGAGATGCATTGGCCCGGGCTACGCCAGCAAAACTTCTCCATGCAAACCTGGCAAGCGGCAGTGGTAAAAAAGGATTGAAATAGTTCACGTCCCTCATCACTGTACCTGTGCTAATCGCAGCCTAAGAGGGGATGCATTTAGAGGGGTAAAACATTCTTCTCCTGGGTTAGATCATTACGCGCAGGGAGCAGGTTTTTTAGGGATGTCCAAGGAAAAGCTGTCGCCTGCTGCAATGGGCTGTAATTGTGTTTGGGTGGTGGAGCTGTGCTGGCGAGCCCTTTCTGGGGCACTCAGAGCCAAAGAGACCAAGTCACCATTCCAAGCCTTGCGGGAAGCCGGTGCCAGAAAAGAAATTGCAGCACAGTCCCTTGTGTTGCCGCTCAGTGTCCCGAGCACTGAACCATCCCCTCTCTAGTCCTAACTCTGTTTAAAAACAGCAAAGGGATGGCGTTCAACCAGAGCTTTGTATTAGATCAGTTGCCTGAACATAAAGATGAACCTAAGCCAGTGACTGTGGCAATCTGTGGCCAGTAAAAGTGAATGCAATTTATTTTAATTAATGGCGGAGTCTTTTTTCTAAAAGAGCAAGTGGGTTTCGAAGATGGGGCTGGAGGACTGGCATCTGAGGAAGGTGGAGACGGTCAGTATGAGTAGGGTGCGGGGCTAAGACAAGCAGGAAATAAATCCACTGGTGTGTGAAATGTAAAAAGAGCCAACAGGTAGAGGCTCTCAAGAGGATGAAATGATACCAGGGACACTTTACATCAAAGCTGCGTGAAAGGCAGTGTGGGTTACACTGCAGAGCGGCTGGAGGACTGGCACGTAGGAAACCTCCTGGGTTTGGATCGATTTGGTCGGACGCCGATCTGAACATGGGGGTCACAGGAAACAACCGCAGGGTGACGAACGTGCATCCTCGGTGCAGGGGGGCACAACCCCTCATGGTTAATGTTAGAAGTAAAGGGGGCGAGGAAATTGCACAGTGGAAAAGACGGGGGGGGGCCTCTGGGCCAGGGCCCTCTGCCTCTCCAACGTCCAGACTGAGACGGAGAGACTCAGTACCATGAGGAGGGGTGGGTCAGGGAAACGCCTCTGTGGTCCCAGAACGACCGACGTGTGACCACAGGGCTGCGGTGTCTGTGGACCCGGGCAAAGCCACGCTCACGACGGCTCTACTTTTTCACCTGCGCATAACACTGAAACGCATCAAGTTCAGCCACAGCTGTCTTTCAGCTGAGGATGTGGCCGATGAGTTGTTTCTTTCTGGCCCAGGCGTGCTGACCTGCAGTAAATCCTGCGGGGCAGCAGGTGCCCTCCCCGGCCCCGGGGGGGACCTGCTCTCCCAGCAGCCCTGCAGGGGTGCGACTGGGGCAGAGCCCGAGCCCACGGCAGGACCCAGGCCGCAGGTCTCCTCCCGGCGGTGAACCTGGGCTGCAGACCCACGCCGGCTCTACGGCATTGGTCGTTAATTAAGCTGCTGCGACCAGCCGAGTCGCGGAAGCAGATGCGTTATCAGGGAGTCGCAGATCACAGAAGGGTTGAGGTTGGAAGGGACCTCTGGAGGTCATCTGGTCCAACCCCCAGCTCAAGCAGGTCCACCTAGAGCAGGCTGCCCAGGACCACATCCAGACGGCTTTTGAGTATCTCCAATTGCAAACATTAAGCAAGACAGATGTCGTTTTGCTTGTCCAGTTTTCTACAGAGAGTTGAGTTTTTGCATGGGAGCAGAAATGATTTACCTCCACCTGCACCGACCGCTGAGTTAATGGAAGTCCAGCGCTAGCGGGGATGTCCCCGCTGCCCGCCTCCGCACCGCGGCATCTTCCACACTACCTAGTGAGGGGCCGTCAGTAGCTCTTCTAACACCACGAGGCAACGGCTTTGGACTGCAGAAGCACGACGTCTGCGGGGCTGAAGTGGTTTTGGAAACATCTGAAGGCATAGGAGCTCTTGGATATGAAGGCGGTATTTCAGAAGGGGCAGTGGCCAGTTTGCCTGCTTTTAAATGAGCTGTGATCCAGGGTAATGGCAAGACGTTTCTAAGTTGCAAACATGGCAGGGAAATGTTTATCTGCATTTTAAAGAGCTGAACAAAGTTGCTGTTTTCAATAAATTTGAGCTTGAACCAAATGTGAAAACTTGAGGTCAAATCTGACTTGAAAGCAACACTAGCAACCCCTGATTAAGAGAGGTGGTCAGATAACATTTGATAAGTCAAAATCTGAGCCAGATTTTTAAAAATGCAAGCAGATTTCAAAGGCTGGGTCATTACAGAACGTGAGATTTCTGTGAATCAGCATGTTACATGGTCTGATGTATTGAGACTCAAACAAATGTTAGACATATGGAAAGACCTCTATATAATGAGAGATGTGAAAAACAGGATGACTGTTTAATTTAGAAATAGGATAAGGAAGAGGGGCACATTAGAGGTATATAAGGCAGTGAACAGCACAGTGGAGATAAGTCTGTGCTTCTATTCACTCTGTATGAGACAGTAATTTCTATTTACTTACACATGACCAGCACTAGAAAATTTTCTCCAAGCGTGGGTAATATACTATTGGAACTCTGTGCCACAAGGTACCCATCCTTGGAAGAGCACAAAAAGGTTACAGAAAGAAAAAGTATGTATTTATATGTATAATAAGCTATAAATCATGCTTTAGGAAGTAAGCCAACCAAAAGTTGGAAAGAAATGTTCCCTGTGGGCCACACGTTTCCCAAACTGCCCAATATGGGATTCTTGTACCTTGCTCTCAAGGCTGTCGGCAAGAACAGCAGGTGAGATAGATAGGTTATTGATCTGCCCTGTGGTCTGAAAAATTACAGTGGGTTTTTTGGTAGTAACTGTATCCCAGATGTCCTTCTGCACTTGGAAAGAGCCACTCAGAGCATGGCCCAAGGGGACTGGACGTGCAACTCCCAGGGCCCCAGCAAACACGGAGCAACCAGCGGCTGGAACAAGCCTCCTGCCCTGGAGGTTGCATTTGGTGTGGTGTGAAAAGGGACTAGGGAGAGCCCATGCCAAGAGTATGCTGGCACTTAAATCGGTGGCCACCCAACTGTGTTTCCCATGCCTGGTTTGGCTGGTGACCGGTGTCCGACTGCAGCGTGGTGGCACTGGCCGAGGGGCTGGGCGGGGGGGGTGGTAGGTGTCACCCAAAAGCTGCGTGTTTCAGTGAGTTTTGGTCAACGCTGCTCTAATTCTTAGCATCCTTCACAAGACTGGTAAGGACCAGTGCTCTCGCTCACAAGTGGGAACGCAATCGGCCTCCTCCTTGCTGGATGGGAACCATGTTAGGAGCCGGGCTGGCTCCATGAGACTGGTTTTCTGGGAGAAAAAGCAATGTGGCAAGGAACGTATGTGCCTGGACCAAATGGCAGCAAACTTATGGTAAAGCCCCTGCATATAATCTATATTCTAATTAATACTCTGCATCGTCTAATCAGAAATCTTCTGGCATGCACAGTCCGGTTTGCAAACTATTCAGCAGAGAGGCTTTTCTAGCCTCTCCACAGATCAGGGTAATTAAGCAAAGCTGCTGGAGGGGCTTCCCTCTGCAGCTTCTTGAATACTGGGAAGGGGGAACAGTGCTTGAAAAAAACCAGGCAACCTCTGGCAACCTCCCTTAGCCCTGGAAGGCTCTCTGGAACAGAAAGGGGGAAAAAAATTGCCTTCCTTTGCTGCTGCTGTTGAGCTGGTCTCGCTCCCGTTGTCCCGGTGCCAGTGCTGAAAGCCCATCCTGCTTCCCTTGCGTCGAGCGAACTGTCCGTCCTAGAGCAGATGCAAGGCGGCAGCGGGACCGCTCAACTTCAGAGCCTCTCCGGCAGCCTCCGAAGTAGAAGAGCACAGCTCTCCTCACAATATGCTGTGGGGGAGGAGGAAGGAAGGACTTTGGCCCTGTTTGCTTGTGCTAATTGATGGCTTCTGTTGCAGCTATTCACACTTTTAAAAAATGGTAACGAGTCTACTGATTTAGAAGCAAAGAATAAAAACCCAACAGCCTCACCAGCGCATCGGGCGCAGACAAAGCTGCGTTGAAGAGCGCTCGGCAGAGGCGCAGCGAGCGGCTGGGCAGAAGAAACGACCCACCTGCAAACGCTGAGCTCTGCGCAGATGGGCAAAAAATCCTAAAATATGCCTTTTTGCTGGGATACGCAGGGACAGCCTCCTCCGCAGCACTGGGCTCGTGAGCAGGGGCTCAGCCCCGGTGGTGGCCTGCTCTGTTCATCCACCTCCCAGCCTCACCTCGCCCAGCTGTGGTGGTCTCTGCCTCCTTTATAAAATGAGTTTTGTGCCTCTGACTTCAGTGCTCTCCGGGTGAGCAACGTCTTGAGGCAGCCCTCTCGCCGTGTGCCACGTCTCCTGTGCCGGCGTGGATAGGTGCCCAGGAGCCATGTGGAGAAGGGCTCCGCATCCCTGCTCTCCCGCCCCGAGCCTCTTCTCCTTGCAGGCAGACATTGTCTTCTCCTGCTGGGAGAGCACTGTACCTTGCTTAGCAGTTTACATGCTAAGTCTATATTGCAAGTCAGAGGTGTGATCACAACACGGCTGGGTGAAACCCCGCTTGCTTTAATTTAGCTAGCTGAGATATTAATTTTGGAGGAAGAGGCAGCAGTGTGCACTTTGGAGCCTATGGTCTGGGTGGGCTTGCAGAGCCTGCGGTGTTTCAGCTTCCCTGGCATCGGTACCCAGGCAGCTAGACGGAGCGAGCTGGGATGTGTGAATCAGCAGCACAGCAAGAGACGACTGCGCTGAGCGGAGGGAGCTGGGCTCCAGCCACGCGCCAGGGATGCCACGGGCTGAGCGTGGCGAAGCCTGGGCATTTAGCAAAGCACTGCCGCCCTCCGCTCCCCTCCTTCCTGGGGACCCGCTAAATGCACCTCCCTCCCCAGCAAGTCCCTGGCTGCCGAGGTCAATAGTTCTGCTTTAAGGAAGGCAGACCCGGTTCCCGGCAGGAACTGATCTCTGTCAGAGAGACCCCCGGCACCCCAGTGCCGCCGCCAGCCACCGCGGTGAGTCAGCCGCTGCCGGCTGCTCGGCGGGTGCCTCTGCAGCGGCCGGGGAGGGGGAGAGGCAGCGTCCTCCCACCCTGCCTCCCTCACCGCGGCCCTCAGCAGCATCCACACAGGGGCTTTCGCCTCTTCTCGCAGCCCTCCGCGCTCTCCTTGTGATTCACATCTGGGTGTACTCAGCCTGGTAGTTTCTTTTTCTGAGAAGGTCACCCGAAATATGTGTTTAACAGAAGCGTTCTCTATTTTTAACATAGAGAAACCTCATAAAGAGTCAGAAGACTAATGCAAAATAATAAATGAGATATTTAGTCATAGGTCTCCATCACATTCACATTATAAACAGCTCAGAAATGATTTCCACTTGTGAGATAAGATTTAATTGTAAATCATGGGAAACGGTGAGATCTAGATCGCCTGGAGCAGGGTGGGAAACATATTTCTGGGTCTGGAGGGAGAAAATAAAGCAAAGTGTGTGTCGTAACCAGGGTGGGCCCTGAGCATGTTTAAACCGAACCGCGTTTCAGCCCAGGCAGCGGCTGCTGTTCTCTAGAGAACCACCAGCTTTCTGCTGAAGGCTCTTTCTTCTTAGCTATACTGAGGGGCACTTTTCTGCTGTGATTTCGTGGTACCCAAGGCTTTGTTACTGGTTTCTCCCGATGAAGCTGCTTTTATTCCAACTTAAGCTGTTCCTTAAGCAGCATGAGACCAGCTCAAAACTTAAATGGCAAATGCACGGCAGTAACTTTCCTAGCTGCAGAAGGTGATATAGACAAATCTGTTGCTGATACCAGCAAGTACTGAGCCGAGCCCCTGTTTCTCATTTGGAGTGCATTGCTGTGTCTCCTCTGACATGTTTCTTCATAGCACTGAAAAAGAGGCACTTGGAGAAACAGCTTTTCTACTCGGAGAAATCTTTGACTCCAGGGTTGTAAATCGAGTGCTGTAGTAGGTAGTCGGCAGAAATCAAAGAGCTTACATGTTTTTCCAGTGCAAAAAGAGGAAAGATCAATTTATTTAAAGTAGCGGAAACTGATTTTTCAGTTGGCTAACCTGTTAGCCTGCTCCTATAGGACGAAACCTAGGTAGGGTGAACGCTTGGATTTCTTGTGCATTTATTTTGTGGGTTTCAACCATCCAGTTGAGTCAGGACTGCTGGCGGAGCAGCCAGTGGTCCTCCTGCTTGCGCTTCGCCTGCCGGCCACCCACCCCAAGACTTAGCCGCCGTCTTTCAGCAAACGATGCTGTGGCTGTGGCTCCTCTTCTGCGTGATCGCCAGGGTAAGGAAACGGTCCACTTCAGTCGGTGCCCTGCTTACCCAGTGATTAAAACAGGGAGGAAACAGCAACAGCTTGGAAAGGGGGGCAGCCCCAGCCCGGGAGCAAGCAGGTTTCCTGGTGCTGAAAACAAATAACATGAGGAGAGGAGAAAGAAGCTCTTGGGTTGTGCCTAGCCATGGAAAGACTCGAGAATCTGCCTGTTTGAAAGCTTTAAAGGTGATAAGAAATAGACACTTCTCAGACCTTTTACCCTACTTTTCCAGTGCAGTTTGCTGCTCTTCACATGCTGCTTCATGCTGCGGTTTTCTGCAGGTTCACATATATAATATTTCACAACTGAAATATTATATCATAACTTAGGGCAAGTTTAACGCTCAGTGTTTACAATACAGCTGCCTTCCAGCATTTGGGAAATTTTAACACTAGAGTGGCTCTAACCTCACCATGTCCACCCGAACACCTAAGCGGTGCTACAGAACCGCATCCCCCCTCGCCGCCCTCCTGCCTCCCCTCTCCTGAGCTTACCCTGCACCAGACAATGTTGCCTTGTGATGCACATAACTTTTTCACTAACTGGAAATAGGATTCTTGCTCTATCCATTAGTTACTGTATATGCAGTTTGTATATATAATATTTATATTTTTCCCCCAAAGTTGTGAAATATATAAAATATAATTCCTCTAGCTGAGAGCTCATCATTCCCATGACAAGGTGCAATCAATAAATTATGCACCACTTGTGGTTATTCTGCATGTCAACTCATATTTCCATGTCGCTGTCCTGACTGTTACTGAGTGTTTGTGTTGTTGTACCTTTCCACCTCCTCAGTGTTGATTTAGGAGTTATTATTCTGGGCTCATAGTAACTGCAAGAAAATCAAGTTCCAAGTGTTTCTGCCAAAAGAAGGAAATGAAATGAGCAAGTCAACAGAAAATTCCACTTGTCAAACACCATTTGCTTACGACTATGGCTTTGTTAAGGAAACTTGTGTTCGGACAAGTTGCCCAAAGGAAACAATTTGCCTTTGCGGCGGGATAACCCCTGTGCCCAGCAAGGACTCTTGGTCGCGACAGCTGTGGTCCTCAAATGAGCGAACAGGAAAAAAAACCAAAGCCACTTCTGACACTTACAAATTATATCTCCTGAATAATGCATGACGCATCCAGATTGGCTACAGGAAGGGGGGGCGGGGGGGGATGCTTTTTCAATGGACAACCAGACGGATAAGGATTGTATTATAAGAAGAGTTTGACATACCAAGAAGGGAAAAAAAAAAAGGGGGAAAAAAAAAGCAAAAAGAAAGCCCAAGTACTCACACACACTTTGAGATTGACTGTCAAATCATTTCACATCTGTACCTAAAGCAAACAGACATAATGCTAACAGCTTGCTGGAGCTCAGAAATGCCACCCACTAATCAGTCCACCTGTGGAATTCTCAGTCCATCTTGCAAGTCGTGTACCCGATTGCCAAGACGCCTGACAAGAAAATGTATATTAAAATGTTGAGTAAGACTGGAAATACAATGTGGTGTAGTATAAACAGAATGCACTCGCTGGGCGGGAAAGCAGAGATGCCTTTTAATTCCTCTCACAGTGACCCGGCGCCGCTCGCTCCTGCCTTCACCGGCGCTGGATTGCGGGGACGGCTCGCCGCCCGAAAGGCATGTTCACCTCCCACCTGCAATCATCTCTCCCTCTGCTTTTGCACATAAATAAATAAAATAAAAATAAAAAATAATAATTAAAAAAACCCTACCCCCCTCCCCAAAGCCTCTGTCCCTTTTAATTACTTTTTTCCTTCTTTTTTTGCACATGGGTATAATTAACAATTGCTTAAATATAGGCGTTGGCAAGATAAGTCTCAGCAAAAAAAATTAGTGAGAAATAAATAATCTCTCCTGCGTAATGAATGCACCCTTCGGGGTAAGACAAAGAGGTAATTCAAAGGAATGGTTTGTTGAGATGGTGCGTTGCGGGAGCACAATTCTTCCAGGCTAAATTACATCGAGGATTACAGCACCGGATTGCCAGTCGCTATTTAACGTGCTGGCAAAATGATCATTTTGCTCTTTTCATCTCCAAAAGGAATATAAAGGAATGAAAGGAGAAAGTTTACTGGGATTATAAGAGGAGGCAAGAAGGGCTGGGGAATGCCCCAGGGAGGATAATTATTCCGTACGAGGCACCATCAGAAGGTTACGGGGTTTGTGGTGTAGCGGGAGGCGGTGTGGCACAATTAGATGCTTTAGATACTCTTTTCTATACATCCCGAGCTTTTACATTTGCACAGTAGCTGTTTTCTCTCTCTGAGTACAAAATGCTATTTTAACATCTGTTCTTTTAAGGCTATTTGCTCTGGGAAGGCAAGTGTGTTTTGCCATAAATTTAGGTCATTAATTTGTATCTGTTCTTTGTTTATTTAAGAAACAGGACAAAAGGGCAGCTGCCGAAACATTTGGCTGTGCCGAGGGGTAGCGGGCTCGGCATGCTGGAGTTGTGCGTGCGACCAGCTTGAGTTTGTATCTGCAGCTAGAGGACAGAACTTTATGGGAAGCCTTTGCCAAGGCGTGTAGCTCCCCGCTCCGCCGCAGCCCTGCCCTCCTCATTACCTGCTTTTGGAGGGGCGGTGGGGCGCAGGAATGGGGCGGGGGGGACACACGAATGGGGGCCACATGCTGATAGCAAAGCAAAAACCTAGCGAGCTGTATGGGAACAGCGGTGTTGCTGTTGTTTTTAGGAAGGGTTTATAAAGCAATTGGGTTTTACTGCATTGAATTGGAGGGCTGCAGTTGGCTACCAAAGGGAACACGCTACAAGCAAGTCTGACCTATATAATTAGACATTTATAAACAGAAGCACAATAATACCTAGTAAATTGATTGTTAACAGCATTTAATGCTCTTAAATTGGTCCTTAAGTGCGGAATAATTTCTGGGGTATTATCGATATTATGAAGCATTAAGAAGGTTTTATTTATTCTCGTAAGCCTAACGGACTCAAAGAAATTGCATGTGTTTGAAAAGGTCATTGTTTGCTTGTTGATTCTGTGATATCTTCTAATCAATTTCATCAGATCAAGCAGAAACAATCACACAATATCTTGAAGCATCTTCCGTTTCCAGCTTCCTATTAGAAACAAACGGGTGTATCTCAGAAGGCCCGACGTTGCCAGCTAGGCAAGAAAAGCCCAAGCTCACAGTTAAAGCCAAAGGCTGAAGAAGTGCTGGTGTGCACACTGACTTGCACACAGTCCCTGCAGGCTAGCTGGGATCCAGCTCTCTGCTGCTCAATGGGCACAGTGTCTTACTTCTCCCCTGAGCCCATGGAAACCAGAGAAGAGATGCGTCAAATAATGTCTGCTCCAACAGGAGAAATGTCACTGCAGTGTGCCACTGAGTAAGTCATTTAGATCTGGTCTGGCTTCTGCTGGAGACAACAACTGGTCTCATGGCAGTAGCATCAGACCCAATTTGCAGAACTGGTCCCCAAACCCAGACTCAGTATATTCTTCATTGACACTGATCTTTAGAAAAGAAAATTAAAGGCAGTACTTCTGACGGTTCAAAGTATGTCTCATTGCCATTTGTGTTTGGCAAAGAATTTCTCTGATCTTCACTGGGTCTTTAGATGCAGTAAATCTTCAAGTGCTTCGGGTGCCCAGACACACATGGCAGCTCCCAAGGGCAGTTTTTTAAACCAATTTAGGCTTTTACTTCCTTAATCAGTGGGAAGGAGCACCTAAATGTCTTTATAAATCTGGCTCTGAATGATGCACCACTAAGGAGCATACTACTTAGCAAAATCCCAGTGTAACTATTATAAAGAGGATGAAACCAAAAGTGTCTTACGGAAGTGTTTGGAGTTAATCCAGCAGTTTGCAGCAGATTCACCATTTTAAATAATGAGACTGAGCAACACTTTTTAGTTTGCTCATATTAAAGCCTTAATGTTACCACAGTTTGACTCATGACCTTTAGTACCAAGGTGCTTCTGATTGCCACGAGACTCGAGGTGAGGGTCATGCCTCTTTTCTGCTCTCCCTGATGACACTACTGTCCAGCCTTTGGAAGATCTTTCTTCCCGTACGCCCATAGGGCAGGTCTCTTTAGCTGCTCTGTCTTTCCAAGGCTCCAGCCATGTTCATCCCAGCTGTAGAGATGTGGAGATGACTGGCAGATCAGTCATATGAAAATGTATGGATTTCAATGTATAAAAGCTTGGAGGGGGGGATGCCAGCTCTGCAGTCCTGGGATTTTGGAGGGCTTCTTGCTACATACACGCTCCAGAACAGACCATCAGCTCATTTTCATCTGTCTGGGTAATTTGATAAAATGGAGTAAGAGGCAAAACAGATCAGAGAGAGAAGAGAAAATGAACAGTCCAGGGAATCAAACTAAAATTGTCCCACCTTTGTGAAATCAGGGCCCTCAGGAACATGCAAGTGTTTTGTGAAAGATGTGGATGATCACAGTCATATGTTTTAAATTTAATTTTCACAAAGAAAAATTATTTCCCTGTTTCGAACATATTGTAAGCACAAGCTATTCTGTCTCTGTAACTCAAAGGCTAAAGCCTACAGCTCTTGCTCATTCCTTACTCAAATAACACTCCTACCTACTTGTGGAGAAAGAAGAGTTTTAGAAAGTGAATTAAACGCTGCACGGGTGAGAAGCAGGACTTAGGTCCTGATCTAAGAAAATGAATGGCGTGTACCATATGAGGTTGGGCTTGTTTTTTTAAAGAACAGACTTCTCTGTTTGAAATATATCAATACTTCTTTGTGGCTTTACATGCTTTTTTCAGGTAGAATGAAAACTAGCAGCTGGAATGGGAAGATGCTAATTCTTCATTCAAAAGCAACAGGTGGTTTGCTGAAGGTGGCAGAGGCAGTTCTTTTGCTAGCTGGGAACTCATTTACTGGTTATTACATTCAAGAAAGCAATGTGCTTTGCACATGTAACCTCTCTGCACTTTAACTTCCCCATCGGTAAAATAGGAGCAGCAAAATGCAATACTCAGCATACTTTAGAAATCAGCTTTCTAAAGCATTTTGGGGGTCTTCAGATGAAAATATTGTATAGCTACATCAGTGTGTGTGTGCATCGAAATATATACATGTCTATGTACAAATACACACATGAGATTTTTCTTCTGAATGAGAACATGCATCACATACTTACCTTTATATTTGTTTGTATTAAACACATTTGTATTTATATTCCAATTCCAGTTTTATTCATGTCATCTCCATACAAATACTCCTTTCTACCTATATCTCACCATCTTTTCTAGATCATTTTAAAGGATTGAAATGTCTGAGTAGATTATGCATTACATTCAAAAGTCATTGTCTCTTTGGTTACAAAACTTAAAAATGCCTAGTTGGAAAATGCTTAAAGGAAGAAGGATTATAGAATAGCAATAAAGACTGATTTTACTAAATTCTGTGTCATTCTGCTTACAAAATAGCTGCTACAGAAGAGATACAGTTCAGAAAGTATCCTGCCCTTTTTCTTTTCTGCTAACGCTCCGAATGTTCTTGCAGGAGCATCAGGAGATTATTCTGTAGGAGCTATTTCATGTTTTTTTACTATTTTAAATCAATTTAATTGTATTTGAAGAAGGGTCCCCTCCTCTATTTACATACCCAGCCCCCTGTGAAACAAGAGTGAATTTGGCTAACTGCTCTGGGAATAGGTCATGCTCCTACGTAATTATTTTTTTTTCTTCAAACTAGTATATTTTTCATCAACGACACTTCACAACAGGGAAGAACGGGTGTCAGGTTTCAGTCTCATATGTTCTGTAATTTTACATTCTGTGGCAATGCCCACGGTGCTGGAATAATTTGAAACAGAACTACAATCTTTCCAAGTTTTGTAGAATAAATGTTTAGAATTGGTAAGAGTTTTGAAATGCAAATGTCAATTTTTTTTCCGAACAGTATGTGATTAATTCTTAAAGTACTAACAATGCTTGCCTGTGCATGGAATTAGCAATGGGGATGGAGATAAGACACCTGCAGGTAAAAGAAATGTGGGTGCAATTTTGGACAGTGAACCTGCAGTGCTCATTATTCAAAAGCAGAGACCCAGCCCTCTGAGAAAGGGATGTGGAGTTTTGACAGTTAAGAAAGGTCCCCATGCCCCTGAGCTCCCCAGCAAAATGCTCCCCAGGACCATCACCAAAAACCCAGCTCTGCCCAACCTCCGTGGGGTGACTCCTGCAGGCGGGGAGCCCACAGAAACCAGCTTGGCATGGGTCTACCCAGGAGGACACCCAGGGACCACCTTAGTGCTAAACTGCAAATCAAATGAGGTCCTTGCCACCAGAACCACCACGGTCCCAGCTTCAGCCAGGGCTGTGGGAGGAAGGGGAGGCACAGGCAAGGTGAAGTCCCACCTTGTCAAGAGCTTTGACTCACCCCATTGCAGATGACCCCAGTGATGGGTGAACTGCCACTTAGGGTCTTGATGCACATGAAGAGTAGAGAGGCCCCAACCTCCTCCCTTTCCTCAATGAGTAGCACTGCTGATACTTGCAAGCTGCCTTGGACGGTTTGGCAGTAATGGGCTGGGCCAAGAGCATCCAGCATTGAACAAAAGAAGACTTTCTTACCTGGTAGGCTTGAGGAGAATCTCCACATAGGCAGTGAGCTTACTACCCCTCACCCTGCCTGCAACGGCTGTGTTTGAGTCCCCCACACCACCTGGCTTTGCTTCCCGAGACTCCAGGAAAAGGAGTCGTCCCCTTGGCCCCAGCTGCCTTGCGGGTGGCCAGGGAAGCGAGCTGCGTGCTGAGGACTGGTGACATGCAGACCGTGCGCGACAGAGAAAGGGGAGATGGCACATGAAGGGCAGCAAGGCTTCCTGGACATGAAGTGTCGGAAGGGAGTCCCTGCCACCCATGCCCTCTACCGGGTCTAACCACAGGACTGGGAAGGCCACGTTCTAACATGGGTGATGCCCAGGAAGTTCAGCGCTGGAAGCCTAAGGAGCAACCAAAACTGGCGCCAGGGATCACAAGAGGCTTCAAATTCTTTTTTAGCCAGACTGCTGCCATCAGCCTTTGTAGGGCACAAGGAATCATGGACATGGTGTTCATGCCTGGGCTCCATTTAACTTTCCCTCGTTCTCCTTCTGCAACAGAAGAAAGTCTCTCCCACTGCTGTTTAAATACTCCCACTATGGTTTTGGTAGCAGCTGCCACTCCTAAAAGTACCCTGGTATATCTTCTTGGGAAGGGTGTTCAGCCTCCAAAAGGCATTTGCTAGCAACGTCCAAGTGGCTGGAGAGGTGCTTCTCTCTGGAGATACTGCTGGGGCAATTTGCTCTCCCAAGTGACCGCAGCAGGCTGTTAGAGGGAAAGAATGGGGAGCACTCCAGTTCCTCTGCTGTGCCAAATCTTCTTCCCATTCCTGTCCCCTCTCCCACCACTCACACTAGGAGGTCATGCTTCAAACAGCATTGGGCCTGAGTTTGAAAATTTGCACCTGACCCTCCCATTTGGGTTTGTCGGTTTGTCAATTTGCAGAAAAAGAGGACTGCAAAAATCACATACAAATTTTCTCCAAGTGTAGTGGGATTTCGATTTCAGATTTTGTTTTAATCCTAATTCTATTTTAGCCTGACAGCTTCTCCATTTAACACTTACCACTGCTGTAAAAAAAAGGTCTATGTGGCAGGCAGAAATCTGACCTTTTATGCTTTCTTCCACAGTGCTTACATAAAAATACGCAATCACGTCAATGCAGACTGCAAGCTAGTGATGGGTCTTGCTGTGGCTAATCCACCCAGTTGTACTGGCTGCTCGGAGTATCGACTCCAGAGGTCAAGGCTGGAGTCCCTTCTTTGTAATTGACCTGCTACATAACACTAAGCTTGGCCATGCCTAAACATCTCTGCTTGAAGATGATGCCAGTTAATGTAGCTTTCAAATACAGAGATCATAATCTGTAAATACAACATTTGCCATCTAAAGACTTCAAAAAACCTCTTTATTTCTTGTAAAGAGCGTTCAGTGTAAAAATAAAAAGAGCTACATTAAAGCTAAGTTGGTATTATTACCTACAAACACTAGCTTAAATGAATAATCTTGTAAGCTGCTAGCAGTTTATTGAAATCCACTGCAAATGTGCTCCAACCCATGATACCTATACACAAACGATTATAAATTGTTTTTTCCATGTTTGAGTTGGAAACTGTAAATTCCATGGTTTTAAGTCATTCAATTTGTTACATGGATTTTTTTCGTGATTACTCTTTTGATATTTACAAGGGCTTTTCAGGAGTGAAGAATCTGTCTCTCTGATTATAAAGAGAAAACAGTTCATGTGACATGAAGCTTTGTCAAATGCATAAAAAAGCTGCCTGGATTAATTACTCTACTTTTGCTAACATTGAAAGCAAAATCAGTGATTTCAACTGTTTCTTTAAAGTACAAAGAGGGGGGAAAAAGGGTTCAAATATAATACTGCTGTAATTCTCTATCTGCATGGCTACAGTGTCATAGAACAGGATTTAGCCAAAACAAGGAGGTGTTCTAAATGTAACGACAGACATTACTTCAATGAAGACATTTTCAGCAGTACAGGTTATTTCTGATCATAATATAAGTGCAGGATAATTTAAATTAATATAAAAGATCCTTTGGGGGGCCATATTTTTTAATTGCAATTACACAATGAATATTTGATACCTATATTTGGCATATAATGAGGATTAAAATTATATTCCCCAAACAGAGGTTTAATAACAATGTAAACTACCGAGAACTTCATTAAAGGGGCTAAGGGATTAGAAATGAGATTTAAAGGTGGCCAAGGGGAAAATCAGGAACTTCAAACACCTCTCCTACTATAAATTGCAATATTTAATATAAAACATGAAGAACTGATGCGGGCCTCAATCAAAGTGCTAAAAAGCTGCCTCTGAAACCGAGCCGTCCCCGAATGAAAACCCTGTAGCTAAAGACCCTGCCCGCACCCCGAGGATTAGCCTGCTAAAGCCCAGCTCCGGTGGGAGCCGCGCTGAGCCCTGCGCAGGGATGTGCCGCCGGCTCCCTGGCCGGGCTCCCGCCTGCAGCTGGGGAGCACGCAGGGCAGCGCGGGGTGGCGTTGGTGCTGCCCAGCGTCCCCGCCAAGGCCGGGCATCGCACCGCAGACCTTCACGGTATAAGCCTCTACAGCTTTCACTAAAGAGCACGTCTCCTGGGCTGAGAACAAGAGCAGACTCCTACTTTGCGGCGCAGCCATAGAGCAGGCTGCGCGATGCTCACTGACCTGTGGGTATATTATGTGTTATGCGGCGCATTTGCCTCTTCTCCCCCAGCCGGCTGTGAGCCAAAAGCCTGCTCTGACCCAGCGGCAACGCTACCTGCCCAGGGTAGAAAGCCCAGCCACGACCCCTCCGTCTCTGGCAGGGTCCTATGTACATCGGACTGTGCAAAGGTGCCAAACACTCGCTGTGGTGGGAAAGCACCATGTATCTTCTGCCTCACCCTGTTTTATGGAGGCGGTTGTAATGCTTACGGCACTGGTGCAGCGGCTGGGGCAGGGAGCTGGGAGGTCCTAATGTTTTATTCTAGTATTTCACTCATTCAAAATGAAGAGCCAAGATTTTCAAAAAAGGATCCTCACGCAAGGCTCCTAAGTCAGTCTTTGGGTACCTAGAGAGGTATCAGAAAGCACGAAATAATTGGCAACTCCCTTAAGGTTCAGTGGCCTTTCCAAACTCAAGCTACATATTTCCATAAATATGCCTGCGTGCCAAAGCCCAGTGTCAGGCACCTTCTTCTACCCATCTCAGGTAAAACAGACAGGGCAGCTCACCTCCTTCCAACCCAAAAGGTCTTCCCCGACACACACTGGGGACTCCTGTGCAGCACGGTGTGGCCGTGGGGCACACGCTCCTACCTGCCTGTATCCCATCCCGCAGCAGGAGGTCTCCCTCCGGGTGTTTCATGTCAGGATCAGTCTTACAGTAAGTAATTATTCCCAGACCCAAATGCAGCCAAGGTGTCTCGCAGGTTGCTCCCCTCTCCTCTGACAAAGGCTTTGAGGCAGCTCACATCCCTTGAACACATTTTCTACCACATAAATAAGTCTAAGTACATGCCTGTTTTTTCATGAGCAGACAGTGTTATTTCCAGCTGCAGCAGTTTGCGTCACTTGACTAAGAAGCTATATATACATGTCTATACATCTATACGTATAGACATGTGTATGTATGTGAGTACATACATATGCTATATATGGATGCATATAGATGTAGATGTATGTATTTGTGTATATTTATGTATCTATGTATCTGTGTGCATTCACCTGTGTGTTCGGCAGGGCAGGCGGTTCAGAGCATGCATCCTGTCCGACCTTGGCAAATGTCATCATCTGGACGCTGCCTGTAATGTTTCACGTCTAGAAATGAATGATATACCTACAAAGTGCAAAGCAGTGCCTCCTCTCAGCTCCGATTGCTTTTGTTTTTACTTCTTTATTAATCATCTCCTGCTGATATGTGGGAGGAGATTCTGATGATGAATATGTGTTAAATAATTTGCAAGCATTCATTTTTTTGTCCTGGTTTTCCAACGTACCAAACTGGCATAAATATTGGCAGAATCTCCTTTAATCCTCCAAGGGATCCATGCCTCACTCTCTATCCTGAGTCCTAATCTCTCTAATATGTTGTTGGGTCAGTTATCCAAGATGGAGTGCGTACATCCTTTCCTGACTCATTTTCTTTCTCGTTCTCTTTTGCTAACATTGGCTTTGACAGGAGAATTGCCCCTTCCCTCTCTGCTCATCAGCTAAATCTGCATTGCACCCTATGCAGAGGGGAGAATGGATGGAGTAGCTAGGTTTTTTGGACATGGAGTGGTACCTTTGTGGGTCCCTAATTCACCCTTCCAAGTGTCATAATTGCCAACAGAGGTCTTTTTTCCTTCTCATAATGTACAAAATGATCTGCCCTTTTATGATTGCCTTGAGAATATCCCACAAAGCTGACGGTGAGGGAGCAGATGCCTCATTCAATTCCAAATAGAAGGAAATCTGTTGTCTCAAATAATCCCTAAATTCAGACACTTTCAGCCAGCTATTATCAAGAGACCACATTTTAAGAGCAGATGTGTTATTAAGGCTGAGAAATGTTATGAGTACTTCGTGATCTGACAAATGAATTCAGGCTATCCAGCATTCCAACATTTGATCTTTTAATAATACAAAAAATGAAGTGGAAACCGCTGGGAGGGGGAGTCCCTTCCACAAGACACTGACCTGGAATTTTAGGGCTCGCTTACATTTTCTGGAGCATATTGCCAGTAGAGATTTGGGGCGCCTGCTGCCTATACCGATATTATCATTTCATCCCTGTGATGGCTAGACCTCTGCCTTACAAGTTAATCTCACGTTTTTACTGCCTGGACTTGTGCTGTACGCCCGTCTAATGAAAAGATTCATTTGGCTACAGCGGCATTTAGAGGCTACTAAAAAGGCGAGTCTGGTTCTCATCTCACTTAGGCGTGTGTGACTGCGCTGCCTGCCATGAAGCACTTCTGCTTCGCACATGTGTGAGCGAGGTTAGACGTGGGGCCGGGGTCGTGCCCAAAGGGCGCGAACAGTCCATAAAAGTTTGCCTTGCCAATGTAACAGCTAACTTGCGTTTCACTGGGCGGCGCATAAAAATTGCTGTAACTGTCTTTAAGAGGAGTTGTAGAGAAACTGCTCATTTTCTCTCCTGCCGCCAGGTTCCTCCCTCCAGCTGATGCTTGAGCTGGTGTCCTCAGGGGCAAACGGAGCCTGGCCGCCTACGTGGGCAGCAGGCGAGGAGTGACCGGCGCCGGAGCCCCACACGATGGGGAAGTCCGCGAGCAAATGTGTGCAAGAAGGGCAGGAAGGCACAGCAGTCTAGACGGCAACCAAATGAGCAGTCTGGGTGTGTGGAGGAGGGCATGTGGCCGTCTACCTGGCTGCAGTAAATTAGCTCACTCCCCACTGGTGCTGCCCACAGGACAGCTTGCTGTGGGTTACTTGGCTCCAGGCTGGCACCAGGGGTGCTTTGTCCTACTCACAGGCACAAAAGTGAGGAAGACTCGCCCTCACTGTTTAGTTGCTGGGTTTCGTAGCATTGATTTCACAGGCTCCCCCTTCCCCTCCTGAGTCATTTGAGCTTCCAGTACTCTATAGCTGCTATCTGGGGAGACAAGCAAGTGGTGACAGACATACTGAGCCTCTTCAGCACCCACAAACTCTCTGCTCCTACTTATGCAGCTCCAAGATGATGACAAAGTCTGCTGCTTTTGAAATTTCCTCCAACTCTGCTGAGGTCACTTTACAGAGGAGGGCAAGTACGTACCACCATTCTCAGTGTGCAGACGAAGAAACCACAGCACTGAGAAGGTTAGCAATTACTCCAAGAAAGAATTACCAGTGTCAGAAATTAGAGGCACTGTTGCATCACCTGGATTGCACTGCCACTCCACAAAACCACAAAATACATAGAGTCCTTTCTAATCACATGTCTTAGGCTACATACATCTCTAGGTACTTGCAACAGGAAGTCCTCAGAAACGAAGGCAGACAAATCCCTGCAAAAAAAATTCCAGGTAGCAACTGCATTGCCAGGGACCAACCCTAGAGTAGGAAAGCTGCAGATAAAGCTTTCAAAGATGCCTAAGTGACACAGGTGCTCAGACTAAAAACTCTTTCGAGCACTTAATGGGATTCCTGCTCAACCATCCCACAGAAAACCTTTCAGGTTTTCCTCAATAAACCCCCTTCAGTGTTTTCTATTAACTTTGACACAGATTTGAGGTTGGAGAAGGGGCCACATGACCCCAAGTGAGGCAGGGCTGCAATAATCCCAGGGAGCCCTTAGGAGTCTCTTGCAGCACCCCTACCTCTAGTAGGCTGGATTTGCCACTACTGGCAGCAAGAACATGCTGCATTGGTCCAGGAACCAAAGCCAAACACTGCTCAGACATGCCATCTGTAAAAAATAATGATACCCTCCTCCCCACCATTCTGGGATTTTTACTTCAGTTTGGTCATTCTGAGCTTTTCTGATCATTAGAGAAAGCCTCCTGCCTCTGAGCAGGTTTGTTCAAAAAGCGTATTTCGACATCTTTTACTTCTGAGCTGAAAAAGAAGCAGCCTGCATAGAAGCCTAGTTTTCCTCACTCAGATGTACCACATTTTAAATTCAGAAACAAAGAGATGCACATGGGTAAGTGAAAGCACATCTTGCAGAGATCATCCAAGAGCTCCTACATCTTTCAGACTACTACCATAAGCACAACTTGCCGACCACTCCATCTGAGGAAAGAAATGAGAAATTATGAGGGTCACTGAGCACTCCATGTATCTCCAAGTGCTGCAGTTATTTAACGAGTCGGCTATTGCAGCAGCGACACCAAGAAGGGCCGTGCTCCTCAGTGGGCTGCACACACTCCACTGCCTGTGCACTGAGGTGGCTCGGCCGCCACGGAGAGGACGAGTTAGCAAACCCCCCCCAAACTGAGACTATTTCCCGACAGCCGGGGCTGGGGTGTTATCCTCATGTTTGTGATTCTTTTTCACAGGAAGATTGCAATGTGTGGGGTTTTTTTTCTTTCTTTTTAAATGCACATTTAGTCTGAGCAGTAATGCAGGAGATCTGAGGTGCTAATATATGATGTGAGGAAGGACTGAAGTCTCCTGGGGGGGGGTCTTTTTGGCAATGACTTTCCTCAGTGAGAGGTTTGAATGAGGAATGTTACATGCACCGAAAATCACTCACAGGACACAGGCACACAGGGGTGAAAGCTTGGTTGGTGCAGGGGGGGAGCTTCCCCACCTCACAGTGCTCCCCTCATGCCCCTTTTCCCCATCCCTGGGATACTCATCCTATCCTGGTTTCTCCATTCTCCCCCTTCTCAGCAGCCACGCAATGCTTCCCCAGAAAATTCTTCTGCAGGTCAGACCTGCTGGTACACATGGTGCTGCAGGGACAGGACTGGCACATATCCAGGTCATATCTAAAACGGATGGGACTGAATGTGTACATGAGGCTGGATTTGTGGGTAGAGGTTAGCAAAGCTACAATTTTCCAAATTGGATTCCTTACTCCTCAGGACAAGCAGTGATGACAGGTTTTCTGCTGCAGACGTAACCGTCATGCCGTTGGCACAAGCAGACCCACCAGGTTGCACCAGTTCTAAATCAGTTACTAAAATATATAGCAGTACTAGTTAAATTAGTTATTTCTGGTCAGAAAATGAAGATGAATTAGCAAAAACAGATCAAATACTGCAAAAAAGCTGACAACATTTTAAATTAAGACTTTTTTTCAAGTCAAGATTTTGAAATGGAAAGTAAAGGTTTTAAAAAAGCAAGCAGTAGACGTTTTAAAAAATGAGGGAGCCCCCACACACTAACTTTCCCCCTATATTCTACCACAATAAAAGATATCGCTGTGATCGAAGTGGATTCCATCAGGAATGTTATGATAGATGTCCTTACAGTGTGCATATACTCTTTACAACATGAAAGATCAAAATCTTTCTAATTGGTTCGAAGGTTTATAACTGTGACACTGCTTGGTCATTATTTGTTTAAAAGGTAAGATCAGGACAGTGGTTTAATTGCAAGGTAGTATATTTGACCAGAGAAGTTGTTTCCATTGTGGTACAAAACCCCCAGAGGTATCTGGATAGGCCTGAGAAAGGCATCTATGGAAAGGACACCTCTAGTCAGTAGGCTTAAATCTGCTGCTCAGCATGTTTAGTAGTACCACAGAATTGCAGAACATTTGAGGCTGGAAGGGGCCTCTGGAAGTCATCTCGTCCAACCCCCAAGCTCAAGCAGGGTCACCTAGAGCAGCTTGTCCAGCTTTTGAATATTTCCAAGGATGGAGACCCCACCATCTCCCCGGGCAACCTGTGCCAGGGCTCAGTCACCTGCACAGTAAAAAAGTGTTTCCTGATGTTCAGACAGAGCCTCCTGTGTTTCACTTTGTGCCCATTGCCTCTGGTCCTGTCACTGGGCACCACTGGCAATAGCCTGGCTCTGTCTTCTTTACAGCCTCCCTTCAGATATTTGTACACCTTGATGAGATCCGCCCTAAGCCTTCTCTTCTCAAGGCTGAACAGACCCAGCTCTCTCAGCCTTTCCTCATAGGAAAGATGCTCCAATCACCTCTAACCATCTTTCTGGCCCTTTTCTGGACTCTCTCAGGTAGCTCCATCTCTCTCTTGTACCGAGGAGCCCAGACCTGGACGCAGCACTCCAGATATGGCCTCGCCAGTGCTGATCAGCAAGGAAGGATCGCCTCCCCTGACCTGCTGGCAATACCCTTCCTGATGCAGCCCCAGCTGTCGTCAGCTGCCTTTGCTGCAGGGGCACACTGCTGGCTCACGTTCAACTTGGTGTTCACCAGGACCCGAGGTCCTTTTCTGCAAAGCTGCTTTCCAGCTGGTTGGCCCATGTGTGATACACATGGTGTGTTGTAGAGTGCAAATCTGGGAGGCAGTTTGCTGTGATTAGAAGGGTTTTCTCAGCCATAATGCGCCATGATACCTTGAGTAGGTAGTGTCCTCGGCAGTAGATATACAGGGTACATTGCTCTCTGCAGTGACGTATAGGGCAATGCTGCCATCAGTAGTGGGCAGAGCTAAGGTTCACATTGCTCTAAGGCTGAATTGTTCAAGTATATTTTGAAATATCTTGAAAACTTTGTCTGAGCTTAGAATTTCCAAACTGAATATGAAACAGACTCAACATAAGACACTGGTTTTTTCCTTATAGTACATATCTGCATTTACAGCCTAAGTGTGTTAATTAAGCATTTGATATACAATTTTTTAGGGATTCCTTCCTCTACACATTCTTCAAAAATGTCTTGGGTAAATCTTGCTTGCAAAGGGAGACCATCGTTATTCTAAGCAAGAAAAATAAGGGAAAAAAGTCTGTTCTGTGCAAAGCTTATGTGCTCTGCAGGAGTTTATTTGTGGCAGTTACGAACACAGAAGGAGTTCTGGGTGATAAGTATGTCCAAGCCTTCAGTGGCAGATCTTTATCAGTGCTGCCATGCTATACGGTACTAATGCCGTATTGTCAAAGCATCTGGGTTTTCCCATGGGCAGTGTTTCTTCATCTGTGAACTCCAAGTTACACAAACCCTGTGGCCACTTGTTTTAATATGTAATAAAATCTGGCTACTTTAAGGTATATTTAAGGTATATGCTTTCCTGAAAGTTCAAATTGAAGTGTCACTACAGTACCGTTCAAAAGCAGTCAGAGTGCTAGTGGGCAAGAAGCCAGTATAAATAAGATTTCTAACTCTTAGGGCAAGAAAAAATTTAGATAAGAATCAGAAAAAAAAAAATCCTTACTTTTTAAACTTTTGTGTTGTCAGGAAGGCAGGTGTTCTCAACGCTACTTTTAAAAACAAGCAAAACACCTAGCAAAAGAGTAAAACTATAAACCCATAAAGCTATGATTATTCAGGTCAGTCCTTTTAGGTTAGATGATGCCAGGGGGATAGAAATTGCTTTTTTACCAGCAATCTAAGTACATCATTATCTACAGAGAATTTACCATCTCCCCATAATAATATCCCATCTCTAGAAATACACTTATCCCTTAAAAACAATCAGTTGCAAATTTGAATAGAACCAAATTCTGTAGGGAAACATTTTAGCTATGCATATTTTCCAGTATTGCTCCCTTCTCTCTTTCTCTTCATTCCTGTCGGTGATATGTGAATTGGTGTAAAATAACGCCAGGCAGCGGGACCTTTCCGCACTTTACCACAGCCTCCTTATTACGCTGCGTTTAGGTAACGGGTTTGCACCTTTTTTTGTGTGAAGAGGAGAACTTGCCTTCACAGCCTTGCATGCAGAAAGGCCTGTCTCCAGCAAATCAAGTTACAATTTTGAGCCATATTCTGCTTTCCATGTTTGCATAAAACTCCCACTGACATGAATAAGAGTTCTGTGTATATCATGCTGTGTAATAAATAGCATTCAAAACAGAACCTATGCAAAGCTTTCTCACTGTTTTGGGCTACCAATTTATCCTTGTATTTACAGAATATTGATGTAAGCAGATGCCCAAACTGCCTGTCATTTTTAAAATATGCAGAGATGACTGGTACAGTGGCTACTGACTACAAAACCACCGCAAACTTTCTGGGGCTGCGATCTTGCCGGTCGGTCCCTTTGTTCCGCTCCCCCAGGCCACGGCAAAAGATGCCCTCACCCTGACTCAGCTCCGTGCACACACACTCACCCGCTTGGCAAATGATGTGCAGCTGAGCTCACCCTTGCCTTCACTGGCACATCAACGTCCTCACAGCTATGTTGATCTAAGTTGGGGACGGGGGAGGAAAAAGCAGCACAACTCCAGATCCACCAGGTTTGATGTGGAGGGGTTTTGTACAGCTCTATCTGCCTGTTAAAAGGAGCAGATCTTTCTGCTCCCTTGGGCTGTGAACCAAAAGCAGAGCAGCAGCTTCCACAGTGATCAGAGACACAACAGAGCGGTTCACTCTTCCCACAACACGTAGACCTCTGACTCTTCCTTATTTCCAACATCAGAGGGAAGACTTTCCTCTCCTTTCTCCCGTCTACAACGTTCTCTCAAAGCTTCTGGGTTTTAATAAGGCAATTGACAAATAGCATCAACACGGCATAAATCAAATGCTAAATATTTATGTGCTGTGTAGATCTCAGGAAATGCTGTCATCTTTTGTCTATCCATTTCAGAGCCTTAGCGTGCTCGTTACTTGTGCTAAGGGGGCCGGGGAGAAAATGAGTAACTAAGCTGGTTACGACTGCAACTTTCCTCAGTGAAAGTCTACCACAAACGTAATGAGAGGCAAGCGGGGCACACCAGGTTTATGCGTGGAGATCGTCATCAGCAAGCAGTGCACTTGGAAATGTCGGGATGGCTCTGCTAGGTATGATACCCAGTTTCCTGATTTTTTGTGAATATAATCCTTTGATGAAATCTCTCCCCAGCCGGTTTTGGCCCGGGGCGTGAGCTCGTTCCAGCCGCCTCTCTCCCCTCCCAGAGGCCGGCACAACCCCCAGCGCGTTGCTGGCACCTTCCCGTGCAGTGTCTCCCATGGGGGATGCCAGCGCTGGCCATCCTCGTCCTGCCTGCCCTGCTGGGGAGTGGCAGGGGAGCAGAGGGCAGGGCAGGACTGCTCCTCCCAGCTGTGACCCACTGCCAGGACAGAAAAACTGAGAAACGCTATTCAGCCTGGCAGCAGGCAGCAGCTCATTGACTAGTGGCCTCCAACACTTGACTTCTTCCAAGCCAGCAAAATAGCTCTGTGCCTGCAGTCCATGTGTGTGTGTGCTTGCATGCCTGGGTGCATGCAAATAAGCTTTCCAAAAGCACCCTGTCCTTACTGAGTGTGCTTTGGAGGTGTGCCACTCCACAAATATTGGAAAAGCCCTGTGGAGCTATTTTACTTTATTTTTGAGCATTGCTAATATATGACGACATCGTTTCCACCCTTTGCAATTTTCCACAGATGATTTCTACGTTATTTCATGTTGATTCTAAAACCATTTAATAGGGTTTCCACAGAGCTCAGCCATCTCATGAAGGAAAATAAGTGGTTCTGCTGCCCTGGGGAAGCTAGAGGAGACAACTCTCAAAAAGCTATCTGAATGCACGCTTTGTAGTGAGGAAGAAAAGTCACTGAGACAAGAGCAAAAAATTGTAGCTAGTAAATCAGAAATTAAAATTCAATTCTCTGCACAGGAAAAGCCACTTTCAAGTCAAAGAAGTTCTGGCTATACAACATCTGCGGCAAGGCACCAAGTGATAACACCCAGTATCATGAGAGGAAAGATACAGTGACACGGTTGTAATGCTGTCATTGGTGACTCTTATTTTAAGAGCTGGCCTCTTTCAGTTAGCAACTGCTGAGTGATAACGGGCCCTCAGGTGTCTGCACAAAACTGGTTCTCATAGAACTTTTTCATTTTCAAAATTTTTCATTTTTAGCTGTCTTGGATATGGCAATTAATTTTGGAGCCAAGGAGACACTCCTGTGCATTTCCATGAAAATAAGTCACAGTTTGTGTGTTTACTCAGAATGGGATGAAAAATATTTAGTGATTTTCTACACCTCACTTATTGATTGTACAGCTAAGAAATTTGACATTTGTGAGGTGTGCTGGTGGAATAAAAAATAGCAAATTCCCAGTCTTATTTTTTGTTTTGTAATTTTGATTTTTGTTTTTGAAAGTAAGTGCACGGTATCTATTTCCATTGCATATTTTAATATGAAGTGTTGACCTTACAAGACCTTTTAGGATGCATGAAAATCTGCTTTAACTTGTAAACAACAGGGAAAGACAGAAGCATACAAAAAATTAAAGGGGGGATAATAATGATTACATGTTATTTGGGCCTGCTGTTTATTATAAAAACTGTCCACAGCTTTTTATTGCAAGTATTAATTATTATGTATTAAGTATTATTTTATTACAAGAGCATGGTTTTGGCACCTTACAGCTGTGCCAAACATTAATGATTTGAAGTTAAACTTACCATACTGTTCAGGTTGAATGGGGTTGGGGCGGGGGGGGAGTTGAAAATTTCTGATCCATCAGCTTTGGCCTTTCCAAGAATGAGGTTTGGGGAAAATATGTTGTTTTGCCCAAATTTAAATGTTCTGGCAACTTTTTCTTGGAACCATTGTAGCATTCCCATGCTTCGAAGCAGGGCTTGAAATCTGGCAGGGGATTGGCCTCAACTTCAGGGATATGCCTTGTACCATCTTTCTGAAAATCCACCTAATTTGCCCAACACATGCTTTTGGGGAAAAAAAAAAATCTCACTTCATAACTGCTCAGTGGAGACTCTATAGATGTTAACAGATAAAGCCCCCCCCCCAAGAATGCAACTGTCATAGAGCATGCTCCATCTCGTCATTATCTCCAAGAGACAATAGAGACTGAACATGTACCTCTCCGTGAAATAACAAAGCACGCCTGAGGCCAGCGTTACGGGAGAGAAGCCAGCCTTTCCCTGTAATAGCTGCTCTAGGCTGAGTTAGAGCCAGCACTGAGAAGAGGGGCCATATCTGTAGTGTACAGGACTATATCCATATGATACCCTCAGGTTATGTTTATGCTGGTGGACCTGCAAACATGTCCAAATTCTTGTAGGTAGGTATTCATCAGGTTACCACTCAACTGGCTTCCAGAGAGGTGGGCAGAGGCTCTGTAAAGGTCTCTGATGCAGATGACCAGGGAATCGGGACTGCAGATCAGATCACAAAACCTTGAGTACTTTCTGCTCAGTCAGCTTACTGCCTCAGTGACACTCCTGGTAGGACTGGATCTAGTGAGGTAAGGAGCCCTGGCTAAATACGTTTGAAGTCTAGAAGGCAAGAGAAACAAGAATACAAGAATAGGGAGCGGAGAGGCTGGGGCATAAATCATTTAGAGGGCAGGAGGCAGAACAGGCCAAAGCATGAAGAGGACTGGGCAGATGAACTATGACCAGCAGAGTGCATATCTTAGTGACTTTCCTACAGCATCTGGAAAGAACTGTACTGTTATGGGAGATCCCAATGGATTCTCCAATTGGAGAAATGTGTTCACAGGAGAGCACTGTAGATGAGACTTCTTTGACACAAAAGATGTGGCAGCCAGCATGAGGGAATTCCAGTTTGGACTTCCTTACGGTGTGTGAAGATCAATGGACTGGAAGTTGGTAGCTGGTTAAGGACATTTTTCATGACCTGACTGCTCTCGCTACACCAAAGACAGTATCCACTGTAGTACGTATACTTGACACTTGAGAAGGGCTAATAAGAAACGTGAAGAAAACTGGGAGTAAAAATTTGCAAATTTCTTTTGCAACCAAGAATGGTGTGTAAGAATACTCAGGTCATTATATGGTCAAGAGGGCAAGCTTTCACTATTAAGAAAAAGGGCAGATTTGTCTGACAACTCATTCTGTTTGCAAGGCAAAGAGGAGCCATTTCTTAGGGCAAGAAAGACCAAATAAGAGGCATTATAACTTACCAAGTTTTAACAAAAACAAAGTAGGTTCAAAGAGCAGGGGAAACAGCAGACTGAGAAGGTCAAGAATTATTTATTTAATATAGTAGAAGCAAAAGGAATTGGCATCAGCGTATTATTGGGGGGGGGGTGTGTGTGCCAGCATTATTAATGATGAGGAAATACTCAGTGCATATTTTCGTTCTACTTGGAAAGAAGTGGGGCAACATATCAGTATCACACGAAGATGTGAAAGTCCTTTCCAATCTACAAATAACTGAAGGGTATATTAAATGACTTCTAGAGATATGAATATTTTAAAATTAGCTGGTTTGGATAACTAGCGTGCAAGAGCTGTAAAAGTTTTGCTGAGAGAATCTCTTTCCCACTATTATTTCTGGCAAATATTTGTATACGAAGGAAATCCCAGAAGGCTTCAGAAGATCCTACATGATATAAGGCAAAGCATTGAGAGCAGATTTTCCACAGTGTTGTGTAGAAGTCCTGAGCTCCCACATGCAGGTAGGAGCCCATGTGTGGAGCACAGAAAGCCCAGGGGCCCTGCAGGGGTCACCTCGAAGAACTGGACCCTTCTCATCTCCCTGTGTAATCCACCACCTATAAACAGGAATAATCCCACCTTCTCATCTCTGAAAGGTGTCATGAAAATGAAGCCCACCAGTGCAACAGTGGTAAGTACAGTAGAAGAGCCTGCAGGAAAGTGAATCACTCCATCTTCGCATCAGGGTCTGAACAGTGTTTGGTGAACAAAGCGTGGGGTCTTGCGCTGAGCACAGACCCAATATAAATAGCTGCTCATTAAGTGAGCACCACCTGCTCCATGAGCTGGATGAGGCAGGAGTTCTGTGGGACAAGCAGTGCAGGATTACGCTCTCATAATTAAAGACTGTCACAATGTGCATCTGCACAGAGGGGCCAAACTGAAGCTCCACAAGCCAGCTTAGCAGTGGCCTTTTCTAGCTTCTCAGCACTTGATTTTGCTACCCTTAGCAATGACTTTCACTGTGGTTTGTGTGTGTAATGTCATTACGTAGTCTTTGGTAAGGGACCAAAGCTGATGTGGCATTGTGGAGCTCAGTGGAACCTCTTTTAATTGCCTCTGAGACATCGCTGGTGTGAAGCAAGACAAAAGGTGGTAGAGGGAGTAGACATAAAAGGAACTACGAGACCTCTCATATTCCAGAACACATCCAGTGAGGAAGTGGGAAGGAAAAGAGAAAGAAGAAATGCCAAATGTGATGCTTGCATGAAAATGCAAACTAACCCCTCTTTGTCTCCCTAAGACCCCAAACTTCGGGGAAGTTTGCCTTCTGATCCCAGTTCCAGCTCTGTGACTCAAGCTTCACTCTCCAGATCTGCAGTGTATCTTCCCATTTATCTCTAACTAGGACAATTTCTGAGTCCTATATGAGTCATCAGTGGGTTTTATATAGAAACCAAAGAAGGTTCTTCCAGTCTCTCAGTAAGATATGCCGTGCTGCCAGGGAAGCACTTTTGGTTGTTCTGACGAGCAATTGTAACTGCTCTGAATTGCCAGAAATGCCGTCTGAAGAGCAAAAGGATCGTTTGCCATCTAAATCCAAAAGGGTTTATAATGCAATCTTTGTGTCGCCTGGATGCGTTGATCCCACCTTGCAATCGCTGATATTAGGCTTTGCAAACTGGCCAGATCCCAGTGGGTATAATTTTCAGGCTGGCTAACTCGCAGGGTTCGAGTGATGCCACTCGGGGGCTCGGAGCCAGCGGAGGGGAGGGGGCGGCGTGCGACACACGGGAAGGGGTCTGAGTCAGGGCTCCCCAGAGCAAGGAGACCTGCCTCCTCTCTCCTTCCTGCTTCTGGAAGCCGCTCCTCGCAAGCCGGGTCCGCTCGCTGACAGCCACCTACCCTGCAGTTAGGTCCTGTCCTTTCTCAGCTGAGACAGGAGGGACAGGTGGCCCATGCCGGAAGCAGTGGCTGCGGCACAGGAGCAGGGGGGGATCCTGGTCGAGAGCCCAGAGCTGCCATGTGACAAACAGGAGGCCAGGTATTAACAGGTGGGTGAGAAGACAGGGGCTGGCTGCCTGCTCGGGGAAGCGGCCGTTTTAAAACCAAGGCGGCAAGGATCACAGGGAGAGCGTGCACGGTGGGGAGGGCATATTTTGAAGAGGAGGAGGAAGGAGCTGTTTTGGAATTGGGTGTAAAGCCATTTGTTTGGAGGGATGCCAGGGTAACAGTAGGTGCCCAGAACAAACGCGCGCAGCCATCCCAGCACTCGGAGCCCGCATGCTCGTCCTTCGCAGTACCTAAGTAGGTCAGCCCATTTCTTCAACCTTTCCTCTTCCCTTTCTCACTTGCTCTCTTTGTGGGAGGTGGCGGTGGCGGTAGCAGAGGGGCTACACCCGTTTTCACTGATTTCCAACACTGTCTACGTGTGAACAAGAGAAGCGGAGAGAAGCTAAAGCTGCTTTCTTATTAACAGCTGGTGACAGTCCCTTTACACAGTGCATGTCGCATTTCTTAGCCGAGGTAGAAGGGAGTGAGAGAGGAAGGCAGTTATTTAAAGTTTAACATTACAGATGAATTACAAGGATATTCTGAGGCTCACAGTCCCCCTCAGCGATTCTGCGAGCCCCGAGGCTGGCCTCACCACACCTTTGCAACCGACTATTTTAGGCAAGTGTGCTCATCGGGTTCGGGAGGACGACTGCTCCAAGTAATTCTGGGATGCAGGTTTCGCACCACAGGATGCCAGCGGGATCCAGTGAAGGTTATGGACTGTCTAGCCTGAACTCCATCTGTGCCCTGAAGTTTCCTCTTGGCTGGGCACCGCTGAAGGACCAGAAGCAGCCAGTAGGAAGCAGTAGGCACAGGGGCTCATGGGGAATTTAAGCCATCTGAACATGGCACTCAGTTTTTTAAGACAACATTTTTTTAAATGCTGTGAACATATTGCACCCAATTATAATTGCGTTATGTACTCCATGCCGTGCTATGAATGCATGTGTCCTCCTAGCTATGGAGGGGCAAATCTGACACGCGTACAACAAGTGCGCTGTTTTCTCTTATGTAGCTTCTCCCAGCCTGCGTATCACGATAGTATTTGCATGCCTCCCAGTAGGGCACTGAACTGTGTGGCTAACATCTGCCACGTGTTGTTTGTTCTGTCCTCCTCTCCCAAGGAAGGAGGTGAGTGTAGTGGAGCATCTTGTTTTTGCAGCACATTTGTTCAGCTTTTGCTTTCCCTGCATGCGGAGCTATGTATTTGTGTTAGCAAAAGTAAGGGCACAGAAATGTGTCCTGCAATTGGAAATGCCTTTATTTCAGTAAGGGGAATTACGGCTAATTAAGTCAAATTAAAAAGGGAAGGGAGACTTGATTTTCTTTATTCTCAGCATACTCTGTTTGACAAATGGGTCTTAACCACAGATGACAGTATTAGCTTCAGCCTCTCAGACAAGGAAATCTTGGCTGCTGTTCCCTCTGCCCATTTATCTATGATAAATTTAAAGACACATGTTCCCCCTTCCTGGACAAACACTCTTCAAATCTTTTTTTTAATCTAACAATAAAATATGTTTGAAATCTCTTTATATGTGTCCTTTTTCCCTTTCTTTGAATGGGCAGCCTTCTACACAATACCCTCCGTGGACCTTGCCGAACAATAACACTGGCTCTGGACACAGCTCTGTTTCATGGCAGTTTGGGTCTGCGCCTGATTTAGTGGCAGGGGCACTTCCGAAGCCTAGGACTGTGGACTGTAGGCACTTCTATCCCTAGAGCTGTACTTCAGGTGTTTTCAGCTTCACATTATGCTGAGGTTGATTAACAATCCTTAATCAAGCAAATAACCAGTATTATTCAAACAACAGTTCTGGTATTCTAGGGGGCACTGAAACATAGAACAGACTGACCTCTCAAGACAGGAGGGAAAATCTGTATTTTAGCCAGAAACTGAAACATCATTTCTTGAGCCCAGAGGTAATGTCCTATGCACTGTGTGTGTGTTTCTTCAGCTCTTAAAGTTTGATGTTTTTTTATTCGAGTCAACTTCTCAGAGATTTTGTTACTATCAGTAATAAAAACAAAAACAGTGTGTCACTGTTAACAATAAGTTGATTTACACTTTTTCTCTGTGTCTTTTGAGATGACCTTATTTTAAAGGGTCAGAGTGAGAATTTCTTTGCTTTAAGCTGTAGTAAAATGCTCAGTTTCTTATAATCTTTGCCACTGCCTTCCAGGTGCTCTGTCTCATCCCGCACTTGCTGGTTTGGTGTTATGACAAAAAGCAAACGCAGGTTCACAAAAGCATTACAGGAAGCAAATAGTGCCTTTAATCCTGGAGGTGTGCCAGCCCAGCAGTATCAGAGCTGAGACTTTCCTGACCTCCATCACGGGGCTCCGAAGCCAGTCAGGATCCAGCCTGTGCTGAAGGGACCTGGACTTGGAGAGCTTCGGAGACTTGTGCTGGCGAGGTCTGTGCCACATCTCTGAGGTCCAGCATGGCACGTAGTGTTTCTGTGCATTCAACACCCATTAAAAGACTCAGTCCCCAGGCTTTGCAAGAACGCAGGACTACAGTTTCCTCTCTACGAGCGTTCTTTTCCTGTTAAAGTGATTTTAAAGGAGGAAAAATGCAACAATAACAGTGAACACACTGAACATCAGGACAGGGCAATATGAAGCCCACTCTGCAGTCAACCCCGGGCTGATGGAGGAGTGGCTGCCAAGCCCAGCCCCAGGCATGCTGCAGGGTGATGAGATGGCCTCCTGCACTGGCCCCGTGCCTCTGGGACAGGCCTTCATCACCGGACACCCCCCTCGCCACAGCTGGGCCCGACCCTGGCCCAAAACGCGCTGCACAGGCCGTCCCTGGCCAGCCGGCCGGCCAGGCCTTGCGCCCGGCTGTGCCCTGCTGCGCTGCGGCCTGCCCGCTGCTCCTGGCCGAGGGCAGGAGTCAGCACCGTGCTTTGAAGAGCTGGCTGGTGTCCGCTCTTCCCTGCCTCCCCCCTAAACATTTGTTTGTCTTAAATACAGCTTTTTTTCCCTTGGGGCTGCCACAGATTTTCCACCTCAGCGGCCAACCAACGGCCGGTGAGGGACGTTCGTTAGTGGCCATGAGGAAGGCCGTCTCTCCCAGTGCCAGGCCCTTCTGGTGAGGGAGGCAGGCGGCAGCTTCGCGTAAAATGCCAAACAACCTTCCTTGTTTTCCTTGGTTGCCAGGGTAGGAATTGACATTGTCCCCGGCGGAGCACAAGGACTCCCCGTGACATGGCAGGGACAATGGGAAGGTATGTTTTCTTGACCTGCTGCAGGAAATCCTGTGCGTCTTGCTGGGGAACGCAGCATTTTCCTGCCCTGTCTGCGGCCGGGCTGCGGCTCTGGGGGCCCGCAGCAGACTGCTCGAACGTGCCATGTTTTGAGCGTTTCTTAAATTTTAACAGAATCAGCTCTCTTCAGTGCCCAGGCAGACCTGGGCGCTGTGAACTGTGGCCTGGTGCACTGCAGTGGTGCTGGGTGCTGGTCAGGCGGGCCAGCCTCCTCCCTCCAGGGCCGAGGGAGGACAGTATGTGCCGAAAACAACGCTGAGCTTCGCAGCTATTACCTGCTACCAGTCGTAGGGGTGACACTGTCTCTCCTGGCTGGAGCTGAGCCGACCGCTTCCACTCAGCGTTACTGCTGCTGTTGATTAACCGATTTTTTTTTTTTTTTTTTTAAAGAAACAATTCAGAAAGTGACGCATTACTTCTGCCTGTGGACAGAGGGAACAGCTGAAACGTGGGAGTCCAGACTACAGCTGTGTGACTACAGCTTTTTAAAAAAAAAAAAAAACCACCACATATTTTAGTGAATAAAAACTACTGATTCCCTCTGCTGGTGTTATGGACCTTATTTACTTAGCAAGGTTGTGGTGGTGGTGGTTGTAATCACCAGACTATCTGTGAAAGGAACAGTGAGACAAGCAGAAGAAGCCATGACCTCTTCACAGCTGGGGGGTGTTTAAACCACAGCAGTCCCTCGGCCTGACCTCCTTCCTCCGCTCCACCCATACATCTGTATCTTCTCCTCTTCTCTTGGTCATCACTTAGGGTCCTGTCACGCAAAGCAGCCTAACCACCAGAGATGATTGCATCCATCAGGGGAATGGTGTCATTGCTAGAAAATAAATATACACACAGATAAATTAGCTGCAGAAGGGCTTCTGCAGCCATTTGGAAAAGCCTCACACTCTAAACCCCATCAAATGTTTAGGGAGTGTGTGTGGATAATTTCTGAACAGGAAAAAACAGAAAAAAACATTTTTTTTTTCTATGGCGGCCACGCACAGAGACAATGCCATTTAGGTTGGGTGACAGATCCATCAGAGAAAATGATTAGCCAAGACTCCAAGTAACCTGTTTATCAACAAGTCCAGGGTGGCATTTTTATGTATTTCTCTTTTTTTGCCCTAATTCCTTGCCAGGCAGCTATGAACAAGGGTATGCCCATGAACTTGGTGCACCCTGTGTGCAAAATTCATGCAGCGAGGAGAAGGCTGTGTTTGTTAGAGAATTCATTTGCAAAAGCTAATGGGGCTGGCTGGAAGCCTCCCTCTACCTTTCCCCTTTCCTTTTCCCTTTCGGAACAGATGCAGGAAGAGCAACATCTCCCGGAAACATTTATGCTGGCATCACGTGATTCCTTGCACGTCCAAAATAACCTCCCTTACACAAATGCCTGCGATGGGTACATGCCGTTAGAGCATGAGGGACGCCTCCTTGCCTACATGCTGTCTCCCGGCAGCAGTGCAACAAGGCAGCTACCACAAGCATAATCTTATCGTTAATCTGCGGATCAGGGACACATGCAGACGCAGGCTGCTCGAGGAGGAGAGTGCATGTTAGTGGGACCTCACGTAAACAGCTCCACAAAACAGATGTGATGTGCAATGTGCCGGTGGGCCTCAACATGGGAAAATTTCATGTTGCCCCAGGTGGGGCTGGCTTCTGGTCCCATCGTCACTGGACAAGGAAATGTCTGCTGCTTGCCTGGAAATCAGGCTTTAAACCTAGCAGCTACAGAGTGAGAGAACACGGGAATCAGGACTTTCCTCAAGCATTTCTACTGGCATGGTGTACAGGAGTACATCTTTTGACATATCAGCATCTAACCACCTACCTCTCCAGCTGTCCTTCCTGCTCCTGCTGCACTCATCGCTGTACCCTGGAGATGAAGAGGCCTCTAGGAAGAAATGTTGGCACAGGGAACATACACATACATTGGGGTAGAGTAACAAATGCTGAGAGATTTTATTATCTGGCTTTTTGCTCCCCATCTGGTGGTTCCTCCCCTCTCTGCATCTCCTCACTTGCTCTCTTTCCTCATCTGTGCTTTGTCTCCCTCCTCACTGTGTGTCTTTGTCTGTCCCCGTCCCCCCCTGCCCTTGCCCTCCCTTTCCCCTCTCCGCTCTTCTGCCTTCTTCTGAGGTCCCATAGTCTCTTCCTAGTGCTTGGAAAATGAATATAAAAACTGCAATCTCAACAGGAAAAGAAAGCCAACAGTTGCGATAAGCAAGTTTTCTTCTTGGGAGCAGTCTGACCAATGAGTCATTCCCAGGGCTTTTGAAATGACAACAGGCATCTTCTCCTGTCTTTGCTGTTGCTGCCGTTGTGTTCCTCACAGCAATGCTCACCAGCCAGTGGAGAATGGGGCCCCCTTATGCTTGGTGCTGCATAAATCATTTTCTTTAGCCTGGGGAAAAAAAGAAAAAAAAAACAACAAAAACTAAAGAAGATAAATGCATGATTCAAGGATTTACTGCTGAGATTGCTTTGGGGGTCTTTTATTCCTCACCCTTTCCTGTTTTTCTCTCCCAGGCTGCCTCTCCTGCTGGCCTAGCCCTTCACCCCACCCCATCACTCTCTCTCATGTCTGGCTGCCCCCATCTGATTTACCTTCCACTTCACTTTGTCCCCTCCTTTGTCCACCCGCATGCTTCTCTCGCTGTCACTTACTCCCTCTCCTGTGTGGCCAGATCCCCTGATTGCCTTCTCCATTCTGCGATACTGGGTAGCTTTTTATCACCTTGCTGGTGGAATCAAGAGATGCAAAATATTCAGTGTGAGGTAGACACTGAATGGTTAAAACTTGGCAAAGTTATAGAAAACTGAAAACAGGCTCTCATAGCAGAAAGTGTCAGGTACCACCAGCTCCAGCTAAATTAAATTCTGTCCCTGTAGTGTGTATGCACAGAGACATTTATATTCATATTTTTAACAGCCTTCTAAACTCTGCAGTTCACTGACAAACCCTTCATGAAGCTATCATTCCTTTTTTAACACCTGAACTTTAAAATGTCACATATAGCATTTAAAAGGACAGGCAAATAACCAAGGAAACATCCTAGCATGCATTTTGCTTCCTCTCCTTATGGTTGATCTAAAGTCCGTGGAAATCAATGGCAGTCTTTCCATCTAGTTCAGCAGAGTTTGCATCCGGTAGGTTGGTTCCTCCTAAAATTTCAGACAAAAAAGACCCCCCCACAAATGTGGTTTTTTGAGTTTCCTTTTACTCATATATCTGGCAAGACTGATGTGCTGTCAAATGATCTTTTCAGTGCTAAATATACACCATTAACTACTAATAAAAAAACAGGCTTTAAAAATTCAGCTCTTTTTGGCATCTGTACAGAGCATTCCACTTGATCTCACAAGATGTATGGTTTGCACTAGGACTGCAGTCACAGTTTTCTTGTTAAAGCTGTCAACCGTTCTAGTGTCTATCTTTACAATGCAATCCAAACCTTGGTTAGGAAAATACGCATTTTTTCTTGAACTATGATATTAAGATCCTTTTCCAGCCCTTTTCTGTATCCACTTGCAGGTTACAGCTCCTGTTAAAACTAGGTTGCAACGTGAAAACAAGGGATGGAAGAGGCTGATCCCTTCTGTTTGAGACACTTCCTCCCAGTGGCAGAGATATGTGGACATTAAATGCTTCCTTAAACATGCTGGTTTTTGGAAAACATGTCATTAGAACCACTTACAAGGCAAAACTTCACTGTCTCATCTTGTTAGAGTTACAAAGGTAACTCCAGGACAGAACATTGCCTTTTGACTCTCTTAAAATCAGCAGAGAAATTTTCCTGAACTTTAGATTATTTGCCATAGCATTGCATTGGTATCCAATCGGACTCATTAGCAGGTGTTTGTTAATGACATGGGAGAGGTGGAATCAAGTTGATCATTGTTTTCTTGTGAAAACTGATCATCTTCTGAAGGCAAATGCCTAGAGCATTTTTGACAAGCCAATGTAAATCTTCAGGCAATATTGCATGAATCAACTTTAATGTAATGACATAAAGCAAAGGGAGAATACGGGTGCGGGATAAACATATGTCTTCTAATGCTTAGGCGCAATGGGGAGCCCCCTTATCGGCTTCCATAATGCGCCTTATTATGCTTAAGTAATGGGTATTAGAAGCCAAGCAGTATGTTACATCTCCTCCTACATGGTACATTCCCATACTGCCTAGATACATATGAATCCTGCATGTCACATGTCATTACATTTTCTGAGACTATATCTCCATCCATGCTAAAAATACACAGAGAGAAAGAGAGAGAACTTGAGTGTAAGCAACAGATACTTCTGCACAGACCCTTGGCAATACCAAAGACTGAGAGATTTATACATGTGTTTATTATTCATCATTGTTTGAAGAAGAGCATTTGTGAAGATAACCGGCCCTAGGGATTTTCATAGCAAGCGCCTGCTAGGTGCTTACACCCATCCATTTCCAACCTGGACACGCTCAAGCGAAGCCCTCTCCACCTGCCTTTTCATCTACGTGGTGGCCTGATTTTTTTCTGAAGTGCTTAGTTACAGAGCCATTCCTATAAAAATAACTCCAGAGCTATCCATAAATACTCTCGCTCAGAAATTCCAAGCAGCGAACAAACCTGTGAAACTCGTGACCTGTGGTGTCCCGCTCTTCTGCTATCGAACTACAGGGACCACAGAGCCCTGAGCTTGCTGTGGGGACGAGCCACCTTCCAGCAGCCTCTGCCCTGCCACTTCTTCTAGAGAGGGTCCCTGCTGCAGGGCCACCTACCAGGAGCACGGGTCGGCCTCCTGGAGTCCACCTTGCAATAGGGATGCAAGGCAGAATTTCTGGACCAGACCCCGCTCCCCTCCCCGCAAATACCAGGGAAATCATTAGTGGCCAAAAACCTCGCTCTAGCGGCTTCATCGCTGGCACTCCGGAGTTGGATTTGGTCTTACGTACGAGAGACAGGGGAGGAGCAGCAGTCCCCTGGTGACATGTGTCAGGCAGGAACATGGCACATGCTCGAAGTACCCCCGTGTCCCGGGCTTTTGCACTTCTGCGTGAACAGCCGAATGGGCAGACCCCTCCTGCTCGGCTGCAGCAGATGGAGCGGTGAGGCAGGCTGCGTGTCTGCGGGGCTGGGCAGCGGAGCTGTGCTCTCGAGCTCCAACTAATGAAGCTGATTTGATGAGCTGATTATTCTTGTGTATTAGTGCATCGCTGACATGGTGCTCCACACTGTACCAGACACAGAAGGAAGGGTACAACATGGGCCCCCTACCAAGCTTTCCACCTAGGCGAATGGACCAGACGATCCAGAAAGACGGGCTTCTGGAAAACGAGGAGGAGACGAAGTCCCTCTTTGTAACAGAGCACTGCAGCTTTCTGAGCTGGAATGTAGCAGCATTCCTAATTTAGATACTCTGGTTGAATTTTAAGTGGAAGTGAACAAAACATTTGAAAAGCTGTCCCTGTTCTCTCAGCAGGGAGACTTCGAGAATTTTCTGGGTTTGGGGAAGAAATACTGGCACAAAACCAGCCAGAGTTTTCCCAGGTAGAGACGTGATTCCTGGATGCGAGCACAGGTTTTCTAGATGTGATGGATGTAAACAAAGAGGGGTTGGTTATCAGGAGGTGATTCATGATGGGAGGGATAATGATGAATAGGTGTTATGACAACAACTGCTCTGCAGCTGTAGCTCTCTCCTCTGCCACAAACTGCCAAAAACTCACCAGCTTTCTCCTGGGACCTTATAATGACAGTAAACAAGGCTTGACAGTGTCCAACACAGAAGGTACATGACTGTTGACCTCCTCATGGCAGGGGAAAATTGGCTAAATAACATCAAGACATGGAATTGCAGGTACCTGTAGGTCTCTGGGTTTTTGCAGACAGCAAAATATACCCCAGACAACATTATTCCTGGTTTACATAAGCCATTCATTATGTTAAGAATGTTTCTACCTGTGCAGTTTCTCCAATTTTAGCTCAATATTCCTCCCTCAAAATGCAGAAAAGTACCCTCTGGGAGCACAAGGATGGCTTTTTATATATTTTTTGTTCATTTTCACTCCAAATTGAACAAGAGCAAGCCCTGGCAGAATTTTTTTTCAGGCAGAGTGGCGGTTCTGCTCTTGCTGAATCATCTGTGACAATGATTAGGCAAGAACACAAAAATAAACATTCCTTGGCAGCCAGGCTCCAATCTCCCCTACAAGGTATCAAATCCACCATTTAGAGATCAGCCGCAGAGTTTGAAAAATACTGCGCTAGGTCGCTTGGTCTGTGCTTGATACGGAGAACAAGCTCTACCATACACGGAGAAGCTCAGCACAGTCCAGAGGAGAGACCAGGTATACACTGGTGATCAGGTGCTCAAACAGAGCTACTGTGTCGTCTCCGCCATGGTATCTGGATGCACACAGAATAAACAGGAGAGATTTCCTAGCGGGTCCAATGTGAGGCTGAATACCTACAGAGGTCTACTGGAAAGCAGGGCTGACATGATAGTATTGTTCATAATATTTATGTATTCTTATATATTTGAATATCTTTCCAGATTCCTTTGCTTCAAGTGCCTTATTCATGCAAGTCCCACACTTCACCCCGTCCAGGAGGTTTCTGCTCATCAGCTCCTCGGCTCTGTCACTCCTCATTACAACAGTCACCTATGAGAATAGGTAGAGAAACAAAAGGCCAGATGCACAGCTGCACAGATGAGCGGAGCACACTGTAACAAAGGAGAGCAACTCTCTTTGGACATAACTAACATGTGTGAACTTGCTTGACTGTTTGTAATCCCATTTCTTGTTGCCTGTTCTCACAGCTATGCTGAATTTAAACATACAGTGTTTTCCAGCCACAAGTGTTCTCTCTTTCATATAAGGCCTATTGAATCTATACACTGAGGCATTAAGAAGAATGGAGATTCAGGGAGAAGGAGGGATGAAGGGGAAGGAGGAGTGAGGGTTAAGGCAGAGAAGAAGTCAAAGTCACTGAGTTCCTTTCTCAGTTTTACCAGAAATTTTCATGCACACTGCTGCACATGCCAGTTCACCAACATGTGCCTCGACTGGGAAATCTTGTCAAATGGGGACACCAGACAGCCCACACTATGAGATCTTGCTGTATGTCCTTGATGCATGTTTGTGAGTTTTTGAGATCCCACTTAGGCTAGCACCATAGAGAAGCTTTTAACTAACCAGGCAGAAAAGGAAGCGGAGGCTCTAAGATCTGGAAACATCAGTCTGAGGATTCATGCCTGGCAAAGAATGTCAATACTATTGCCAAGCGTATTCTGCTGAACTTTCTGTGAGGTGGCTCTTCTTGTTTCTACACAACAGCAAATATCCCATGAGGTATGAAAGACCACTGCCATATACCTGCCCCGCATTTCCACTGCAAACCAAAGTACTCATTGATTGAAAGTTCAGAGAAGTCGTGGGATGGTACAAGGAGTGGTGAGTTCAAGGACAACCAAGAGTGAGGGGGAATTCCAGTTTCCTGTGCTATTCTCAATCAATTCTACAGCCGTTGTAGATCCAGTGGCTTTATATCTGGAAAGTTGTGTTGCACAGAAAGGCTGAGTTTCCCACCCAGATCTACAAACCAGAATCTCGTTCACAGCAAAGAATCACTGGACATCCCCTCCCTACCTTGTGCCTTGGAAAGCTGCAATGAGGAGATGCTCGGGCAGGAGATGACATCTGCTGTCCAGGGCTGCCTCTGCTCCGTAGTGGGATGGGATCGGGTTGGGCATGCAGCTGGTCTGCACAACTTCATGGTGCAGGCCTTTCTGGCTCTCTTTTCTCCAGAAGCAGAAGTCTGGATTACGCAGACAGTCCTCTGGCTCAAGAGTTCTGCTGCCAGTCCTGAGCTATCAGCGCAGCACAGGAGCTGTACAGGGGAGCCACAGAGGCAGAGCACACCTCTCCTGCAGAGCCACGGTCACCACCTGCCTGCGAGCCGCTCCAGGAGCTCCTGCTCCACTCAGCTTCCTGCTATGTATTTTGTGATTGTCAGTCTCATGAAGATTTTGATAAGAAGCTTCCCGAGCCAGGGAAGTTGGCTGCCTGCTCCATATCTGTGCTGTTGTGACAGTGTAGGACCCCACATTTCAAGGTTGGACAGAAAGTGATAGATAGCTCCGGAAGAGGCTCTTGACTGAGGTTTATTGAACTGTCTTATTAAATTGCTGCTCTCCAGTCTATCTCTCCATTGACTACATAGGTTACCTAAGGTATGTCTCAGGGAGGTGTCTCAGATCTCCTCCCAAAGCTTTGGCAAGATAAACCCAGGCCTGAATGTGCAACGACCTCCGCAGTGTTAATAAGCTGGGTGCGCTGTGCCTGTCTCTTTGCGCTTTCGGCTGTGCATTTCTGTTTGCCATGCATCCCTCTTCCCCTCCTTCTTCCTCTCTAGCTCCCTTTTTTCCCACCTCTTTTTTCAGGGATGAGTACATAACTCCCCATCTTTTTATAAAGGGGTTATACAACACCTAGAACAGCACCCAGACATGCAATGCTCTGCTCCATGCTGGAGACCTCTCAGTGCTCCTGCAGTCCCTTAAATCTGACCATCCAGAAGCACCTGCTACCAACAGCTCGCTCTGAGTCAGCTTCCTCTACCACCATGTGCATGCAGACTAAACATATTTTTCTGCACAGGCCATTGAGAATAACATGAGTGCTTATTTTCTGAGCCATGCTATAGCTGTCTTCTTGGTGAAACATAGAAAAAAAAAAAAAACCAAAACCACAATCATGCTCACTTTATATGACTACTGAAGGAATGCTTAATGGATAAATTAGGCATTTCTTGGCTGTGAAGGTGGCACCTTTCAGTGACATCCCATGATGAAAGCTTTGGGAGTGATGACCTGATATGGTGGCACATTAATGTGAACAGCCTCCCTCAGCTACACATTTTATGACAGGATCTCAAGAGTGAAAGATTAAGAATATATTAGTTGCCAACTGCTTTTCAGATGAGTTTCTTCATAGAATAAGACTTAAAGGCAAGCTGGTAGGGTGCTGTGAAATCTACAGATATTTATGAAACAGTGACCAAACCTAAAAGGCTGTGTTCTTTGAACGTGACTTGGTAATTTTCTAGCGGAGTTACAAAACAGAAAAGATCTGCATTTGGATTATTGTTTTGAAGACTTGTTGCTTACCTAGATCTTGAGCCAAACTGTTTCTGACGTGGAATTTGGGTGGGAGAAAATTCTCCTACACCCTGTTTGTGCTCCCTATGCCCTGTACTAGAGGTGAGGTGTTGGTGAGAGTTGCCAAGAAAGTGAGTGGCAGATTTTGGGGGTGGAGAGGCAGAAACCTAAGCCAGGACACCTGGGAGATGCTCTGATCCAGCACATGCATGTCCCCAGCAGGGTGAATCAACATATCAGGAACATACGTGCTCCTCGTCTTTCCCTCCTCTTCTTCATTGCTCCAAAACCCAAGTTGTGTCTTAAGGGTGCAACCAAGTCCTAGAAAAGTTTACTTTGACACCATAATTCTGAATGTTGAGGTTTTTTCTAGGAAAGGAGGGTAAACGCAATGGAGCATGAAGGCTACTACAGCTTAAGCAGAAGCTTGAGTAAGAGAAGATTAATGCTGGAGAGCTGGCTAAGAAGGGGCCAGAGTAAATAATTTCTCTTCTTCAGAAAATTAAGCGTATGCAAGGAGTAGCAGACAGTGACTATGGGAAAACCTGTCAGAACAAAGTAGCAGTCTTCCATTCTCTCCTACCTACAGACGCAGCCAAACGCACAAGAATGGGGTTGGGGGTTGTTCATAAATAGTCTGGCTGCTGTTTGTCAGAGGCAACAGTTGAAATGTCCGTGCACAATTGCTACTTTAGCATGTGCTAAAAATGACAATGGCATCCAGTCGCAATGGCCCCGCTGAGAACTGTCGTTCCAAGTCACAGTCATAAAACTACTGGTGGGTGGTCTTCATCTCCGCTTGTCCTCATTATCATTTCATTGTGTTTCTGTGGCCCACTGCACCATGGCACTCCCTGCATTTTAAAGCATTTCATTGATGGGGCAGTTTGACATTCATATTTATATGTCCTTGTTGTATTGCAGTGGTTTCTCCTATTCTTGGGATCCAAGCCTTTTGTGAAATGGTGCGAGGAAGATGTGTATTCAAATCTTGGCCCCGTGAATTGGGTATTGTCAGGAAATACAGAAAGTATTGAGGATTTAAACATCCTGGACCCTATCTTGCTGCTGCAGAACGTAACGCAAGGGTTTTTCTTGCCAGGGACTGAAAGCAAAGCTGTGGAAGAGGTCAGATGGGCAGCACGTACCTGGGGTTCAAGAGCAAACTTACTGGGTTACAATGGTAAAAGGAAGCAGTCTGCTCTCCATCCTCCTCTGCCAGCAGCAGACAGCAAAGCTCCTGTTGACTCCAAAACCAGAAAGTCCAAACCCTAATAATATCTCTTTTATTTCCTAATTCTTGTTTAACATGCAAGTCAAAAGCTAAGCAAAGCCTATATGCAGCTCGGTGACTGGGCAAAGCTTGAGCTGTAAAAGCAAAATGTTTGCCAAACCTGTGGAAAATAAAAACAAGACACAGCTTACACAGTAGAAAAGGGAAATCTAAAAAAAACTATTGAAACCTGAAGATTTACTTCAATTGTTTTACTTGCACTCTTGGCTGATGGTTCCTCTGCTTCAGGAACCGGAGCCAGAGCAGAGGATTTGTCCCCTACCTCCATTCCTCGGTCAGGACGGACGGGGGGCACAGCGGAGACTCGATGCATGCAGGGCTGCCTTGCCCTAGCTGGAAAGCAGAGTAAAATGGGCAGACATAGGAGGCACGTAGGGTTTCTGCCATTTTGCGGGGCCAACATGTACATAGCTGGCTTGCTGTGCGGCAAATACCCTGGTTCTGCATACATCGGGCTGCACTACATGGCTCTTCCAACTTTCCAAGTTTTGCTTGTTCCAGGCACATAAAGGAGCAGCTGCTGCTCATGTGTGCATGCGTTGTTGCCCAGTGAGGAGTTGAGGATGTGTCTTGGCAAATGGCAAGAGCCTTAAGTTTGCAGGTAAAATGCCACAGAAGGGAAATGAAAAGATAGGCCCAACTGAAAATGTAAGAAGGTGTTTGTTTAAATGTTCTACGGATGACTGTTCAAAGCAGTGCAAAGCAGGGCTTGCAAATCAAACTAAAGAATGAATGAAATATCTGACATGGGCTTTCTCCAAATTTTCCTTAAAAAAATTACCTGTGGACAAGAGGTCAAGGGGCAGCTTTTAGCCCAAAGACTAATCTTCTCCAGAAGTGCCCCTTCCCAGAGTACAGCTTTTAAACCTGACCGCCTTCTCAAACCGTTAGTGAGAATGCCAAAACTTTTAGAAGAACCTTAGCCCCTTCTTCACCCAGAGAACAGGACCATGCAAGAAGGAGATGTGCAGGCATCTCGCGTTGATCTTCCAACATGCCTCAGTCCTGATCTGCGAGCTTTCAGAGCAGGATTCATCCCCTGTGCTCATTCAGTCCTTGGCCTCAGCTGTTGGTGCCAAAAACGAGAGCAATGAGAGCCAAGTGGGATGACAGCTTTTGTACTGTGCTCCTTGGCCCACTAGAAACTGAACAGTGAGACAGCAATAAAGATGCCTTTCTGAACCATTGTGCCTAGATCCACAGCAAACCACCCTCAGCAATAACTGAATCCTGTACTTTTATTCTTATATAGCAATGACCTGAGATGGAAGAGTTGGCTTTGGACACACAGAGTGGGCCAGTACGCATCTCTGTGGAGCATCTCTGTCCTGCTCTAAAGTCAGGGCAGAAGATCCCTGCCTAACCCTCCTCTGTGAGACAGGAGTCATGCACAACAGAGCTAGCAATAGTAATACTATTTATTTAAATATTATTTGCCACGGTTGTAGCACTTCTGTTGGTGAATGATTGATGGACCAGCTGGAACTGCATTGAGCATATTCGTGAAGTTTTTGGTATATTTTTGCTTTTGGCTGTCAATGGTTTAGACTCATGATTTTCATCTTGTGCCTTATTTATGAGCTGTTTGAATTGACAGTTTCCTATTTGCCATTCACCCCTCATAGTATTGAGCTGATCACCTAAACCACACAGTACCCCTTCTGTTTCCCTCTGGGTAGGTGAAACTTGTCAAAGAGAACAGTAAACAAGGAAATACACCGTGAACACATAAACATTCGTGGGTTTTGTGTGAATAAGGACATTACAAAGAGCAGCCAACCACTCCAACAATAGTCAACCTTCACTTCCCTAAGGATATATCCAGAAGACACAGCATGGAATGAGAATTCAAATGGAATTTAAACAAATATTCACCAGTCCTGTTTTTCAGCACTTAACCTGCTCTGTTATTTGGACCCTCAGTCTTTGGTCATGTTGGAGTCTTTCTTGGAGATAATATTAGCTTGTATTTTTAATGCTAGCATGTGATTTCCTGATGAATTCTCTTACTACTCATGCAGGAGAGGGGAGAGGTTCACATTAAGGAGCCTAACTGGTTATTTGGTTATTATTTTGATCTGTAATGTGTGCTCTTACCAACCTAAAAAAGAAATTAACTTTAGACAAGGTTCTGACCTACATGCAAAAATAAGACCTGACATTTGAAATTTATTAAGCGCTTTAATTTAAAAGGCAAGTAATTTCATCAAATGCACGTAGCTTCCTCCCATACTTGGAGCTGCATGGGTGTTCAAGTCTTTCACCAAACTAGGAGCATCACTCCTTTTAAATGTTGTCCTGGGGAAGTGATTCACCTTTGTCGTGGTTTAACCCCAGCCAGCAACTAAGCACTACACAGCCACTTCCCCTCCCCAAATAACCTGCAAAAGAGAATCTGTAACAATTTTGTTGTGATTTAACTTTTTTCCCTACCTTGCTACAAGAAAAGGGGGGGGGCGGGGGGGGGGAGGCAAAGAAATGTGCCAGCCATTAGACCTACATATTTGACATCCTGCCTTGATTCATTTAAGAAAGACTGCAAGAACATAAGATTGTAAGAAAGATTGTTACAAAGGATTGCAAAAAGATGACTCTTGGAAGATATTGCACAAGAAAGATTGTTATAAATCATGTGCAGAGACTGTCTATAGACTGCAGGGAAACATGGAAAGGAAAGAAACCTTTTTCCTAAATACAGAAAAGACAGGTTTAAAAAAGGAAGCGAGGGACACCAGAACACTGCTGCTTTGAATGTTGCATTATGTTTAGTTGGATTTCGTGTAACAGTATGTGTCACTGACGTGACTCCTTCAGCATATACATAGGGATAAAATTTTGTGGGGTGGTATTTTACATTTCATATAGCAAAGAGAAAAATAGAAATACCCTTTCGAAAAAGTCTTGTTGGGTTTTTTTACTTTAATTTTCTTTTGTCATTATCGGTACTGGAACTTCTGCCTGTGGATCCTGTTGTAATTAGGAGAGGTTTTGCTGTGCATTGTCCTCAGTGCCTGGCTGGCTGCTCGGAGGCTGCTCTGCTCACTTAGAAGCACTCAGCAGGGAAGCAGGGTCATGTTGGGAATCAGCACAGACAGCTGTGACCCAGCGTTGCCCAGTATCCAGCATGACCAAGAGGACCCAATTGTAGGCGGGGGAAGTGCCCTGGTCCCCCAGCACCATCACCTATATTACCGTATGCACACTCTGATAGGGTGCCAACAAGCTCCTCACGCTCCCTTGCTCCTTCCAGCCCCATCCCACCCACTTCTCCCGGATGCCAGGTTCTCGCACCTCCCCTGGCTCAGCGGGAAGGTTGCTTCCCCAAAAATGAAGCTGCTCCAAAGGCACCCATCCCAAGATGACTGAAAGCAGCCGTTCCTGGGCTGGCCAGGCATGCGGAGGTGCAGGCACTGGCGTCCGGGGTCCGGAAAGGTTCCTTCCAAAATAGTAGGAGTCACATCGTGTTTTGAAGGCTTAATTTGGTAATTGGGCAGCCCCCCCCGCCATCTGTGCTAGGCGGTATCCGCACACGCTGGCTGGGCAGAGGCACTTGGCTCCCCCCTGACAACAGCCTGACACCTCCGATTAGGGAGCACAGCCTCCCTGCGCCCCGCTCTCCCCCCATCCTCTCTGGGGGAGGCAGCTCCTGCCAGGGGGGGGGTCTTTGGGTGCCCAAATCCGGGCAGAAGGGTGGCCGAACTGGGTCTGACCAGCAACACCTGTAGGAGCTGAAAGCAGGTGCCGAAGCAGGAGACAGGTACAGCGCCTTCCCGCTGCACCCTCCCAGCCTTCGGGGTTCTGCGGGTCGGAGAGGCAGGAAGGCTGTGGTCACAGCCACAGCTCCCTCCGTGTCCACCGAGTCTCTGAATTTGAAGCTTTTCTTCCAGGCCTAGGCACTGTTCTTGTAAGTGGCTCCAAAACTGTATTGAACCTCAGCGTCCAGAAACATCAGCGAGAAGCATTTTTTTTGTCATGCAGATGTTTTTGGACAGATGCTCAAATGTTAGACTTCAAAATGATCCCCCTCGAAGGAAGGGAAAGTGAGCGTGGGAATGCCTAGGTGGTCTGAAAAAACCTCCGGTGCTGTTTTGATATCAGCGGCAGCATTGCATTTCATTCTGGGAGGAATATTCATGGCTAAGCTCTAAGCCTCTGATTTATAATGGAAATACTGATAGATCCAGATCCATTTGCAGATGCTATTATAATGTTTCATCCTGGGGAGGGGAGGGGGAAGGCAAACAGCCTCCTTCCCTTTTCATTTTAAATATCGGTACACTCTGATATTGGTTTCATGAAGCATTTGGATGGGTCCTTATTCACAAATGAATAAAAATGAGTAAAGTCCTCAGAATCAAAGGTAAGCCAAAACTGGCACCCATAAGCACAAGGCAACCCAGAGAGCCCATCTGCAGCCAAACCATGCAGCAGACCCAGACACAGCTTAAAGGCTGGCAACAAGACCGCCTGCAGAATCTGCCAAGGAGCCAGATGCTGTTGCTTCCCAAGCTTGGCATGAGGGTTCCTGATTGCCATCCAACAAAGAGGAAAAAGAGGAATGATATAATGTGGTGGGATAAAACACATCCCACCTCAACCTCCTTTATTGCTCATTGAAAAAAAATCGTGGAAGATACTATTGGAAATGTATCATTGTTTTCAGAAATACATACATTAGCCACAACAATGGCCTTGCCAAATGGGAAAAGTAGGAGCTATTTAAATGTATGTGCCATTTTAAAAAAAAAAAAATTAAATCTTCATATGCTGTGTTTTGGGTATGGATGTCTTTGTGTCTTTTGTTAACTGTTACAGTGATAACCACTAAAATGAATACAAGTGTGGCAAAAAGCTTCCAGTTTTTTACAGTAATATTTCAAAATCCCCTGTCTCGGCACAGCTGTCTAGATCAGATAGATCACAATGATGGCTACCGAATGTAAAGAAGCCAGGTTTGTAAAACAAGGTGCAGAGAAATAAAAAAGGAAACTGTAAATGAAGACATGTGCCGAGAAAGACATTACAAAACAAAAAAATATATCAAGGCATTAAACAGGTAAGGGCTCTGCTTTTTGCACAGTTGCGCAACTCTGTGCTGATGTAGCTCGATTTCATTGGCATCACACCTGAGGGAAACTGGAGTAACACCGTGAAGGATTTGGCCCAGACAATATAAAAAGAAGTCGTGGGACTGTGCACCTGAGGATATATAAAGAAGCCATGAGGGCACCATCATGTATGGCAGTGGAAAGGATGAAGCAAAATAAATAGGAAAATATACATAAAATAATATGCTGCAGGTAGGTAAAGAAATAGGAAGCAGTAAAAAAGTCATATAAAAGAAGAAATAAGAAAATAGTGGTAGAGTTACCTGAACAATAACAGCTGTTATCATTACTTTTATCATCATCATCATCATCATCATCATATCATATTTTGGAAAGTACCGGGTGCTTCCATAAATGATATTTCAGGGCAGCTCAAACATATTTGCAAATTCAAGTCAATTTTGCCAGAGACTTTCAGCTGAAAGAAATACATCAGAACATGGTAGACAAACCAGTCCCAAAATTTCCATTGCTAGCTGTTTCAGCATAGTCAAAAGATTCAGGCACCTGTTAAAAAGGGGAAGGCTTCCTATAAAATCGAGGGCAAGGGATCCCCTTCTATTCAGTAGCACAGTGGTTAGAGCAGTCGCTGAAGACAAGGAGACTCGGCTTCTATTAAACCTGTAGTCCTGTGTCCAGGGTGTTGTCTGAACAGGGCTGTGGTGCGTCTTCACATCTCTTCTGGGCACAGGAGAATGTTGAATATTAAACCTGAGCCCTCCACGTTAACAAAACTGCTCTGGCTGCTGCGATACTGGCTCCCAGGAGCACTTCTCTCCTGTTCTGTCAACCCAGCTTTTACATCCCTTGGCTTTCATCAATATTTTTTATTGTAATTATTTTGTTGCAATTGTTTTGGCTGAGGAAGATGTTTCATTTTCTCCACCTGAATCAAATGACTTTTAGATTTCCTTTTTAATTCTTGTCTGGTTTTGGTCAGTCTAACTCTTTTTAATTCTTTATCAAATCCAATTATTCATACTTTCAATATACACATTCAACAACCTAATTAGTTGCACGGTCCTTCTTACAACATTTTCAACAGGTTAAGCTGAAAATACGTGGTGAAATATGAGGTATGGAAATACGTTTATTGTAAAGAAAGAATATAAAATAGAAGCATATTGTAAAGTGTTGCATACTAAAAGATATAAGGTTGCTCTTGGTGGACCTCTTTAAGTTTCAAATACATATTTATTTTTACAGACCACTATATGTGATAAATTCATTGTATGTGTAAAATCCCCACTGTTAAGAATTTCAGTGACAACCACATTTATGCACTGGGAAGCGAAGAAATGTGACACCATGAGAAGGTGTATCTCAAATGGTTTCTCGCACCTTTGCAAGCCACCGGGAGACGTTTCCCTTTCTGGACCTGGACATTTAAGACTAGTAATAAGGAAGGCTTCAGTTTGAAGGGTTGCTATGTGTTTTTATAGCTGACCACTCCAGAGTATGTAGCCTACGTTATAATACATTTGTTTCTTGCTAAATATAACTCTCTTCTTAGGGGACAACATTGCCTACTGCAGCAATATCATAGGATGATATCGAATGAATTACAGTATTGCAGAAAACACAGGCACTAATGAGCACTGAAGACTCTAAGCAGGATTGCCCAAGATTTTCTATTCTAAAATCTTGCTTTGTTATGTCCCAACTTGGCTGAACATTCACCACTTGAGGTAAAATTTTCCGTGATGCTTGGCTGTCTCAGGCTGATAATTACGGTTCTTGTTTTGCTAAGTTTTAGGAAAAAAAAGCTCCTTCCTTAAATAGGGCCCTTCTCTCATGTGAAATGAGTTCTTGCATTAATTGACTGGCTTCGGACTTCTGTTCTTTGATGGCAGGAGTAGGAAAAAAACGTCCGCGCTCTGAGATTTGATAACAATACGGCGTATCCGCAGAACGCCGCCCCGTCTGACCGTGTCACAGCTTGGAAGGAACCAGGTTGGTTGTGTCCGGCAGAGGTGGGCTGGAGGCAAGCGCCGAAATCCTCTGGGCAGACCTGAGCCGACACGGCTGCGGGGTGGTGCGCCCGCGTCCCGCTCCCCGCGTCCCGCTCCCTCGCCCTTGCTGCCCCCGTAACGCCCTCCCCGTTTCCCGCTTCGGGGAGCGGGAGCCGCCTGCCCGCGCCCCGGCACTACGCTGCAATCACAGGCCCTCTCCTTGCTGGGGGTGTCGAGGCCGCGCGGTCAAGCAGCGGCTGTCCCGGCGCCATCACTCGTGCTCCTCCAGCGGCCTCCGTCCCTGCGCGGGGGGCGCGGCGAGCGGCCTCGCTGCCGCCCCGAGCGGCGGCCCGGGGCGTC